>NW_027207276.1:0-300000 GCF_963455315.2 Globicephala melas | reverse complement strand
TGCATGTTTTAGCTGAAGGAAGAATACCTTAAACCTGGGTAGTTGAAACCCGTGGAATGGGTACCATGCAATATGACTTCAAAGGGTCTTCATTTGCTCACCGAACCTCTCCAATCCTATCACTGCTGCGTTTATGTCCCTGTACACATGCTTGATTCTCTTTCGAAGACATAGCAATCCATAGGTTTTAAGATACTTACTAGTCAGGTACATTCTAAGGCGTTTAATATGCGGTGTTGAGTCCATTTCGTTGAGCAAGGAGTAGCTCTTGTCTATTCCGTATTTGGCTTAAGGAACTTTATCTGTGCTCATTTCAATCTCTGGTTTTATGCAGCACCCCAACTCACCTTTCCCCTTAAGCAAGCATAAGTTGGTTTTCTAAATTTGAGACCCTGTTCTGTTCTGTAATTCAGTTCCTGTGTAGCCAAGTTTACATTCCGTGTATTACTGATATCTTATGATGTTTCTTTTTCTGTGTGACTTATTTCAGTTAGAATCATCGTACCTGAATCCACTCATTGTGCTGCTACGGGCCTGATGACATAGATTTCACTGCTGAGTGATACTGCATTGTACGTAAGTACCACAAGTTCTTTATCCATTTTTCACTTTCTGTGATATTGAACTTGTACGGTAAACGAGGTTCTTGTAAACAGAGGCGTCCCAAACATTGGGGTGGCTGTATCTTTTTGATTTTAATTTCCCTAAGCTATAGGACCATAAGTGGAAGTGCCCTAGGCTCTGTTGCTTTGTTTTTTAGATGTTTCAGGAAACACCATACACTTCTCCCGAGTGTCTGTTGGCAGTTTACATCCCGCCCATCAGCATAACAAGGCTCCCAGTTCTCCATGGCCTGTCCTGCCTTTCTGGATTTTACACTTTTTTCAGATGGCCCTTTTGACCGGGGGGAAGTGAGACTTCATTGTAGTGCAGATTTCCTTTGCAAGCTTGCTTGGTTGGCCAAAAAGGGCGTATGCGTTTTTTCCTGAATATATTCAGGAAAAAACGCATACGTCCTTTTTGGCCAAGTGCATCATTGTGGACGTTCTGCCTCTTTTCCTATGCTTTCAATGCAATTCCAGTCTACCTCCTGAAATCGGTTTCCTGCAATTCTGCCCCGCTTTCAAGTCCTCTTGGCAGCCTTACTTCAGTATATTTTTGGACGATAGTTGTCATTTATAACTCTGCAGGTTTGTGAATTACAGTGCCCCTGAGCTCCTTTCTTCAACTCGTTTTCTTGTGAGCTGGCCGCAACACCGCATGATGGCTTCAGGCCCTAATCTGGTTCTGGCACGGCACGCTGAGCCTTTGGTTATTTCCTCTTCCTGGTGGGAAATGAGAGTTAAATTTGCCCGTCCAGACACCTCCAGCTAGTCTCTCATTGGTTCTCGCTATTCCTGTTCATCTTCCGCAGAAATTGCAAACTGAGCCAAACAGGAGGTTAAAGGCACTGACTCTCCAAGTGGGGAGAGTGTTAGTAAAGCGTCTGGAATGTTGCACCCGAGTACCAGGGTACGAAAACTGAGACATATCTGAACACGTCTCCCGATCACGTGGTTGATCATACTCTGGGTTCCACATAAATGTTTTAGCTGAAGGAAGAATACCTTAAACCTGGGTAGTTGAAACCCGTGGAATGGGTACCATGCAATATGACTTCAAAGGGTCTTCATTTGCTCACCGAACCTCTCCAATCCTATCACTGCTGCGTTTATGTCCCTGTACACATGCTTGATTCTCTTTCGGAGACATAGCAATCCATAGGTTTTAAGATACTTACTAGTCAGGTACATTCTTAGGCGTTTAATATGCGGTGTTGAGTCCATTTCGTTGAGCAAGGAGTAGCTCTTGTCTATTCCATATTTGGCTTAAGGAACTTTATCTGTGCTCATTTCAATCTCTGGTTTTATGCAGCACCCCAACTCACCTTTCCCCTTAAACAAGCATAAGTTGGTTTTCTAAATTTGAGACCCTGTTCTGTTCTGTAATTCAGTTCCTGTGTAGCCAAGTTTACATTCCGTGTATTACTGATATCTTATGATATTTCTTTTTCTGTGTGACTTATTTCAGTTAGAATCATCGTACCTGAATCCACTCATTGAGCTGCTACGGGCCTGATGACATAGATTTCACTGCTGAGTGAAATCTGCATTGTGAGTGATACTGCATTGTACGTAAGTACCACAAGTTCTTTATCCATTTTTCACTTTCTGTGATATTGAACTTGTACGGTAAACGAGGTTCTTGTAAACAGAGGCGTCCCAAACATTGGGGTGGCTGTATCTTTTTGATTTTAATTTCCCTAAGCTATAGGACCATAAGTGGAAGTGCCCTAGGCTCTGTTGCTTTGTTTTTTAGATGTTTCAGGAAACACCATACACTTCTCCCGAGTGTCTGTTGGCAATTTACATCCCGCCCATCAGCATAACAAGGCTCCCAGTTCTCCATGGCCTGTCCTGCCTTTCTGGATTTTACACTTTTTTCAGATGGCCCTTTTGACCGGGGGGAAGTGAGACTTCATTGTAGTGCAGATTTCCTTTGCAAGCTTGCTTGGTTGGCCAAAAAGGGCGTATGCGTTTTTTCCTGAATATATTCAGGAAAAAACGCATACGCCCTTTTTGGCCAAGTGCATCATTGTGGACGTTCTGCCTCTTTTCCTATGCTTTCAATGCAATTCCAGTCTACCTCCTGAAATCGGTTTCCTGCAATTCTGCCCCGCTTTCAAGTCCTCTTGGCAGCCTTACTTCAGTATATTTTTGGACGATAGCTGTCATTTATAACTCTGCAGGTTTGTGAATTACAGTGCCCCTGAACTCCTTTCTTCAACTCGCTTTCTTGTGACCTGGCCGCAACACCGCAGGATGGCTTCAGGCCCTAATCTGGTTCCGGCACGACACCCTGAGCCTTTGGTTAATTCCTCTTCCTGGTGGGAAACGAGAGTTAAATTTGCCCGTCCAGACACCTCCAGCTAGTCTCTCATTGGTTCTCGCTATTCCTGTTCATCTTCCGCAGAAATTGCAAACTGGGCCAAACAGGAGGTTAAAGGCGCTGACTCTCCAAGTGGGGAGAGTGTTAGTAAAGTGTCTGGAATGTTGCACCCGAGTACCGGGGGAGGAAAACTGAGACATATTTGAACACGTCTCCCGTTCACACGGTTGATCATACTCTGGGTTCCACATGCATGTTTTAGCTGAAGGAAGAATACCTTAAACCTGGGTAGTTGAGACCCGTGGAATGGGTACCATGCAATATGACTTCAAAGGGTCTTCATTTGCTCACCGAACCTCTCCAATCCTATCACTGCTGCGTTTATGTCCCTGTACACATGCTTGATTCTCTTTCGGAGACATAGCAATCCATAGGTTTTAAGATACTTACTAGTCAGGTACATTCTTAGGCGTTTAATATGCGGTGTTGAGTCCATTTCGTTGAGCAAGGAGTAGCTCTTGTCTATTCCATATTTGGCTTAAGGAACTTTATCTGTGCTCATTTCAATCTCTGGTTTTATGCAGCACCCCAACTCACCTTTCCCCTTAAGCAAGCATAAGTTGGTTTTCTAAATTTGAGACCCTGTTCTGTTTTGGAATTCAGTTCCTGTGTAGCCCAGTTTACATTCCGTGTATTAGTGATATCTTATGATGTTTCCTTTTCTGTGTGACTTATTTCAGTTAGAATCATCATACCTGAATCCACTCATTATGCTGCTACGGGCCTGATGACATAGATTTCATTGCTGAGTGATACTGCATTGTACGTAAGTACCACAAGTTCTTTATCCATTTTTCACTTTCTGTGATATTGAACTTGTACGGTAAACGAGGTTCTTGTAAACAGAGGCGTCCCAAACATTGGGGAGGCTGTGTCTTTTTGATTTTAATTTCCCTAAGCTATAGGACCATAAGTGGAAGTGCCCTAGGCTCTGTTGCTTTGTTTTTTAGATGTTTCAGGAAACACCATACACTTCTCCCGAGTGTCTGTTGGCAGTTTACATCCCGCCCATCAGCATAACAAGGCTCCCAGTTCTCCATGGCCTGTCCTGCCTTTCTGGATTTTACACTTTTTTCAGATGGCCCTTTTGACCGGGGGGAAGTGAGACTTCATTGTAGTGCAGATTTCCTTTGCAAGCTTGCTTGGTTGGCCAAAAAGGGCGTATGCGTTTTTTCCTGAATATATTCAGGAAAAAACGCATACGCCCTTTTTGGCCAAGTGCATCATTGTGGACGTTCTGCCTCTTTTCCTATGCTTTCAATGCAATTCCAGTCTACCTCCTGAAATCGGTTTCCTGCAATTCTGCCCCGCTTTCAAGTCCTCTTGGCAGCCTTACTTCAGTATATTGTTGGACGATAGCTGTCATTTATAACTCTGCAGGTTTGTGAATTACAGTGCCCCTGAGCTCCTTTCTTCAACTCGCTTTCTTGTGACCTGGCCGCAACACCGCAGGATGGCTTCAGGCCCTAATCTGGTTCCGGCACGACACGCTGAGCCTTTGGTTATTTCCTCTTCCTGGTGGGAAATGAGAGTTAAATTTGCCCGTCCAGACACCTCCAGCTAGTCTCTCATTGGTTCTCGCTATTCCTGTTCATCTTCCGCAGAAATTGCAAACTGAGCCAAACAGGAGGTTAAAGGCACTGACTCTCCAAGTGGGGAGAGTGTTAGTAAAGCGTCTGGAATGTTGCACCCGAGTACCAGGGGAGGAAAACTGAGACATATTTGAACACGTCTCCCGTTCACACGGTTGATCATACTCTGGGTTCCACATGCATGTTTTAGCTGAAGGAAGAATACCTTAAACCTGGGTAGTTGAAACCCGTGGAATGGGTACCATGCAATATGACTTCAAAGGGTCTTCATTTGCTCACCGAACCTCTCCAATCCTATCACTGCTGCGTTTATGTCCCTGTACACATGCTTGATTCTCTTTCGGAGACATAGCAATCCATAGGTTTTAAGATACTTACTAGTCAGGTACATTCTAAGGCGTTTAATATGCGGTGTTGAGTCCATTTCGTTGAGCAAGGAGTAGCTCTTGTCTATTCCGTATTTGGCTTAAGGAACTTTATCTGTGCTCATTTCAATCTCTGGTTTTATGCAGCACCCCAACTCACCTTTCCCCTTAAGCAAGCATAAGTTGGTTTTCTAAATTTGAGACCCTGTTCTGTTCTGTAATTCAGTTCCTGTGTAGCCAAGTTTACATTCCGTGTATTACTGATATCTTATGATGTTTCTTTTTCTGTGTGACTTATTTCAGTTAGAATCATCGTACCTGAATCCACTCATTGTGCTGCTACGGGCCTGATGACATAGATTTCACTGCTGAGTGATACTGCATTGTACGTAAGTACCACAAGTTCTTTATCCATTTTTCACTTTCTGTGATATTGAACTTGTACGGTAAACGAGGTTCTTGTAAACAGAGGCGTCCCAAACATTGGGGTGGCTGTATCTTTTTGATTTTAATTTCCCAAAGCTATAGGACCATAAGTGGAAGTGCCCTAGGCTCTGTTGCTTTGTTTTTTAGATGTTTCAGGAAACACCATACACTTCTCCCGAGTGTCTGTTGGCAATTTACATCCCGCCCATCAGCATAACAAGGCTCCCAGTTCTCCATGGCCTGTCCTGCCTTTCTGGATTTTACACTTTTTTCAGATGGCCCTTTTGACCGGGGGGAAGTGAGACTTCATTGTAGTGCAGATTTCCTTTGCAAGCTTGCTTGGTTGGCCAAAAAGGGCGTATGCGTTTTTTCCTGAATATATTCAGGAAAAAACGCATACGTCCTTTTTGGCCAAGTGCATCATTGTGGACGTTCTGCCTCTTTTCCTATGCTTTCAATGCAATTCCAGTCTACCTCCTGAAATCGGTTTCCTGCAATTCTGCCCCGCTTTCAAGTCCTCTTGGCAGCCTTACTTCAGTATATTTTTGGACGATAGCTGTCATTTATAACTCTGCAGGTTTGTGAATTACAGTGCCCCTGAGCTCCTTTCTTCAACTCGCTTTCTTGTGACCTGGCCGCAACACCGCAGGATGGCTTCAGGCCCTAATCTGGTTCCGGCACGACACCCTGAGCCTTTTGTTAATTCCTCTTCCTGGTGGGAAACGAGAGTTAAATTTGCCCGTCCAGACACCTCCAGCTAGTCTCTCATTGGTTCTCCCTATTCCTGTTCATCTTCCGCAGAAATTGCAAACTGAGCCAAACAGGAGGTTAAAGGCGCTGACTCTCCAAGTGGGGAGAGTGTTAGTAAAGCGTCTGGAATGTTGCACTGGAGTACCAGGGTACGAAAACTGAGACATATCTGAACACGTCTCCCGATCACGTGGTTGATCATACTCTGGGTTCCACATAAATGTTTTAGCTGAAGGAAGAATACCTTAAACCTGGGTAGTTGAAACCCGTGGAATGGGTACCATGCAATATGACTTCAAAGGGTCTTCATTTGCTCACCGAACCTCTCCAATCCTATCACTGCTGCGTTTATGTCCCTGTACACATGCTTGATTCTCTTTCGGAGACATAGCAATCCATAGGTTTTAAGATACTTAAGAGTCAGGTACATTCTTAGGCGTTTAATATGCGGTGTTGAGTCCATTTCGTTGAGCAAGGAGTAGCTCTTGTCTATTCCATATTTGGCTTAAGGAACTTTATCTGTGCTCATTTCAATCTCTGGTTTTATGCAGCACCCCAACTCACCTTTCCCCTTAAACAAGCATAAGTTGGTTTTCTAAATTTGAGACCCTGTTCTGTTCTGTAATTCAGTTCCTGTGTAGCCAAGTTTACATTCCGTGTATTACTGATATCTTATGATGTTTCTTTTTCTGTGTGACTTATTTCAGTTAGAATCATCGTACCTGAATCCACTCATTGTGCTGCTACGGGCCTGATGACATAGATTTCACTGCTGAGTGATACTGCATTGTACGTAAGTACCACAAGTTCTTTATCCATTTTTCACTTTCTGTGATATTGAACTTGTACGGTAAACGAGGTTCTTGTAAACAGAGGCGTCCCAAACTTTGGGGTGGCTGTGTCTTTTTGATTTTAATTTCCCTAAGCTATAGGACCATAAGTGGAAGTGCCCTAGGCTCTGTTGCTTTGTTTTTTAGATGTTTCAGGAAACACCATACACTTCTCCCGAGTGTCTGTTGGCAGTTTACATCCCGCCCATCAGCATAACAAGGCTCCCAGTTCTCCATGGCCTGTCCTGCCTTGCTGGATTTTACACTTTTTTCAGATGGCCCTTTTGACCGGGTGGAAGTGAGACTTCATTGTAGTGCAGATTTCCTTTGCAAGCTTGCTTGGTTGGCCAAAAAGGGCGTATGCGTTTTTTCCTGAATATATTCAGGAAAAAACGCATACGCCCTTTTTGGCCAAGTGCATCATTGTGGACGTTCTGTCTCTTTTCCTATGCTTTCAATGCAATTCCAGTCTACCTCCTGAAATCGGTTTCCTGCAATTCTGCCCCGCTTTCAAGTCCTCTTGGCAGCCTTACTTCAGTATATTTTTGGACGATAGTTGTCATTTATAACTCTGCAGGTTTCTGAATTACAGTGCCCATGAGCTCCTTTCTTCAACTCGTTTTCTTGTGAGCTGGCCGCAACACCGCAGGATGGCTTCAGGCCCTAATCTGGTTCCGGCAAGGCACGCTGAGCCTTTGGTTATTTCCTCTTCCTGGTGGGAAATGAGAGTTAAATTTGCCCGTCCAGACACCTCCAGCTAGTCTCTCATTGGTTCTCGCTATTCCTGTTCATCTTCCGCAGAAATTGCAAACTGGGCCAAACAGGAGGTTAAAGGGACTGACTCTCCAAGTCGGGAGAGTGTTAGTAAAGCGTCTGGAATGTTGCACCCGAGTACCAGGGTACGAAAACTGAGACATATTTGAACACGTCTCCCGATCACATGGTTGATCATACTCTAGGTTCCACATGCATGTTTTAGCTGAAGGAAGAATACCTTAAACCTGGGTAGTTGAAACCCGTGGAATGGGTACCATGCAATATGACTTCAAAGGGTCTTCATTTGCTCACCGAACCTCTCCAATCCTATCACTGCTGCGTTTATGTCCCTGTACACATGCTTGATTCTCTTTCGGAGACATAGCAATCCATAGGTTTTAAGATACTTAAGAGTCAGGTACATTCTTAGGCGTTTAATATGCGGTGTTGAGTCCATTTCGTTGAGCAAGGAGTAGCTCTTGTCTATTCCATATTTGGCTTAAGGAACTTTATCTGTGCTCATTTCAATCTCTGGTTTTATGCAGCACCCCAACTCACCTTTCCCCTTAAACAAGCATAAGTTGGTTTTCTAAATTTGAGACCCTGTTCTGTTCTGTAATTCAGTTCCTGTGTAGCCAAGTTTACATTCCGTGTATTACTGATATCTTATGATGTTTCTTTTTCTGTGTGACTTATTTCAGTTAGAATCATCGTACCTGAATCCACTCATTGTGCTGCTACGGGCCTGATGACATAGATTTCACTGCTGAGTGATACTGCATTGTACGTAAGTACCACAAGTTCTTTATCCATTTTTCACTTTCTGTGATATTGAACTTGTACGGTAAACGAGGTTCTTGTAAACAGAGGCGTCCCAAACTTTGGGGTGGCTGTGTCTTTTTGATTTTAATTTCCCTAAGCTATAGGACCATAAGTGGAAGTGCCCTAGGCTCTGTTGCTTTGTTTTTTAGATGTTTCAGGAAACACCATACACTTCTCCCGAGTGTCTGTTGGCAGTTTACATCCCGCCCATCAGCATAACAAGGCTCCCAGTTCTCCATGGCCTGTCCTGCCTTTCTGGATTTTACACTTTTTTCAGATGGCCCTTTTGACCGGGGGGAAGTGAGACTTCATTGTAGTGCAGATTTCCTTTGCAAGCTTGCTTGGTTGGCCAAAAAGGGCGTATGCGTTTTTTCCTGAATATATTCAGGAAAAAACGCATACGCCCTTTTTGGCCAAGTGCATCATTGTGGACGTTCTGCCTCTTTTCCTATGCTTTCAATGCAATTCCAGTCTACCTCCTGAAATCGGTTTCCTGCAATTCTGCGCTGCTTTCAAGTCCTCTTGGCAGCCTTACTTCAGTATATTTTTGGACGATAGTTGTCATTTATAACTCTGCAGGTTTGTGAATTACAGTGCCCCTGAGCTCCTTTCTTCAACTCGCTTTCGTGTGACCTGGCCGCAACACCGCAGGATGGCTTCAGGCCCTAATCTGGTTCCGGCACGACACCCTGAGCCTTTGGTTATTTCCTCTTCCTGGTGGGAAATGAGAGTTAAATTTGCCCGTCCAGACACCTCCAGCTAGTCTCTCACTGGTTCTCGCTATTCCTGTTCATCTTCCGCAGAAATTGCAAACTGGGCCAAACAGGAGGTTAAAGGGACTGACTCTCCAAGTCGGGAGAGTGTTAGTAAAGCGTCTGGAATGTTGCACCCGAGTACCAGGGGAGGAAAACTGAGACATATTTGAACACGTCTCCCGTTCACACGGTTGATCATACTCTGGGTTCCACATGCATGTTTTAGCTGAAGGAAGAATACCTTAAACCTGGGTAGTTGAAACCCGTGGAATGGGTACCATGCAATATGAATTCAAAGGGTCTTCATTTGCACACCGAACCTCTCCAATCCTATCACTGCTGCGTTTATGCCCCTGTACACATGCTTGATTCTCTTTCGGAGACATAGCAATCCATAGGTTTTAAGATACTAGTCAGGTACATTCTTAGGCGTTAAATATGCGGTGTTGAGTCCATTTCGTTGAGCAAGGAGTAGCTCTTGTGTATTCCGTATTTGGCTAGAGGAACTTTATCTGTGCTCATTTCAATCTCTGCTTTTATGCAGCACCCCAACTCACCTTTCCCCTTAAGCAAGCATAAGTTGGTTTTCTAAATTTGAGACACTGTTCTGTTCTGTAATTCAGTTCCTCTGTAGCCAAGTTTACATTCCGTGTATTACTGATATCTTATGATGTTTCTTTTTCTGTGTGACTTATTTCAGTTAGAATCATCATACCTGAATCCACTCATTGTGCTGCTAAGGGCCTGATGACATAGATTTCATTGCTGAGTGATATTGGTTTGTAAGTAAATACCACAACTTCTTTATCCATTTTTCACTTTCTGCGATGTTGAACTTGTACTGTAAACAAGGTTCTTGTAAACAGAGGCATCCCAAACTTTGGGGTGGCTGTGTCTTTTTGATTTTAATTTCCCTAAGCTATAGGACCATAAGTGGAAGTGCCCTAGGCTCTGTTGCTTTGTTTTTTAGATGTTTCAGGAAACACCATACACTTCTCCCGAGTGTCTGTTGGCAATTTACATCCCGCCCATCAGCATAACAAGGCTCCCAGTTCTCCATGGCCTGTCCTGCCTTTCTGGATTTTACACTTTTTTCAGATGGCCCTTTTGACCGGGGGGAAGTGAGACTTCATTGTAGTGCAGAATTCCTTTGCAAGCTTGCTTGGTTGGCCAAAAAGTTCGTATGCGTTTTTTCCTGAATATATTCAGGAAAAAACGCATACGCCCTTTTTGGCCAAGTGCATCATTGTGGACGTTCTGCCTCTTTTCCTATGCTTTCAATGCAATTCCAGTCTACCTCCTGAAATCGGTTTCCTGCAATTCTGCCCCGCTTTCAAGTCCTCTTGGCAGCCTTACTTCAGTATATTTTTGGACGATAGCTGTCACTTATAACTCTGCAGGTTTGTGAATTACAGTGCCCCTGAGCTCCTTTCTTCAACTCGCTTTCTTTTGAGCTGGCCGCAACACCGCAGGATGGCTTCAGGCCCTAATCTTGTTCCGGCATGGCACGCTGAGCCTTTGCTTAGTTCCTCTTCCTGGTGGGAAATGAGAGTTAAATTTGCCCGTCCAGACACCTCCAGCTAGTCTCTCATTGGTTCTCCCTATTCCTGTTCATCTTCCGCAGAAATTGCAAACTGGGCCAAACAGGAGGTTAAAGGCGCTGACTCTCCAAGTGGGGAGAGTGTTAGTAAAGCGTCTGGAATGTTGCACCCGAGTACCAGGGGAGGAAAACTGAGACATATTTGAACACGTCTCCCGTTCACACGGTTGATCATACTCTGGGTTCCACATGCATGTTTTAGCTGAAGGAAGAATACCTTAAACCTGGGTAGTTAAAACCCGTGGAATGGGTACCATGCAATATGACTTCAAAGGGTCTTCATTTGCTCACCGAACCTCTCCAATCCTATCACTGCTGTGTTTATGCCCCTGTACACACGCTTGATTCTCTTTTGGAGACATAGCAATCCATAGGTTTTAAGATAGTTACTAGTCAGGTACATTCTTAGGCGTTTAATATGGGGTGTTGAGTCCATTTCGTTGAGCAAGGAGTAGCTCTTGTCTATTCCATATTTGGCTTAAGGAACTTTATCTGTGCTCATTTCAATCTCTGGTTTTATGCAGCACCCCAACTCACCTTTCCCCTTAAGCAAGCATAAGTTGGTTTTCTAAATTTGAGACCCTGTTCTGTTCTGTAATTCAGTTCCTGTGTAGCCCAGTTTACATTCCGTGTATTAGTGATATCTTATGATGTTTCTTTTTCTGTGTGACTTATTTCAGTTAGAATCATCGTACCTGAATCCACTCATTATGCTGCTACGGGCCTGATGACATAGATTTCATTGCTGAGTGATACTGCATTGTACGTAAGTACCACAAGTTCTTTATCCATTTTTCACTTTCTGTGATATTGAACTTGTACGGTAAACGAGGTTCTTGTAAACAGAGGCGTCCCAAACTTTGGGGTGGCTGTGTCTTTTTGATTTTAATTTCCCTAAGCTATAGGACCATAAGTGGAAGTGCCCTAGGCTCTGTTGCTTTGTTTTTTAGATGTTTCAGGAAACACCATACACTTCTCCCGAGTGTCTGTTGGCAATTTACATCCCGCCCATCAGCATAACAAGGCTCCCAGTTCTCCATGGCCTGTCCTGCCTTTCTGGATTTTACACTTTTTTCAGATTGCCCTATTGACCGGGGGGAAGTGAGACTTCATTGTAGTGCAGATTTCCTTTGCAAGTTTGCTTGGTTGGCCAAAATGGGCGTATGCGTTTTTTCCTGAATATATTCAGGAAAAAACGCATACACCCATTTTGGCCAAG
This sequence comes from Globicephala melas, assembly GCF_963455315.2. Classification (NCBI taxonomy): domain Eukaryota; kingdom Metazoa; phylum Chordata; class Mammalia; order Artiodactyla; family Delphinidae; genus Globicephala; species Globicephala melas. The sequence goes on along the minus strand of NW_027207276.1, from coordinate 287,897 downwards.
TGCATCATTGTGGACGTTCTGCCTCATTTCCTATGCTTTCAATGCAATTCCAGTCTACCTCCTGAAATCGGTTTCCTGCAATTCTGCCCCGCTTTCACATCTTCTTGGCAGCCTTACTTCAGTATATTTTTGGACGATAGCTGTCATTTATAACTCTGCAGGTTTGTGAATTACAGTGCCCCTGAGCTCCTTTCTTCAACTCGCTTTCTTGTGAGCTGACCGCAACACCGCAGGATGGCTTCAGGCCCTAATCTGGTTCCGGCACGGCACGCTGAGCCTTTGGTTAATTCCTCTTCCTGGTGGGAAATGAGAGTTAAATTTGCCCGTCCAGACACCTCCAGCTAGTCTCTCATTGGTTCTCGCTATTCCTGTTCATCTTCCGCAGAAATTGCAAACTGGGCCAAACAGGAGGTTAAAGGCGCTGACTCTCCAAGTCGGGAGAGTGTTAGTAAAGCGTCTGGAATGTTGCACCCGAGTACCAGGGGAGGAATACTGAGACATATTTGAACACGTCTCCCGTTCACACGGTTGATCATACTCTGGGTTCCACATGCATGTTTTAGCTGAAGGAAGAATACCTTAAACGTGGGTAGTTGAAACCAGTGGAATGGGTACCATGCAATATGACTTCAAAGGGTCTTCATTTGCTCACCGAACCTCTCCAATCCTATCACTGCTGCGTTTATGACCCTGTACACACGCTTGATTCTCTTTTGGAGACATAGCAATCCATAGGATTTAAGATACTTACTAGTCAGGTACATTCTTAGGCGTTTATTATGCGGTGTTGAGTCCATTTCGTTGAGCAAGGAGTAGCTCTTGTCTATTCCGTATTTGGCTTAAGGAACTTTATCTGTGCTCATTTCAATCTCTGCTTTTATGCAGCACCCCAACTCACCTTTCCCCTTAAGCAAGCATAAGTTGGTTTTCTTAATTTGAGACCCTGTTCTGTTCTGTAATTCAGTTTCTGTGTAGCCCAGTTTACATTCCGTGTATTAGTGATATCTTATGATGTTTCTTTTTCTGTGTGACTTATTTCAGTTAGAATCATCGTACCTGAATCCACTCATTGTGCTGCTACGGGCCTGATGACATAGATTTCATTGCTGAGTGATACTGCATTGTACATAAGTACCACAAGTTCTTTATCCATTTTTCACTTTCTGTGATATTGAACTTGTACGGTAAACGAGGTTCTTGTAAACAGAGGTGTCCCAAACTTTGGGGTGGCTGTGTCTTTTTGATTTTAATTTCCCTAAAATATTGGACCATAAGTGGAAGTGCCCTAGGCTCTGTTGCTTTGTTTTTTAGATGTTTCAGGAAACACCATACACTTCTCCCGAGTGTCTGTTGGCAATTTACATCCCGCCCATCAGCATAACAAGGCTCCCAGTTCTCCATGGCCTGTCCTGCCTTTCTGGATTTTACACTTTTTGCAGATGGCCCTTGTGACCGGGGGAAGTGAGACTGCATTGTAGTGCAGATTTCCTTTGCAAGCTTGCTTGGTTGGCCAAAAAGGGCGTATGCGTTTTTTCCTGAATATATTCAGGAAAAAACGCATACGCCCTTTTTGGCCAAGTGCATCATTGTGGACGTTCTGCCTCTTTTCCTATGCTTTCAATGCAATTCCAGTCTACCTCCGGAAATCGGTTTCCTGCAATTCTGCCCCGCTTTCAAGTCCTCTTGGCAGCCTTACTTCAGTATATTTTTGGACGATTGCTGTCATTTATAACTCTGCAGGTTTGTGAATTACAGTGCCCCTGAGCTCCTTTCTTCAACTCGCTTTCTTGTGAGCTGGCCGCAACACCGCAGGATGGCTTCAGGCCCTAATCTGGTTCCGGCACGGCACGCTGAGCCTTTGGTTAATTCCTCTTCCTGGTGGGAAATGAGAGTTAAATTTGCCCGTCCAGACACCTCCAGCTAGTCTCTCATTGGTTCTCCCTATTCCTGTTCATCTTCCGCAGAAATTGCAAACTGGGCCAAACAGGTGGTTAAAGGCGCTGACACTCCAAGTGGGGAGAATGTTAGTAAAGCGTCTGGAATGTTGCACCCGAGTAGCAGGGGAGGAAAACTGAGACATATTTGAACACGTCTCCCGTTCACACGGTTGTTCATACTCTGGGTTTCACATGCATGTTTTAGCTGAAGGAAGAATACCTTAAACCTGGGTAGTTGAAACCCGTGGAATGGGTACCATGCAATATGACTTCAAAGGGTCTTCATTTGCTCACCGAACCTCTCCAATCCTATCACTGCTGCATTTATGCCCCTGTACACACGCTTGATTCTCTTTTGGAGACATAGCAATCCATAGGTTTTAAGATACTTACTAGTCAGGTACATTCTTAGGCGTTTAATATGGGGTGTTGAGTCCATTTCATTGAGCAAGGAGTAGCTCTTGTCTATTCCATATTTGGCTTAAGGAACTTTATCTGTGCTCATTTCAATCTCTGGTTTTATGCAGCACCCCAACTCACCTTTCCCCTTAAGCAAGCATAAGTTGGTTTTCTAAATTTGAGACCCTGTTCTGTATTGGAATTCAGTTCCTGTGTAGCCAAGTTTGCATTCCGTGTATTACTGATATCTTATGATGTTTCTTTTTCTGTGTGACTTATTTCAGTTAGAATCATCATACCTGAATCCGCTCATTGTGCTGCTAAGGGCCTGATGACATAGATTTCATTGCTGAGTGATATTGCTTTGTAAGTAAATACCACAACTTCTTTAACCATTTTTCACTTTCTGCGATGTTGAACTTGTACTGTAAACGAGGTTCTTGTAAACAGAGCCGTTCCAAACTTCGGGGTGGCTGTGTCTTTTTGATTTTAATTTCCCTAAACTATAGGACCATAAGTGGAAGTGCCCTAGGCTCTGTTGCTTTGTTTTTTAGATGTTTCAGGAAACACCATACACTTCTCCCGAGTGTCTGTTGGCAATTTACATCCCGCCCATCAGCATAACAAGGCTCCCAGTTCTCCATGGCCTGTCCTGCCTTTCTGGATTTTACACTTTTTTCAGATGGCCCTTTTGACCGGGGGGAAGTGAGACTTCATTGTAGTACAGATTTCCTTTGCAAGTTTGCTTGGTTGGCCAAAATGGCCGTATGCGTTTTTTCCTGAATATATTCAGGAAAAAACGCATACGCCCTTTTTGGCCAAGTGCATCATTGTGGACGTTCTGCCTCTTTTCCTATGCTTTCAATGCAATTCCAGTCTACCTCCTGAAATCGGTTTCCTGCAATTCTGCCCCGCTTTCAAGTCCTCTTGGCAGCCTTACTTCAGTATATTTTTGGACGATAGCTGTCATTTATAACTCTGCAGGTTTCTGAATTACAGTGCCCCTGAGCTCCTTTCTTCAACTCGCTTTCTTGTGAGCTGGCCGCAACAGCGCAGGATGGCTTCAGGCCCTAATCTGGTTCCGGCACGGCACGCTGAGCCTTTGGTTAATTCCTCTTCCTGGTGGGAAATGAGAGTTAAATTTGCCCGTCCAGACACCTCCAGCTAGTCTCTCACTGGTTCTCGCTATTCCTGTTCATCTTCCGCAGAAATTGCAAACTGGGCCAAACAGGAGGTTAAAGGGACTGACTCTCCAAGTCGGGAGAGTGTTAGTAAAGCGTCTGGAATGTTGCACCCGAGTACCAGGGTACGAAAACTGAGACATATTTGAACACGTCTCCCGATCACATGGTTGATCATACTCTAGGTTCCACATGCATGTTTTAGCTGAAGGAACAATACCTTAAAACTGGGTAGTTGAAACCCGTGGAATGGGTACCATGCAATATGACTTCAAAGGGTCTTCATTTGCTCACCGAACCTCTCCAATCCTATCACTGCTGCGTTTATGCCCCTGTACACACGCTTGATTCTCTTTTGGAGACATAGCAATCCATAGGATTTAAGATACTTACTAGTCAGGTACATTCTTAGGCGTTTATTATGCGGTGTTGAGTCCATTTCGTTGAGCAAGGAGTAGCTCTTGTCTATTCCGTATTTGGCTTAAGGAACTTTATCTGTGCTCATTTCAATCTCTGCTTTTATGCAGCACCCCAACTCACCTTTCCCCTTAAGCAAGCATAAGTTGGTTTTCTAAATTTGAGACCCTGTTCTGTTCTGTAATTCAGTTCCTGTGTAGCCCAGTTTACATTCCGTGTATTAGTGATATCTTATGATGTTTCTTTTTCTGTGTGACTTATTTCAGTTAGAATCATCGTACCTGAATCCACTCATTATGCTGCTACGGGCCTGATGACATAGATTTCATTGCTGAGTGATACTGCATTGTACATAAGTACCACAAGTTCTTTATCCATTTTTCACTTTCTGTGATATTGAACTTGTACGGTAAACGAGGTTCTTGTAAACAGAGGCGTCCCAAACTTTGGGTTGGCTGTGTCTTTTTGATTTTAATTTCCCTAAACTATTGGACCATAAGTGGAAGTGCCCTAGGCTCTGTTGCTTTGTTTTTTAGATGTTTCAGGAAACACCATACACTTCTCCCGAGTGTCTGTTGGCAATTTACATCCCGCCCATCAGCATAACAAGGCTCCCAGTTCTCCATGGCCTGTCCTGCCTTTCTGGATTTTACACTTTTTTCAGATGGCCCTTTTGACCGGGGGGAAGTGAGACTTCATTGTAGTACAGATTTCCTTTGCAAGTTTGCTTGGTTGGCCAAAATGGCCGTATGCGTTTTTTCCTGAATATATTCAGGAAAAAACGCATACGCCCTTTTTGGCCAAGTGCATCATTGTGGACGTTCTGCCTCTTTTCCTATGCTTTCAATGCAATTCCAGTCTACCTCCTGAAATCGGTTTCCTGCAATTCTGCCCCGCTTTCAAGTCCACTTGGCAGCCTTACTTCAGTATATTTTTGGACGATAGCTGTCATTTATAACTCTGCAGGTTTGTGAATTACAGTGCCCCTGAGCTCCTTTCTTCAACTCGCTTTCTTGTGAGCTGGCCGCAACACCGCAGGATGGCTTCAGGCCCTAATCTGGTTCTGGCACGGCACGCTTAGCCTTTGGTTAATTCCTCTTCCTGGTGGGAAATGAGAGTTAAATTTGCCCGTCCAGACACCTCCAGCTAGTCTCTCATTGGTTCTCGCTATTCCTGTTCATCTTCCGCAGAAATTGCAAACTGGGCCAAACAGGAGGTTAAAGGCGCTGACTCTCCAAGTCGGGAGAGTGTTAGTAAAGCGTCTGGAATGTTGCACCCGAGTACCAGGGTACGAAAACTGAGACATATTTGAACACGTCTCCCGATCACATGTTTGATCATACTCTAGGTTCCACATGCATGTTTTAGCTGAAGGAAGAATACCTTAAACCTGGGTAGTTGAAACCCGTGGAATGGGTACCATGCAATATGACTTCAAAGGGTCTTCATTTGCTCACCGAACCTCTCCAATCCTATCACTGCTGCGTTTATGCCCCTGAACACACGCTTGATTCTCTTTTGGAGACATAGCAATCCATAGGATTTAAGATACTTACTAGTCAGGTACATTCTTAGGCGTTTAATATGCGGTGTTGAGTCCATTTCGTTGAGCAAGGAGTAGCTCTTGTCTATTCCGTATTTGGCTTAAGGAACTTTATCTGTGCTCATTTCAATCTCTGCTTTTATGCAGCACCCCAACTCACCTTTCCCCTTAAGCAAGCATAAGTTGGTTTTCTAAATTTGAGACCCTTTTCTGTTCTGTAATTCAGTTCCTGTGTAGCCCAGTTTACATTCCGTGTATTAGTGATATCTTATGATGTTTCTTTTTCTGTGTGACTTATTTCAGTTAGAATCATCGTACCTGAATCCACTCATTGTGCTGCTACGGGCCTGATGACATAGATTTCATTGCTGAGTGATACTGCATTGTACATAAGTACCACAAGTTCTTTATCCATTTTTCACTTTCTGTGATATTGAACTTGTACGGTAAACGAGGTTCTTGTAAACAGAGGCGTCCCAAACTTTGGGGTGGCTGTGTCTTTTTGATTTTAATTTCCCTAACCTATTGGACCATAAGTGGAAGTGCCCTAGGGTCTGTTGCTTTGTTTTTTAGATGTTTCAGGAAACACCATACACTTCTCCCGACTGTCTGTTGGAAATTTACATCCCGCACATCAGCATAACAAGGCTCCCAGTTCTCCATGGCCTGTCCTGCCTTTCTGGATTTTACACTTTTTGCAGATGGCCCTTTTGACCGGGGGGAAGTGAGACTTCATTGTAGTGCAGATTTCCTTTGCAAGCTTGCTTGGTTGGCCAAAAAGGGCGTATGCGTTTTTTCCTGAATATATTCAGGAAAAAACGCATACGCCCTTTTTGGCCAAGTGCATCATTGTGGACGTTCTGCCTCTTTTCCTATGCTTTCAATGCAATTCCAGTCTACCTCCTGAAATCGGTTTCCTGCAATTCTGCCCCGCTTTCAAGTCCTCTTGGCAGCCTTACTTCAGTATATTTTTGGACGATAGCTGTCATTTATAACTCTGCAGGTTTGTGAATTACAGTGCCCCTGAGCTCCTTTCTTCAACTCGCTTTCTTGTGAGCTGGCCGCAACACCGCAGGATGGCTTCAGGCCCTAATCTGGTTCCGGCACGGCACGCTGAGCCTTTGGTTAATTCCTCTTCCTGGTGGGAAATGAGAGTTAAATTTGCCCGTCCAGACACCTCCAGCTAGTCTCTCATTGGTTCTCCCTATTCCTGTTCATCTTCCGCAGAAATTGCAAACTGGGCCAAACAGGTGGTTAAAGGCGCTGACACTCCAAGTGGGGAGAGTGTTAGTAAAGTGTCTGGAATGTTGCACCCGAGTACCAGGGGAGGAAAACTGAGACATATTTGAACACGTCTCCCGTTCACACGGTTGATCATACTCTGGGTTCCACATGCATGTTTTAGCTGAAGGAAGAATACCTTAAACCTGGGTAGTTGAAACCCGTGGAATGGGTACCATGCAATATGACTTCAAAGGGTCTTCATTTGCTCACCGAACCTCTCCAATCCTATCACTGCTGCGTTTATGCCCCTGTACACACGCTTGATTCTCTTTTGGAGACATAGCAATCCATAGGTTTTAAGATACTTACTAGTCAGGTACATTCTTAGGCGTTTAATATGGGGTGTTGAGTCCATTTCGTTGAGCAAGGAGTAGCTCTTGTCTATTCCATATTTGGCTTAAGGAACTTTATCTGTGCTCATTTCAATCTCTGGTTTTATGCAGCACCCCAACTCACCTTTCCCCTTAAGCAAGCATAAGTTGGTTTTCTAAATTTGAGACCCTGTTCTGTATTGGAATTCAGTTCCTGTGTAGCCAAGATTACATTCCGTGTATTACTGATATCTTATGATGTTTCTTTTTCTGTGTGACTTAATTCAGTTAGAATCATCATACCTGAATCCACTCATTGTGCTGCTAAGGGCCTGATGACATAGATTTCATTGCTGAGTGATATTGCTTTGTAAGTAAATACCACAACTTCCTTAACCATTTTTCACTTTCTGCGATGTTGAACTTGTACTGTAAACGAGGTTCTTGTAAACAGAGCCATTCCAAACTTCGGGGTGGCTGTGTCTTTTTGATTTTAATTTCCCTAAGCTATAGGACCATAAGTGGAAGTGCCCTAGGCTCTGTTGCTTTGTTTTTTAGATGTTTCAGGAAACACCATACACTTCTCCCGAGTGTCTGTTGGCAATTTACATCTCACCCATCAGCATAACAAGGGTCCCAGTTCTCCATTGCCTGTCCTGCCTTTCTGGATTTTACACTTTTTTCAGATGGCCCTTTTGACCGGGGGGAAGTGAGACTTCATTGTAGTGCAGATTTCCTTTGCAAGTTTGCTTGGTGGGCCAAAATGTCCGTATGCGTTTTTTCCTGAATATATTCAGGAAAAAACGCATACGCCCTTTTTGGCCAAGTGCATCATTGTGGACGTTCTGCCTCTTTTCCTATGCTTTCAATGCAATTCCAGTCTACCTCCTGAAATCGGTTTCCTGCAATTCTGCCCCGCTTTCAAGTCCTCTTGGCAGCCTTACTTCAGTATATTTTTGGACGATAGCTGTCATTTATAACTCTGCAGGTTTGTGAATTACAGTGCCCCTGAGCTCCATTCTTCAACTCGCTTTCTTGTGAGCTGGCCGCAACAGCGCAGGATGGCTTCAGGCCCTAATCTGGTTCCGGCACGGCACGCTGAGCCTTTGGTTAATTCCTCTTCCTGGTGGGAAATGAGAGTTAAATTTGCCCGTCCAGACACCTCCAGCTAGTCTCTCACTGGTTCTCGCTATTCCTGTTCATCTTCCGCAGAAATTGCAAACTGGGCCAAACAGGAGGTTAAAGGGACTGACTCTCCAAGTCGGGAGAGTGTTAGTAAAGCGTCTGGAATGTTGCACCCGAGTACCAGGGTACGAAAACTGAGACATATTTGAACACGTCTCCCGATCACATGGTTGATCATACTCTAGGTTCCACATGCATGTTTTAGCTGAAGGAACAATACCTTAAAACTGGGTAGTTGAAACCCGTGGAATGGGTACCATGCAATATGACTTCAAAGGGTCTTCATTTGCTCACCGAACCTCTCCAATCCTATCACTGCTGCGTTTATGCCCCTGTACAAACGCTTGATTCTCTTTTGGAGACATAGCAATCCATAGGATTTAAGATACTTACTAGTCAGGTACATTCTTAGGCGTTTATTATGCGGTGTTGAGTCCATTTCGTTGAGCAAGGAGTAGCTCTTGTCTATTCCGTATTTGGCTTAAGGAACTTTATCTGTGCTCATTTCAATCTGTGCTTTTATGCAGCACCCCAACTCACCTTTCCCCTTAAGCAAGCATAAGTTGGTTTTCTAAATTTGAGACCCTGTTCTGTTCTGTAATTCAGTTCCTGTGTAGCCCAGTTTACATTCCGTGTATTAGTGATATCTTATGATGTTTCTTTTTCTGTGTGACTTATTTCAGTTAGAATCATCGTACCTGAATCCACTCATTATGCTGCTACGGGCCTGATGACATAGATTTCATTGCTGAGTGATACTGCATTGTACATAAGTACCACAAGTTCTTTATCCATTTTTCACTTTCTGTGATATTGAACTTGTACGGTAAACGAGGTTCTTGTAAACAGAGGCGTCCCAAACATTGGGGTGGCTGTATCTTTTTGATTTTAATTTCCCTAAGCTATAGGACCATAAGTGGAAGTGCCCTAGGCTCTGTTGCTTTGTTTTTTAGATGTTTCAGGAAACACCATACACTTCTCCCGAGTGTCTGTTGGCAATGTACATCCCGCCCATCAGCATAACAAGGCTCCCAGTTCTCCATGGCCTGTCCTGCCTTTCTGGATTTTACACTTTTTTCAGATGGCCCTTTTGACCAGGGGGAAGTGAGACTTCATTGTAGTGCAGATTTCCTTTGCAAGCTTGCTTGGTTGGCCAAAAAGGGCGTATGCGTTTTTTCCTGAATATATTCAGGAAAAAACGCATACGCCCTTTTTGGCCAAGTGCATCATTGTGGACGTTCTGCCTCTTTTCCTATGCTTTCAATGCAATTCCAGTCTACCTCCTGAAATCGGTTTCCTGCAATTCTGCCCCGCTTTCAAGTCCTCTAGGCAGCCTTACTTCAGTATATTTTTGGACGATAGCTGTCATTTATAACTCTGCAGGTTTGTGAATTACAGTGCCCCTGAGCTCCTTTCTTCAACTCGCTTTCTTGTGACCTGGCCGCAACACCGCAGGATGGCTTCAGGCCCTAATCTGGTTCCGGCACGGCACGCTGAGCCTTTGGTTAATTCCTCTTCCTGGTGGGAAATGAGAGTTAAATTTGCCCGTCCAGACACCTCCAGCTAGTCTCTCATTGGTTCTCGCTATTCCTGTTCATCTTCCGCAGAAATTGCAAACTGGGCCAAACAGGAGGTTAAAGGCGCTGACTCTCCAAGTCGGGAGAGTGTTAGTAAAGCGTCTGGAATGTTGCACCCGAGTACCAGGGGAGGAAAACTGAGACATATTTGAACACGTCTCCCGTTCACACGGTTGATCATACTCTGGGTTCCACATGCATGTTTTAGCTGAAGGAAGAATACCTTAAACCTGGGTAGTTGAAACCCGTGGAATGGGTACCATGCAATATGACTTCAAAGGGTCTTCATTTGCTCACCGAACCTCTCCAATCCTATCACTGCTGCGTTTATGCCCCTGTACACACGCTTGATTCTCTTTTGGAGACATAGCAATCCATAGGTTTTAAGATACTTACTAGTCAGGTACATTCTTAGGCGTTTAATATGGGGTGTTGAGTCCATTTCATTGAGCAAGGAGTAGCTCTTGTCTATTCCATATTTGGCTTAAGGAACTTTATCTGTGCTCATTTCAATCTCTGGTTTTATGCAGCACCCCAACTCACCTTTCCCCTTAAACAAGCATAAGTTGGTTTTCTAAATTTGAGACCCTGTTCTGTATTGGAATTCAGTTCCTGTGTAGCCAAGTTTGCATTCCGTGTATTACTGATATCTTATGATGTTTCTTTTTCTGTGTGACTTATTTCAGTTAGAATCATCATACCTGAATCCACTCATTGTGCTGCTAAGGGCCTGATGACATAGATTTCATTGCTGAGTGATATTGCTTTGTAAGTAAATACCACAACTTCTTTAACCATTTTTCACTTTCTGCGATGTTGAACTTGTACTGTAAACGAGGTTCTTGTAAACAGAGCCGTTCCAAACTTCGGGGTGGCTGTGTCTTTTTGATTTTAATTTCCCTAAGCTATAGGACCATAAGTGGAAGTGCCCTAGGCTCTGTTGCTTTGTTTTTTAGATGTTTCAGGAAACACCATACACTTCTCCCAAGTGTCTGTTGGCAATTTACATCCCACCCATCAGCATAACAAGGCTCCCAGTTCTCCATTGCCTGTCCTGCCTTTCTGGATTTTACACTTTTTTCAGATGGCCCTTTTGACCGGGGTAAGTGAGACTTCATTGTAGTACAGATTTCCTTTGCAAGTTTGCTTGGTTGGCCAAAATGGCCGTATGCGTTTTTTCCTGAATATATTCAGGAAAAAACGCATACGCCCTTTTTGGCCAAGTGCATCATTGTGGACGTTCTGCCTCTTTTCCTATGCTTTCAATGCAATTCCAGTCTACCTCCTGAAATCGGTTTCCTGCAATTCTGCCCCGCTTTCAAGTCCTCTTGGCAGCCTTACTTCAGTATATTTTTGGACGATAGCTGTCATTTATAACTCTGCAGGTTTGTGAATTACAGTGCCCCTGAGCTCCATTCTTCAACTCGCTTTCTTGTGAGCTGGCCGCAACAGCGCAGGATGGCTTCAGGCCCTAATCTGGTTCCAGCACGGCACGCTGAGCCTTTGGTTAATTCCTCTTCCTGGTGGGAAATGAGAGTTAAATTTGCCCGTCCAGACACCTCCAGCTAGTCTCTCACTGGTTCTCGCTATTACTGTTCATCTTCCGCAGAAATTGCAAACTGGGCCAAACAGGAGGTTAAAGGGACTGACTCTCCAAGTCGGGAGAGTGTTAGTAAAGCGTCTGGAATGTTGCACCCGAGTACCAGGGTACGAAAACTGAGACATATTTGAACACGTCTCCCGATCACATGGTTGATCATACTCTAGGTTCCACATGCATGTTTTAGCTGAAGGAACAATACCTTAAAACTGGGTAGTTGAAACCCGTGGAATGGGTACCATGCAATATGACTTCAAAGGGTCTTCATTTGCTCACCGAACCTCTCCAATCCTATCACTGCTGCGTTTATGCCCCTGTACACACGCTTGATTCTCTTTTGGAGACATAGCAATCCATAGGATTTAAGATACTTACTAGTCAGGTACATTCTTAGGCGTTGATTATGCGGTGTTGAGTCCATTTCGTTGAGCAAGGAGTAGCTCTTGTCTATTCCGTATTTGGCTTAAGGAACTTTATCTGTGCTCATTTCAATCTCTGCTTTTATGCAGCACCCCAACTCACCTTTCCCCTTAAGCAAGCATAAGTTGGTTTTCTAAATTTGAGACCCTGTTCTGTTCTGTAATTCAGTTCCTGTGTAGCCCAGTTTACATTCCGTGTATTAGTGATATCTTATGATGTTTCTTTTTCTGTGTGACTTATTTCAGTTAGAATCATCGTACCTGAATCCACTCATTATGCTGCTACGGGCCTGATGACATAGATTTCATTGCTGAGTGATACTGCATTGTACATAAGTACCACAAGTTCTTTATCCATTTTTCACTTTCTGTGATATTGAACTTGTACGGTAAACGAGGTTCTTGTAAACAGAGGCGTCCCAAACTTTGGGGTGGCTGTGTCTTTTTGATTTTAATTTCCCTAAACTATTGGACCATAAGTGGAAGTGCCCTAGGCTCTGTTGCTTTGTTTTTTAGATGTTTCAGGAAACACCATACACTTCTCCCGACTGTCTGTTGGCAATTTACATCCCGCCCATCAGCATAAAAAGGCTCCCAGTTCTCCATGGCCTGTCCTGCCTTTCTGGATTTTACACTTTTTTCAGATGGCCCTTTTGACCTGGGGGGGGGAAGTGAGACTTCATTGTAGTGCAGATTTCCTTTGCAAGCTTGCTTGGTTGGCCAAAAAGGGCGTATGCGTTTTTTCCTGAATATATTCAGGAAAAAACGCATACGCCCTTTTTGGCCAAGTGCATCATTGTGGACGTTCTGCCTCTTTTCCTATGCTTTCAATGCAATTCCAGTCTACCTCCTGAAATCGGTTTCCTGCAATTCTGCCCCGCTTTCAAGTCCTCTTGGCAGCCTTACTTCAGTATATTTTTGGACGATAGCTGTCATTTATAACTCTGCAGGTTTGTGAATTACAGTGCCCCTGAGCTCCTTTCTTCAACTCGCTTTCTTGTGAGCTGGCCGCAACACCGCAGGATGGCTTCAGGCCCTAATCTGGTTCCGGCACGGCACGCTGAGCCTTTGGTTAATTCCTCTTCCTGGTGGGAAATGAGAGTTAAATTTGCCCGTCCAGACACCTCCAGCTAGTCTCTCATTGGTTCTCCCTATTCCTGTTCATCTTCCGCAGAAATTGCAAACTGGGCCAAACAGGTGGTTAAAGGCGCTGACACTCCAAGTGGGGAGAGTGTTAGTAAAGTGTCTGGAATGTTGCACCCGAGTACCAGGGGAGGAAAACTGAGACATATTTGAACACGTCTCCCGTTCACACGGTTGATCATACTCTGGGTTCCACATGCATGTTTTAGCTGAAGGAAGAATACCTTAAACGTGGGTAGTTGAAACCCGTGGAATGGGTACCATGCAATATGACTTCAAAGGGTCTTCATTTGCTCACCGAACCTCTCCAATCCTATCACTGCTGCGTTTATGCCCCTGTACACACGCTTGATTCTCTTTTGGAGACATAGCAATCCATAGGTTTTAAGATATTTACTAGTCAGGTACATTCTTAGGCGTTTAATATGGGGTGTTGAGTCCATTTCGTTGAGCAAGGAGTAGCTCTTGTCTATTCCATATTTGGCTTAAGGAACTTTATCTGTGCTCATTTCAATCTCTGGTTTTATGCAGCACCCCAACTCACCTTTCCCCTTAAGCAAGCATAAGTTGGTTTTCTAAATTTGAGACCCTGTTCTGTATTGGAATTCAGTTCCTGTGTAGCCAAGATTACATTCCGTGTATTACTGATATCTTATGATGTTTCTTTTTCTGTGTGACTTATTTCAGTTAGAATCATCATACCTGAATCCACTCATTGTGCTGCTAAGGGCCTGATGACATAGATTTCATTGCTGAGTGATATTGCTTTGTAAGTAAATACCACAACTTCTTTAACCATTTTTCACTTTCTGCGATGTTGAACTTGTACTGTAAACGAGGTTCTTGTAAACAGAGCCGTTCCAAACTTCGGGGTGGCTGTGTCTTTTTGATTTTAATTTCCCTAAGCTATAGGACCATAAGTGGAAGTGCCCTAGGCTCTGTTGCTTTGTTTTTTAGATGTTTCAGGAAACACCATACACTTCTCCCAAGTGTCTGTTGGCAATTTACATCCCACCCATCAGCATAACAAGGCTCCCAGTTCTCCATTGCCTGTCCTGCCTTTCTGGATTTTACACTTTTTTCAGATGGCCCTTTTGACCGGGGGGAAGTGAGACTTCATTGTAGTACAGATTTCCTTTGCAAGTTTGCTTGGTTGGCCAAAATGGCCGTATGCGTTTTTTCCTGAATATATTCAGGAAAAAACGCATACGCCCTTTTTGGCCAAGTGCATCATTGTGGACGTTCTGCCTCTTTTCCTATGCTTTCAATGCAATTCCAGTCTACCTCCTGAAATCGGTTTCCTACAATTCTGCCCCGCTTTCAAGTCCTCTTGGCAGCCTTACTTCAGTATATTTTTGGACGATAGCTGTCATTTATAACTCTGCAGGTTTGTGAATTACAGTGCCCCTGAGCTCCTTTCTTCAACTCACTTTCTTGTGACCTGGCCGCAACACCGCAGGATGGCTTCAGGCCCTAATCTGGTTCCGGCACGGCACGCTGAGCCTTTGGTTATTTCCTCTTCCTGGTGGGAAATGAGAGTTAAATTTGCCCGTCCAGACACCTCCAGCTAGTCTCTCATTGGTTCTCGCTATTCCTGTTCATCTTCCGCAGAAATTGCAAACTGGGCCAAACAGGAGGTTAAAGGGACTGACTCTCCAAGTCGGGAGAGTGTTAGTAAAGCGTCTGGAATGTTGCACCCGAGTACCAGGGTACGAAAACTGAGACATATTTGAACACGTCTCCCGATCACATGGTTGATCATACTCTAGGTTCCACATGCATGTTTTAGCTGAAGGAAGAATACCTTAAACCTGGGTAGTTGAAACCCGTGGAATGGGTACCATGCAATATGACTTCAAAGGGTCTTCATTTGCTCACCGAACCTCTCCAATGCTATCGCTGCTGCGTTTATGTCCCTGTACACATGCTTGATTCTCTTTCGGAGACATAGCAATCCATAGGTTTTAAGATACTTAAGAGTCAGGTACATTCTTAGGCGTTTAATATGCGGTGTTGAGTCCATTTCGTTGAGCAAGGAGTAGCTCTTGTCTATTCCATATTTGGCTTAAGGAACTTTATCTGTGCTCATTTCAATCTCTGGTTTTATGCAGCACCCCAACTCACCTTTACCCTTAAACAAGCATAAGTTGGTTTTCTAAATTTGAGACCCTGTTCTGTTCTGTAATTCAGTTCCTGTGTAGCCAAGTTTACATTCCGTGTATTACTGATATCTTATGATGTTTCTTTTTCTGTGTGACTTATTTCAGTTAGAATCATCGTACCCAAATCCACTCATTGTGCTGCTACGGGCCTGATGACATAGATTTCACTGCTGAGTGATACTGCATTGTACGTAAGTACCACAAGTTCTTTATCCATTTTTCACTTTCTGTGATATTGAACTTGTACGGTAAACGAGGTTCTTGTAAACAGAGGCGTCCCAAACATTGGGGTGGCTGTATCTTTTTGACTTTAATTTCCCTAAGCTATAGGACCATAAGTGGAAGTGCCCTAGGCTCTGTTGCTTTGTTTTTTAGACGTTTCAGGAAACACCATACACTTCTCCCGAGTGTCTGTTGGCAATTTACATCCCGCCCATCAGCATAACAAGGCTCCCAGTTCTCCATGGCCTGTCCTGCCTTTCTGGATTTTACACTTTTTTCAGATGGCCCTTTTGACCGGGGGGAAGTGAGACTTCATTGTAGTGCAGATTTCCTTTGCAAGCTTGCTTGGTTGGCCAAAAAGGGCGTATGCGTTTTTTCCTGAATATATTCAGGAAAAAACGCATACGCCCTTTTTGGCCAAGTGCATCATTGTGGACGTTCTGCCTCTTTTCCTATGCTTTCAATGCAATTCCAGTCTACCTCCTGAAATCGGTTTCCTGCAATTCTGCCCCGCTTTCAAGTCCTCTTGGCAGCCTTACTTCAGTATATTTTTGGACGATAGTTGTCATTTATAACTCTGCAGGTTTGTGAATTACAGTGCCCCTGAGCTCCTTTCTTCAACTCGTTTTCTTGTGAGCTGGCCGCAACACCGCAGGATGGCTTCAGGCCCTAATCTGGTTCCGGCACGGCACGCTGAGCCTTTGGTTATTTCCTCTTCCTGGTGGGAAATGAGAGTTAAATTTGCCCGTCCAGACACCTCCAGCTAGTCTCTCATTGGTTCTCGCTATTCCTGTTCATCTTCCGCAGAAATTGCAAACTGGGCCAAACAGGAGGTTAAAGGGACTGACTCTCCAAGTCGGGAGAGTGTTAGTAAAGCGTCTGGAATGTTGCACCCGAGTACCAGGGTACGAAAACTGAGACATATTTGAACACGTCTCCCGATCACATGGTTGATCATACTCTAGGTTCCACATGCATGTTTTAGCTGAAGGAAGAATACCTTAAACCTGGGTAGTTGAAACCCGTGGAATGGGTACCATGCAATATGACTTCAAAGGGTCTTCATTTGCTCACCGAACCTCTCCAATCCTATCACTGCTGCGTTTATGTCCCTGTACACATGCTTGATTCTCTTTCGGAGACATAGCAATCCATAGGTTTTAAGATACTTAAGAGTCAGGTACATTCTTAGGCGTTTAATATGCGGTGTTGAGTCCATTTCGTTGAGCAAGGAGTAGCTCTTGTCTATTCCATATTTGGCTTAAGGAACTTTATCTGTGCTCATTTCAATCTCTGGTTTTATGCAGCACCCCAACTCACCTTTCCCATTAAACAAGCATAAGTTGGTTTTCTAAATTTGAGACACTGTTCTGTTCTGTAATTCCGTTCCTGTGTAGCCAAGTTTACATTCCGTGTATTACTGATATCTTATGATGTTTCTTTTTCTGTGTGACTTATTTCAGTTAGAATCATCGTACCTGAATCCACTCATTGTGCTGCTACGGGCCTGATGACATAGATTTCACTGCTGAGTGATACTGCATTGTACGTAAGTACCACAAGTTCTTTATCCATTTTTCACTTTCTGTGATATTGAACTTGTACGGTAAATGAGGTTCTTGTAAACAGAGGCGTCCCAAACATTGGGGTGGCTGTATCTTTTTGATTTTAATTTCCCTAAGCTATAGGACCATAAGTGGAAGTGCCCTAGGCTCTGTTGCTTTGTTTTTTAGATGTTTCAGGAAACACCATACACTTCTCCCGAGTGTCTGTTGGCAATTTACATCCCGCCCATCAGCATAACAAGGCTCCCAGTTCTCCATTGCCTGTCCTGCCTTTCTGGATTTTACACTTTTTTCAGATGGCCCTTTTGACTGGGGTAAGTGAGACTTCATTGTAGTACAGATTTCCTTTGCAAGTTTGCTTGGTTGGCCAAAATGGCCGTATGCGTTTTTTCCTGAATATATTCAGGAAAAAACGCATACGCCCTTTTTGGCCAAGTGCATCATTGTGGACGTTCTGCCTCTTTTCCTATGCTTTCAATGCAATTCCAGTCTACCTCCTGAAATCGGTTTCCTGCAATTCTGCCCCGCTTTCAAGTCCTCTTGGCAGCCTTACTTCAGTATATTTTTGGACGATAGCTGTCATTTATAACTCTGCAGGTTTGTGAATTACAGTGCCCCTGAGCTCCATTCTTCAACTCGCTTTCTTGTGAGCTGGCCGCAACAGCGCAGGATGGCTTCAGGCCCTAATCTGGTTCCAGCACGGCACGCTGAGCCTTTGGTTAATTCCTCTTCCTGGTGGGAAATGAGAGTTAAATTTGCCCGTCCAGACACCTCCAGCTAGTCTCTCACTGGTTCTCGCTATTACTGTTCATCTTCCGCAGAAATTGCAAACTGGGCCAAACAGGAGGTTAAAGGGACTGACTCTCCAAGTCGGGAGAGTGTTAGTAAAGCGTCTGGAATGTTGCACCCGAGTACCAGGGTACGAAAACTGAGACATATTTGAACACGTCTCCCGATCACATGGTTGATCATACTCTAGGTTCCACATGCATGTTTTAGCTGAAGGAACAATACCTTAAAACTGGGTAGTTGAAACCCGTGGAATGGGTACCATGCAATATGACTTCAAAGGGTCTTCATTTGCTCACCGAACCTCTCCAATCCTATCACTGCTGCGTTTATGCCCCTGTACACACGCTTGATTCTCTTTTGGAGACATAGCAATCCATAGGATTTAAGATACTTACTAGTCAGGTACATTCTTAGGCGTTGATTATGCGGTGTTGAGTCCATTTCGTTGAGCAAGGAGTAGCTCTTGTCTATTCCGTATTTGGCTTAAGGAACTTTATCTGTGCTCATTTCAATCTCTGCTTTTATGCAGCACCCCAACTCACCTTTCCCCTTAAGCAAGCATAAGTTGGTTTTCTAAATTTGAGACCCTGTTCTGTTCTGTAATTCAGTTCCTGTGTAGCCCAGTTTACATTCCGTGTATTAGTGATATCTTATGATGTTTCTTTTTCTGTGTGACTTATTTCAGTTAGAATCATCGTACCTGAATCCACTCATTATGCTGCTACGGGCCTGATGACATAGATTTCATTGCTGAGTGATACTGCATTGTACATAAGTACCACAAGTTCTTTATCCATTTTTCACTTTCTGTGATATTGAACTTGTACGGTAAACGAGGTTCTTGTAAACAGAGGCGTCCAAAACTTTGGGGTGGCTCTGTCTTTTTGATTTTAATTTCCCTAAACTATTGGACCATAAGTGGAAGTGCCCTAGGCTCTGTTGCTTTGTTTTTTAGATGTTTCAGGAAACACCATACACTTCTCCCGACTGTCTGTTGGCAATTTACATCCCGCCCATCAGCATAACAAGGCTCCCAGTTCTCCATGGCCTGTCCTGCCTTTCTGGATTTTACACTTTTTTCAGATGACCCTTTTGACCGGGGGGAAGTGAGACTTCATTGTAGTGCAGATTTCCTTTGCAAGCTTGCTTGGTTGGCCAAAAAGGGCGTATGCGTTTTTTCCTGAATATATTCAGGAAAAAACGCATACGCCCTTTTTGGCCAAGTGCATCATTGTGGACGTTCTGCCTCTTTTCCTATGCTTTCAATGCAATTCCAGTCTACCTCCTGAAATCGGTTTCCTGCAATTCTGCCCCGCTTTCAAGTCCTCTTGGCAGCCTTACTTCAGTATATTTTTGGACGATAGCTGTCATTTATAACTCTGCAGGTTTGTGAATTACAGTGCCCCTGAGCTCCTTTCTTCAACTCGCTTTCTTGTGAGCTGGCCGCAACACCGCAGGATGGCTTCAGGCCCTAATCTGGTTCCGGCACGGCACGCTGAGCCTTTGGTTAATTCCTCTTCCTGGTGGGAAATGAGAGTTAAATTTGCCCGTCCAGACACCTCCAGCTAGTCTCTCATTGGTTCTCCCTATTCCTGTTCATCTTCCGCAGAAATTGCAAACTGGGCCAAACAGGTGGTTAAAGGCGCTGACACTCCAAGTGGGGAGAGTGTTAGTAAAGTGTCTGGAATGTTGCACCCGAGTACCAGGGGAGGAAAACTGAGACATATTTGAACACGTCTCCCGTTCACACGGTTGATCATACTCTGGGTTCCACATGCATGTTTTAGCTGAAGGAAGAATACCTTAAACCTGGGTAGTTGAAACCCGTGGAATGGGTACCATGCAATATGACTTCAAAGGGTCTTCATTTGCTCACCGAACCTCTCCAATCCTATCACTGCTGCGTTTATGCCCCTGTACACACGCTTGATTCTCTTTTGGAGACATAGCAATCCATAGGTTTTAAGATATTTACTAGTCAGGTACATTCTTAGGCGTTTAATATGGGGTGTTGAGTCCATTTCGTTGAGCAAGGAGTAGCTCTTGTCTATTCCATATTTGGCTTAAGGAACTTTATCTGTGCTCATTTCAATCTCTGGTTTTATGCAGCACCCCAACTCACCTTTCCCCTTAAGCAAGCATAAGTTGGTTTTCTAAATTTGAGACCCTGTTCTGTATTGGAATTCAGTTCCTGTGTAGCCAAGATTACATTCCGTGTATTACTGATATCTTATGATGTTTCTTTTTCTGTGTGACTTATTTCAGTTAGAATCATCATACCTGAATCCACTCATTGTGCTGCTAAGGGCCTGATGACATAGATTTCATTGCTGAGTGATATTGCTTTGTAAGTAAATACCACAACTTCTTTAACCATTTTTCACTTTCTGCGATGTTGAACTTGTACTGTAAACGAGGTTCTTGTAAACAGAGCCGTTCCAAACTTCGGGGTGGCTGTGTCTTTTTGATTTTAATTTCCCTAAGCTATAGGACCATAAGTGGAAGTGCCCTAGGCTCTGTTGCTTTGTTTTTTAGATGTTTCAGGAAACACCATACACTTCTCCCAAGTGTCTGTTGGCAATTTACATCCCACCCATCAGCATAACAAGGCTCCCAGTTCTCCATTGCCTGTCCTGCCTTTCTGGATTTTACACTTTTTTCAGATGGCCCTTTTGACCGGGGGGAAGTGAGACTTCATTGTAGTACAGATTTCCTTTGCAAGTTTGCTTGGTTGGCCAAAATGGCCGTATGCGTTTTTTCCTGAATATATTCAGGAAAAAACGCATACGCCCTTTTTGGCCAAGTGCATCATTGTGGACGTTCTGCCTCTTTTCCTATGCTTTCAATGCAATTCCAGTCTACCTCCTGAAATCGGTTTCCTACAATTCTGCCCCGCTTTCAAGTCCTCTTGGCAGCCTTACTTCAGTATATTTTTGGACGATAGCTGTCATTTATAACTCTGCAGGTTTGTGAATTACAGTGCCCCTGAGCTCCTTTCTTCAACTCACTTTCTTGTGACCTGGCCGCAACACCGCAGGATGGCTTCAGGCCCTAATCTGGTTCCGGCACGGCACGCTGAGCCTTTGGTTATTTCCTCTTCCTGGTGGGAAATGAGAGTTAAATTTGCCCGTCCAGACACCTCCAGCTAGTCTCTCATTGGTTCTCGCTATTCCTGTTCATCTTCCGCAGAAATTGCAAACTGGGCCAAACAGGAGGTTAAAGGGACTGACTCTCCAAGTCGGGAGAGTGTTAGTAAAGCGTCTGGAATGTTGCACCCGAGTACCAGGGTACGAAAACTGAGACATATTTGAACACGTCTCCCGATCACATGGTTGATCATACTCTAGGTTCCACATGCATGTTTTAGCTGAAGGAAGAATACCTTAAACCTGGGTAGTTGAAACCCGTGGAATGGGTACCATGCAATATGACTTCAAAGGGTCTTCATTTGCTCACCGAACCTCTCCAATCCTATCGCTGCTGCGTTTATGTCCCTGTACACATGCTTGATTCTCTTTCGGAGACATAGCAATCCATAGGTTTTAAGATACTTAAGAGTCAGGTACATTCTTAGGCGTTTAATATGCGGTGTTGAGTCCATTTCGTTGAGCAAGGAGTAGCTCTTGTCTATTCCATATTTGGCTTAAGGAACTTTATCTGTGCTCATTTCAATCTCTGGTTTTATGCAGCACCCCAACTCACCTTTACCCTTAAACAAGCATAAGTTGGTTTTCTAAATTTGAGACCCTGTTCTGTTCTGTAATTCAGTTCCTGTGTAGCCAAGTTTACATTCCGTGTATTACTGATATCTTATGATGTTTCTTTTTCTGTGTGACTTATTTCAGTTAGAATCATCGTACCCAAATCCACTCATTGTGCTGCTACGGGCCTGATGACATAGATTTCACTGCTGAGTGATACTGCATTGTACGTAAGTACCACAAGTTCTTTATCCATTTTTCACTTTCTGTGATATTGAACTTGTACGGTAAACGAGGTTCTTGTAAACAGAGGCGTCCCAAACATTGGGGTGGCTGTATCTTTTTGACTTTAATTTCCCTAAGCTATAGGACCATAAGTGGAAGTGCCCTAGGCTCTGTTGCTTTGTTTTTTAGACGTTTCAGGAAACACCATACACTTCTCCCGAGTGTCTGTTGGCAATTTACATCCCGCCCATCAGCATAACAAGGCTCCCAGTTCTCCATGGCCTGTCCTGCCTTTCTGGATTTTACACTTTTTTCAGATGGCCCTTTTGACCGGGGGGAAGTGAGACTTCATTGTAGTGCAGATTTCCTTTGCAAGCTTGCTTGGTTGGCCAAAAAGGGCGTATGCGTTTTTTCCTGAATATATTCAGGAAAAAACGCATACGCCCTTTTTGGCCAAGTGCATCATTGTGGACGTTCTGCCTCTTTTCCTATGCTTTCAATGCAATTCCAGTCTACCTCCTGAAATCGGTTTCCTGCAATTCTGCCCCGCTTTCAAGTCCTCTTGGCAGCCTTACTTCAGTATATTTTTGGACGATAGTTGTCATTTATAACTCTGCAGGTTTGTGAATTACAGTGCCCCTGAGCTCCTTTCTTCAACTCGTTTTCTTGTGAGCTGGCCGCAACACCGCAGGATGGCTTCAGGCCCTAATCTGGTTCCGGCACGGCACGCTGAGCCTTTGGTTATTTCCTCTTCCTGGTGGGAAATGAGAGTTAAATTTGCCCGTCCAGACACCTCCAGCTAGTCTCTCATTGGTTCTCGCTATTCCTGTTCATCTTCCGCAGAAATTGCAAACTGGGCCAAACAGGAGGTTAAAGGGACTGACTCTCCAAGTCGGGAGAGTGTTAGTAAAGCGTCTGGAATGTTGCACCCGAGTACCAGGGTACGAAAACTGAGACATATTTGAACACGTCTCCCGATCACATGGTTGATCATACTCTAGGTTCCACATGCATGTTTTAGCTGAAGGAAGAATACCTTAAACCTGGGTAGTTGAAACCCGTGGAATGGGTACCATGCAATATGACTTCAAAGGGTCTTCATTTGCTCACCGAACCTCTCCAATCCTATCACTGCTGCGTTTATGTCCCTGTACACATGCTTGATTCTCTTTCGGAGACATAGCAATCCATAGGTTTTAAGATACTTAAGAGTCAGGTACATTCTTAGGCGTTTAATATGCGGTGTTGAGTCCATTTCGTTGAGCAAGGAGTAGCTCTTGTCTATTCCATATTTGGCTTAAGGAACTTTATCTGTGCTCATTTCAATCTCTGGTTTTATGCAGCACCCCAACTCACCTTTCCCATTAAACAAGCATAAGTTGGTTTTCTAAATTTGAGACACTGTTCTGTTCTGTAATTCCGTTCCTGTGTAGCCAAGTTTACATTCCGTGTATTACTGATATCTTATGATGTTTCTTTTTCTGTGTGACTTATTTCAGTTAGAATCATCGTACCTGAATCCACTCATTGTGCTGCTACGGGCCTGATGACATAGATTTCACTGCTGAGTGATACTGCATTGTACGTAAGTACCACAAGTTCTTTATCCATTTTTCACTTTCTGTGATATTGAACTTGTACGGTAAATGAGGTTCTTGTAAACAGAGGCGTCCCAAACATTGGGGTGGCTGTATCTTTTTGATTTTAATTTCCCTAAGCTATAGGACCATAAGTGGAAGTGCCCTAGGCTCTGTTGCTTTGTTTTTTAGATGTTTCAGGAAACACCATACACTTCTCCCGAGTGTCTGTTGGCAATTTACATCCCGCCCATCAGCATAACAAGGCTCCCAGTTCTCCATGGCCTGTCCTGCCTTTCTGGATTTTACACTTTTTTCAGATGGCCCTTTTGACCGGGGGGAAGTGAGACTTCATTGTAGTGCAGATTTCCTTTGCAAGCTTGCTTGGTTGGCCAAAAAGGGCGTATGCGTTTTTTCCTGAATATATTCAGGAAAAAACGCATACGCCCTTTTTGGCCAAGTGCATCATTGTGGACGTTCTGCCTCTTTTCCTATGCTTTCAATGCAATTCCAGTCTACCTCCTGAAATCGGTTTCCTGCAATTCTGCCCCGCTTTCAAGTCCTCTTGGCAGCCTTACTTCAGTATATTTTTGGACGATAGTTGTCATTTATAACTCTGCAGGTTTGTGAATTACAGTGCCCCTGAGCTCCTTTCTTCAACTCGTTTTCTTGTGAGCTGGCCGCAACACCGCAGGATGGCTTCAGGCCCTAATCTGGTTCCGGGACGGCACGCTGAGCCTTTGGTTATTTCCTCTTCCTGGTGGGAAATGAGAGTTAAATTTGCCCGTCCAGACACCTCCAGCTAGTCTCTCATTGGTTCTCGCTATTCCTGTTCATCTTCCGCAGAAATTGCAAACTGGGCCAAACAGGAGGTTAAAGGGACTGACTCTCCAAGTCGGGAGAGTGTTAGTAAAGCGTCTGGAATGTTGCACCCGAGTACCAGGGTACGAAAACTGAGACATATTTGAACACGTCTCCCGATCACATGGTTGATCATACTCTAGGTTCCACATGCATGTTTTAGCTGAAGGAAGAATACCTTAAACCTGGGTAGTTGAAACCCGTGGAATGGGTACCATGCAATATGACTTCAAAGGGTCTTCATTTGCTCACCGAACCTCTCCAATCCTATCGCTGCTGCGTTTATGTCCCTGTACACATGCTTGATTCTCTTTCGGAGACATAGCAATCCATAGGTTTTAAGATACTTAAGAGTCAGGTACATTCTTAGGCGTTTAATATGCGGTGTTGAGTCCATTTCGTTGAGCAAGGAGTAGCTCTTGTCTATTCCATATTTGGCTTAAGGAACTTTATCTGTGCTCATTTCAATCTCTGGTTTTATGCAGCACCCCAACTCACCTTTACCCTTAAACAAGCATAAGTTGGTTTTCTAAATTTGAGACCCTGTTCTGTTCTGTAATTCAGTTCCTGTGTAGCCAAGTTTACATTCCGTGTATTACTGATATCTTATGATGTTTCTTTTTCTGTGTGACTTATTTCAGTTAGAATCATCGTACCTGAATCCACTCATTGTGCTGCTACGGGCCTGATGACATAGATTTCACTGCTGAGTGATACTGCATTGTACGTAAGTACCACAAGTTCTTTATCCATTTTTCACTTTCTGTGATATTGAACTTGTACGGTAAACGAGGTTCTTGTAAACAGAGGCGTCCCAAACATTGGGGTGGCTGTGTCTTTTTGATTTTAATTTCCCTAAGCTATAGGACCATAAGTGGAAGTGCCCTAGGCTCTGTTGCTTTGTTTTTTAGATGTTTCAGGAAACACCATACACTTCTCCCGAGTGTCTGTTGGCAGTTTACATCCCGCCCATCAGCATAACAAGGCTCCCAGTTCTCCATGGCCTGTCCTGCCTTTCTGGATTTTACACTTTTTTCAGATGGCCCTTTTGACCGGGGGGAAGTGAGACTTCATTGTAGTGCAGATTTCCTTTGCAAGCTTGCTTGGTTGGCCAAAAAGGGCGTATGCGTTTTTTCCTGAATATATTCAGGAAAAAACGCATACGCCCTTTTTGGCCAAGTGCATCATTGTGGACGTTCTGCCTCTTTTCCTATGCTTTCAATGCAATTCCAGTCTACCTCCTGAAATCGGTTTCCTGCAATTCTGCCCCGCTTTCAAGTCCTCTTGGCAGCCTTACTTCAGTATATTTTTGGACGATAGTTGTCATTTATAACTCTGCAGGTTTGTGAATTACAGTGTCCCTGAGCTCCTTTCTTCAACTCGTTTTCTTGTGAGCTGGCCGCAACACCGCAGGATGGCTTCAGGCCCTAATCTGGTTCCGGCACGGCATGCTGAGCCTTTGCTTATTTCCTCTTCCTGGTGGGAAATGAGAGTTAAATTTGCCCGTCCAGACACCTCCAGCTAGTCTCTCATTGGTTCTCGCTATTCCTGTTCATCTTCCGCAGAAATTGCAAACTGGGCCAAACAGGAGGTTAAAGGGACTGACTCTCCAAGTCGGGAGAGTGTTAGTAAAGCGTCTGGAATGTTGCACCCGAGTACCAGGGTACGAAAACTGAGACATATTTGAACACGTCTCCCGATCACATGGTTGATCATACTCTAGGTTCCACATGCATGTTTTAGCTGAAGGAAGAATACCTTAAACCTGGGTAGTTGAAACCCGTGGAATGGGTACCATGCAATATGACTTCAAAGGGTCTTCATTTGCTCACCGAACCTCTCCAATCCTATCACTGCTGCGTTTATGTCCCTGTACACATGCTTGATTCTCTTTCGGAGACATAGCAATCCATAGGTTTTAAGATACTTAAGAGTCAGGTACATTCTTAGGCGTTTAATATGCGGTGTTGAGTCCATTTCGTTGAGCAAGGAGTAGCTCTTGTCTATTCCATATTTGGCTTAAGGAACTTTATCTGTGCTCATTTCAATCTCTGGTTTTATGCAGCACCCCAACTCACCTTTACCCTTAAACAAGCATAAGTTGGTTTTCTAAATTTGAGACCCTGTTCTGTTCTGTAATTCAGTTCCTGTGTAGCCAAGTTTACATTCCGTGTATTACTGATATCTTATGATGTTTCTTTTTCTGTGTGACTTATTTCAGTTAGAATCATCGTACCTGAATCCACTCATTGTGCTGCTACGGGCCTGATGACATAGATTTCACTGCTGAGTGATACTGCATTGTACGTAAGTACCACAAGTTCTTTATCCATTTTTCACTTTCTGTGATATTGAACTTGTACGGTAAACGAGGTTCTTGTAAACAGAGGCGTCCCAAACTTTGGGGTGGCTGTGTCTTTTTGATTTTAATTTCCCTAAGCTATAGGACCATAAGTGGAAGTGCCCTAGGCTCTGTTGCTTTGTTTTTTAGATGTTTCAGGAAACACCATACACTTCTCCCGAGTGTCTGTTGGCAGTTTACATCCCGCCCATCAGCATAACAAGGCTCCCAGTTCTCCATGGCCTGTCCTGCCTTTCTGGATTTTACACTTTTTTCAGATGGCCCTTTTGACCGGGGGGAAGTGAGACTTCATTGTAGTGCAGATTTCCTTTGCAAGTTTGCTTGGTTGGCCAAAATGGCCGTATGCGTTTTTTCCTGAATATATTCAGGAAAAAACGCATACGCCCTTTTTGGCCAAGTGCATCATTGTGGACGTTCTGCCTCTTTTCCTATGCTTTCAATGCAATTCCAGTCTACCTCCTGAAATCGGTTTCCTACAATTCTGCCCCGCTTTCAAGTCCTCTTGGCAGCCTTACTTCAGTATATTTTTGGACGATAGCTGTCATTTATAACTCTGCAGGTTTGTGAATTACAGTGCCCCTGAGCTCCTTTCTTCAACTCACTTTCTTGTGACCTGGCCGCAACACCGCAGGATGGCTTCAGGCCCTAATCTGGTTCCGGCACGGCACGCTGAGCCTTTGGTTATTTCCTCTTCCTGGTGGGAAATGAGAGTTAAATTTGCCCGTCCAGACACCTCCAGCTAGTCTCTCATTGGTTCTCGCTATTCCTGTTCATCTTCCGCAGAAATTGCAAACTGGGCCAAACAGGAGGTTAAAGGGACTGACTCTCCAAGTCGGGAGAGTGTTAGTAAAGCGTCTGGAATGTTGCACCCGAGTACCAGGGTACGAAAACTGAGACATATTTGAACACGTCTCCCGATCACATGGTTGATCATACTCTAGGTTCCACATGCATGTTTTAGCTGAAGGAAGAATACCTTAAACCTGGGTAGTTGAAACCCGTGGAATGGGTACCATGCAATATGACTTCAAAGGGTCTTCATTTGCTCACCGAACCTCTCCAATCCTATCGCTGCTGCGTTTATGTCCCTGTACACATGCTTGATTCTCTTTCGGAGACATAGCAATCCATAGGTTTTAAGATACTTAAGAGTCAGGTACATTCTTAGGCGTTTAATATGCGGTGTTGAGTCCATTTCGTTGAGCAAGGAGTAGCTCTTGTCTATTCCATATTTGGCTTAAGGAACTTTATCTGTGCTCATTTCAATCTCTGGTTTTATGCAGCACCCCAACTCACCTTTACCCTTAAACAAGCATAAGTTGGTTTTCTAAATTTGAGACCCTGTTCTGTTCTGTAATTCAGTTCCTGTGTAGCCAAGTTTACATTCCGTGTATTACTGATATCTTATGATGTTTCTTTTTCTGTGTGACTTATTTCAGTTAGAATCATCGTACCTGAATCCACTCATTGTGCTGCTACGGGCCTGATGACATAGATTTCACTGCTGAGTGATACTGCATTGTACGTAAGTACCACAAGTTCTTTATCCATTTTTCACTTTCTGTGATATTGAACTTGTACGGTAAACGAGGTTCTTGTAAACAGAGGCGTCCCAAACATTGGGGTGGCTGTATCTTTTTGACTTTAATTTCCCTAAGCTATAGGACCATAAGTGGAAGTGCCCTAGGCTCTGTTGCTTTGTTTTTTAGACGTTTCAGGAAACACCATACACTTCTCCCGAGTGTCTGTTGGCAATTTACATCCCGCCCATCAGCATAACAAGGCTCCCAGTTCTCCATGGCCTGTCCTGCCTTTCTGGATTTTACACTTTTTTCAGATGGCCCTTTTGACCGGGGGGAAGTGAGACTTCATTGTAGTGCAGATTTCCTTTGCAAGCTTGCTTGGTTGGCCAAAAAGGGCGTATGCGTTTTTTCCTGAATATATTCAGGAAAAAACGCATACGCCCTTTTTGGCCAAGTGCATCATTGTGGACGTTCTGCCTCTTTTCCTATGCTTTCAATGCAATTCCAGTCTACCTCCTGAAATCGGTTTCCTGCAATTCTGCCCCGCTTTCAAGTCCTCTTGGCAGCCTTACTTCAGTATATTTTTGGACGATAGTTGTCATTTATAACTCTGCAGGTTTGTGAATTACAGTGCCCCTGAGCTCCTTTCTTCAACTCGTTTTCTTGTGAGCTGGCCGCAACACCGCAGGATGGCTTCAGGCCCTAATCTGGTTCCGGCACGGCACGCTGAGCCTTTGGTTATTTCCTCTTCCTGGTGGGAAATGAGAGTTAAATTTGCCCGTCCAGACACCTCCAGCTAGTCTCTCATTGGTTCTCGCTATTCCTGTTCATCTTCCGCAGAAATTGCAAACTGGGCCAAACAGGAGGTTAAAGGGACTGACTCTCCAAGTCGGGAGAGTGTTAGTAAAGCGTCTGGAATGTTGCACCCGAGTACCAGGGTACGAAAACTGAGACATATTTGAACACGTCTCCCGATCACATGGTTGATCATACTCTAGGTTCCACATGCATGTTTTAGCTGAAGGAAGAATACCTTAAACCTGGGTAGTTGAAACCCGTGGAATGGGTACCATGCAATATGACTTCAAAGGGTCTTCATTTGCTCACCGAACCTCTCCAATCCTATCACTGCTGCGTTTATGTCCCTGTACACATGCTTGATTCTCTTTCGGAGACATAGCAATCCATAGGTTTTAAGATACTTAAGAGTCAGGTACATTCTTAGGCGTTTAATATGCGGTGTTGAGTCCATTTCGTTGAGCAAGGAGTAGCTCTTGTCTATTCCATATTTGGCTTAAGGAACTTTATCTGTGCTCATTTCAATCTCTGGTTTTATGCAGCACCCCAACTCACCTTTCCCCTTAAACAAGCATAAGTTGGTTTTCTAAATTTGAGACCCTGTTCTGTTCTGTAATTCCATTCCTGTGTAGCCAAGTTTACATTCCGTGTATTACTGATATCTTATGATGTTTCTTTTTCTGTGTGACTTATTTCAGTTAGAATCATCGTACCTGAATCCACTCATTGTGGTGCTACGGGCCTGATGACATAGATTTCACTGCTGAGTGATACTGCATTGTACGTAAGTACCACAAGTTCTTTATCCATTTTTCACTTTCTGTGATATTGAACTTGTACGGTAAACGAGGTTCTTGTAAACAGAGGCGTCCCAAACATTGGGGTGGCTGTATCTTTTTGATTTTAATTTCCCTAAGTTATAGGACCATAAGTGGAAGTGCCCTAGGTTCTGTTGCTTTGTTTTTTAGATGTTTCAGGAAACACCATACACTTCTCCCGAGTGTCTGTTGGCAGTTTACATCCCGTCCATCAGCATAACAAGGCTCCCAGTTCTCCATGGCCTGTCCTGCCTTTCTGGATTTTACACTTTTTTCAGATGGCCCTTTTGACCGGGGGGAAGTGAGACTTCATTGTAGTGCAGATTTCCTTTGCAAGCTTGCTTGGTTGGCCAAAAAGGGCGTATGCGTTTTTTCCTGAATATATTCAGGAAAAAACGCATACGCCCTTTTTGGCCAAGTGCATCATTGTGGACGTTCTGCCTCTTTTCCTATGCTTTCAATGCAATTCCAGTCTACCTCCTGAAATCGGTTTCCTGCAATTCTGCCCCGCTTTCAAGTCCTCTTGGCAGCCTTACTTCAGTATATTTTTGGACGATAGTTGTCATTTATAACTCTGCAGGTTTGTGAATTACAGTGCCCCTGAGCTCCTTTCTTCAACTCGTTTTCTTGTGAGCTGGCCGCAACACCGCAGGATGGCTTCAGGCCCTAAGCTGGTTCCGGCACGGCACGCTGAGCCTTTGGTTATTTCCTCTTCCTGGTGGGAAATGAGAGTTAAATTTGCCCGTCCAGACACCTCCAGCTAGTCTCTCATTGGTTCTCGCTATTCCTGTTCATCTTCCGCAGAAATTGCAAACTGGGCCAAACAGGAGGTTAAAGGGACTGACTCTCCAAGTCGGGAGAGTGTTAGTAAAGCGTCTGGAATGTTGCACCCGAGTACCAGGGTACGAAAACTGAGACATATTTGAACACGTCTCCCGATCACATGGTTGATCATACTCTAGGTTCCACATGCATGTTTTAGCTGAAGGAAGAATACCTTAAACCTGGGTAGTTGAAACCCGTGGAATGGGTACCATGCAATATGACTTCAAAGGGTCTTCATTTGCTCACCGAACCTCTCCAATCCTATCACTGCTGCGTTTATGTCCCTGTACACATGCTTGATTCTCTTTCGGAGACATAGCAATCCATAGGTTTTAAGATACTTAAGAGTCAGGTACATTCTTAGGCGTTTAATATGCGGTGTCGAGTCCATTTCGTTGAGCAAGGAGTAGCTCTTGTCTATTCCATATTTGGCTTAAGGAACTTTATCTGTGCTCATTTCAATCTCTGGTTTTATGCAGCACCCCAACTCACCTTTCCCCTTAAACAAGCATAAGTTGGTTTTCTAAATTTGAGACCCTGTTCTGTTCTGTAATTCCGTTCCTGTGTAGCCAAGTTTACATTCCGTGTATTACTGATATCTTATGATGTTTCTTTTTCTGTGTGACTTATTTCAGTTAGAATCATCGTACCTGAATCCACTCATTGTGCTGCTACGGGCCTGATGACATAGATTTCACTGCTGAGTGATACTGCATTGTACGTAAGTACCACAAGTTCTTTATCCATTTTTCACTTTCTGTGATATTGAACTTGTACGGTAAACGAGGTTCTTGTAAACAGAGGCGTCCCAAACATTGGGGTGGCTGTATCTTTTTGATTTTAATTTCCCTAAGTTATAGGACCATAAGTGGAAGTGCCCTAGGCTCTGTTGCTTTGTTTTTTAGATGTTTCAGGAAACACCATACACTTCTCCCGAGTGTCTGTTGGCAGTTTACATCCCGTCCATCAGCATAACAAGGCTCCCAGTTCTCCATGGCCTGTCCTGCCTTTCTGGATTTTACACTTTTTTCAGATGGCCCTTTTGACCGGGGGGAAGTGAGACTTCATTGTAGTGCAGATTTCCTTTGCAAGCTTGCTTGGTTGGCCAAAAAGGGCGTATGCGTTTTTTCCTGAATATATTCAGGAAAAAACGCATACGCCCTTTTTGGCCAAGTGCATCATTGTGGACGTTCTGCCTCTTTTCCTATGCTTTCAATGCAATTCCAGTCTACCTCCTGAAATCGGTTTCCTGCAATTCTGCCCCGCTTTCAAGTCCTCTTGGCAGCCTTACTTCAGTATATTTTTGGACGATAGTTGTCATTTATAACTCTGCAGGTTTGTGAATTACAGTGCCCCTGAGCTCCTTTCTTCAACTCGTTTTCTTGTGAGCTGGCCGCAACACCGCAGGATGGCTTCAGGCCCTAATCTGGTTCCGGCACGGCACGCTGAGCCTTTGGTTATTTCCTCTTCCTGGTGGGAAATGAGAGTTAAATTTGCCCGTCCAGACACCTCCAGCTAGTCTCTCATTGGTTCTCGCTATTCCTGTTCATCTTCCGCAGAAATTGCAAACTGGGCCAAACAGGAGGTTAAAGGGACTGACTCTCCAAGTCGGGAGAGTGTTAGTAAAGCGTCTGGAATGTTGCACCCGAGTACCAGGGTACGAAAACTGAGACATATTTGAACACGTCTCCCGATCACATGGTTGATCATACTCTAGGTTCCACATGCATGTTTTAGCTGAAGGAAGAATACCTTAAACCTGGGTAGTTGAAACCCGTGGAATGGGTACCATGCAATATGACTTCAAAGGGTCTTCATTTGCTCACCGAACCTCTCCAATCCTATCACTGCTGCGTTTATGTCCCTGTACACATGCTTGATTCTCTTTCGGAGACATAGCAATCCATAGGTTTTAAGATACTTAAGAGTCAGGTACATTCTTAGGCGTTTAATATGCGGTGTTGAGTCCATTTCGTTGA
Source organism: Globicephala melas (assembly GCF_963455315.2). Taxonomy (NCBI): domain Eukaryota; kingdom Metazoa; phylum Chordata; class Mammalia; order Artiodactyla; family Delphinidae; genus Globicephala; species Globicephala melas. Next base: position 255,491 of record NW_027207276.1, on the reverse strand, counting down.
GCAAGGAGTAGCTCTTGTCTATTCCATATTTGGCTTAAGGAACTTTATCTGTGCTCATTTCAATCTCTGGTTTTATGCAGCACCCCAACTCACCTTTCCCCTTAAACAAGCATAAGTTGGTTTTCTAAATTTGAGACCCTGTTCTGTTCTGTAATTCAGTTCCTGTGTAGCCAAGTTTACATTCCGTGTATTACTGATATCTTATGATGTTTCTTTTTCTGTGTGACTTATTTCAGTTAGAATCATCGTACCTGAATCCACTCATTGTGCTGCTACGGGCCTGATGACATAGATTTCACTGCTGAGTGATACTGCATTGTACGTAAGTACCACAAGTTCTTTATCCATTTTTCACTTTCTGTGATATTGAACTTGTACGGTAAACGAGGTTCTTGTAAACAGAGGCGTCCCAAACATTGGGGTGGCTGTGTCTTTTTGATTTTAATTTCCCTAAGCTATAGGACCATAAGTGGAAGTGCCCTAGGCTCTGTTGCTTTGTTTTTTAGATGTTTCAGGAAACACCATACACTTCTCCCGAGTGTCTGTTGGCAATTTACATCCCGCCCATCAGCATAACAAGGCTCCCAGTTCTCCATGGCCTGTCCTGCCTTTCTGGATTTTACACTTTTTTCAGATGGCCCTTTTGACCGGGGGGAAGTGAGACTTCATTGTAGTGCAGATTTCCTTTGCAAGCTTGCTTGGTTGGCCAAAAAGGGCGTATGCGTTTTTTCCTGAATATATATATTCAGGAAAAAACGCATACGCCCTTTTTGGCCAAGTGCATCATTGTGGACGTTCTGCCTCTTTTCCTATGCTTTCAATGCAATTCCAGTCTACCTCCTGAAATCGGTTTCCTGCAATTCTGCCCCGCTTTCAAGTCCTCTTGGCAGCCTTACTTCAGTATATTTTTGGACGATAGTTGTCATTTATAACTCTGCAGGTTTGTGAATTACAGTGCCCCTGAGCTCCTTTCTTCAACTCGTTTTCTTGTGAGCTGGCCGCAACACCGCAGGATGGCTTCAGGCCCTAATCTGGTTCCGGCACGGCACGCTGAGCCTTTGGTTATTTCCTCTTCCTGGTGGGAAATGAGAGTTAAATTTGCCCGTCCAGACACCTCCAGCTAGTCTCTCATTGGTTCTCGCTATTCCTGTTCATCTTCCGCAGAAATTGCAAACTGGGCCAAACAGGAGGTTAAAGGGACTGACTCTCCAAGTCGGGAGAGTGTTAGTAAAGCGTCTGGAATGTTGCACCCGAGTACCAGGGTACGAAAACTGAGACATATTTGAACACGTCTCCCGATCACATGGTTGATCATACTCTAGGTTCCACATGCATGTTTTAGCTGAAGGAAGAATACCTTAAACCTGGGTAGTTGAAACCCGTGGAATGGGTACCATGCAATATGACTTCAAAGGGTCTTCATTTGCTCACCGAACCTCTCCAATCCTATCACTGCTGCGTTTATGTCCCTGTACACATGCTTGATTCTCTTTCGGAGACATAGCAATCCATAGGTTTTAAGATACTTAAGAGTCAGGTACATTCTTAGGCGTTTAATATGCGGTGTTGAGTCCATTTCGTTGAGCAAGGAGTAGCTCTTGTCTATTCCATATTTGGCTTAAGGAACTTTATCTGTGCTCATTTCAATCTCTGGTTTTATGCAGCACCCCAACTCACCTTTCCCCTTAAACAAGCATAAGTTGGTTTTCTAAATTTGAGACCCTGTTCTGTTCTGTAATTCCGTTCCTGTGTAGCCAAGTTTACATTCCGTGTATTACTGATATCTTATGATGTTTCTTTTTCTGTGTGACTTATTTCAGTTAGAATCATCGTACCTGAATCCACTCATTGTGCTGCTACGGGCCTGATGACATAGATTTCACTGCTGAGTGATACTGCATTGTACGTAAGTACCACAAGTTCTTTATCCATTTTTCACTTTCTGTGATATTGAACTTGTACGGTAAACGAGGTTCTTGTAAACAGAGGCGTCCCAAACATTGGGGTGGCTGTATCTTTTTGATTTTAATTTCCCTAAGCTATAGGACCATAAGTGGAAGTGCCCTAGGCTCTGTTGCTTTGTTTTTCAGATGTTTCAGGAAACACCATACACTTCTCCCGAGTGTCTGTTGGCAATTTACATCCCGCCCATCAGCATAACCAGGCTCCCAGTTCTCCATGGCCTGTCCTGCCTTTCTGGATTTTACACTTTTTTCAGATGGCCCTTTTGACCGGGGGGAAGTGAGACTTCATTGTAGTGCAGATTTCCTTTGCAAGCTTGCTTGGTTGGCCAAAAAGGGCGTATGCGTTTTTTCCTGAATATATTCAGGAAAAAACGCATACGCCCTTTTTGGCCAAGTGCATCATTGTGGACGTTCTGCCTCTTTTCCTATGCTTTCAATGCAATTCCAGTCTACCTCCTGAAATCGGTTTCCTGCAATTCTGCCCCGCTTTCAAGTCCTCTTGGCAGCCTTACTTCAGTATATTTTTGGACGATAGTTGTCATTTATAACTCTGCAGGTTTGTGAATTACAGTGCCCCTGAGCTCCTTTCTTCAACTCGTTTTCTTGTGAGCTGGCCGCAACACCGCAGGATGGCTTCAGGCCCTAAGCTGGTTCCGGCACGGCACGCTGAGCCTTTGGTTATTTCCTCTTCCTGGTGGGAAATGAGAGTTAAATTTGCCCGTCCAGACACCTCCAGCTAGTCTCTCATTGGTTCTCGCTATTCCTGTTCATCTTCCGCAGAAATTGCAAACTGGGCCAAACAGGAGGTTAAAGGGACTGACTCTCCAAGTCGGGAGAGTGTTAGTAAAGCGTCTGGAATGTTGCACCCGAGTACCAGGGTACGAAAACTGAGACATATTTGAACACGTCTCCCGATCACATGGTTGATCATACTCTAGGTTCCACATGCATGTTTTAGCTGAAGGAAGAATACCTTAAACCTGGGTAGTTGAAACCCGTGGAATGGGTACCATGCAATATGACTTCAAAGGGTCTTCATTTGCTCACCGAACCTCTCCAATCCTATCACTGCTGCGTTTATGTCCCTGTACACATGCTTGATTCTCTTTCGGAGACATAGCAATCCATAGGTTTTAAGATACTTAAGAGTCAGGTACATTCTTAGGCGTTTAATATGCGGTGTTGAGTCCATTTCGTTGAGCAAGGAGTAGCTCTTGTCTATTCCATATTTGGCTTAAGGAACTTTATCTGTGCTCATTTCAATCTCTGGTTTTATGCAGCACCCCAACTCACCTTTCCCCTTAAACAAGCATAAGTTGGTTTTCTAAATTTGAGACCCTGTTCTGTTCTGTAATTCCGTTCCTGTGTAGCCAAGTTTACATTCCGTGTATTACTGATATCTTATGATGTTTCTTTTTCTGTGTGACTTATTTCAGTTAGAATCATCGTACCTGAATCCACTCATTGTGCTGCTACGGGCCTGATGACATAGATTTCACTGCTGAGTGATACTGCATTGTACGTAAGTACCACAAGTTCTTTATCCATTTTTCACTTTCTGTGATATTGAACTTGTACGGTAAACGAGGTTCTTGTAAACAGAGGCGTCCCAAACATTGGGGTGGCTGTATCTTTTTGATTTTAATTTCCCTAAGTTATAGGACCATAAGTGGAAGTGCCCTAGGCTCTGTTGCTTTGTTTTTTAGATGTTTCAGGAAACACCATACACTTCTCCCGAGTGTCTGTTGGCAGTTTACATCCCGTCCATCAGCATAACAAGGCTCCCAGTTCTCCATGGCCTGTCCTGCCTTTCTGGATTTTACACTTTTTTCAGATGGCCCTTTTGACCGGGGGGAAGTGAGACTTCATTGTAGTGCAGATTTCCTTTGCAAGCTTGCTTGGTTGGCCAAAAAGGGCGTATGCGTTTTTTCCTGAATATATTCAGGAAAAAACGCATACGCCCTTTTTGGCCAAGTGCATCATTGTGGACGTTCTGCCTCTTTTCCTATGCTTTCAATGCAATTCCAGTCTACCTCCTGAAATCGGTTTCCTGCAATTCTGCCCCGCTTTCAAGTCCTCTTGGCAGCCTTACTTCAGTATATTTTTGGACGATAGTTGTCATTTATAACTCTGCAGGTTTGTGAATTACAGTGCCCCTGAGCTCCTTTCTTCAACTCGTTTTCTTGTGAGCTGGCCGCAACACCGCAGGATGGCTTCAGGCCCTAATCTGGTTCCGGCACGGCACGCTGAGCCTTTGGTTATTTCCTCTTCCTGGTGGGAAATGAGAGTTAAATTTGCCCGTCCAGACACCTCCAGCTAGTCTCTCATTGGTTCTCGCTATTCCTGTTCATCTTCCGCAGAAATTGCAAACTGGGCCAAACAGGAGGTTAAAGGGACTGACTCTCCAAGTCGGGAGAGTGTTAGTAAAGCGTCTGGAATGTTGCACCCGAGTACCAGGGTACGAAAACTGAGACATATTTGAACACGTCTCCCGATCACATGGTTGATCATACTCTAGGTTCCACATGCATGTTTTAGCTGAAGGAAGAATACCTTAAACCTGGGTAGTTGAAACCCGTGGAATGGGTACCATGCAATATGACTTCAAAGGGTCTTCATTTGCTCACCGAACCTCTCCAATCCTATCACTGCTGCGTTTATGTCCCTGTACACATGCTTGATTCTCTTTCGGAGACATAGCAATCCATAGGTTTTAAGATACTTAAGAGTCAGGTACATTCTTAGGCGTTTAATATGCGGTGTTGAGTCCATTTCGTTGAGCAAGGAGTAGCTCTTGTCTATTCCATATTTGGCTTAAGGAACTTTATCTGTGCTCATTTCAATCTCTGGTTTTATGCAGCACCCCAACTCACCTTTCCCCTTAAACAAGCATAAGTTGGTTTTCTAAATTTGAGACCCTGTTCTGTTCTGTAATTCAGTTCCTGTGTAGCCAAGTTTACATTCCGTGTATTACTGATATCTTATGATGTTTCTTTTTCTGTGTGACTTATTTCAGTTAGAATCATCGTACCTGAATCCACTCATTGTGCTGCTACGGGCCTGATGACATAGATTTCACTGCTGAGTGATACTGCATTGTACGTAAGTACCACAAGTTCTTTATCCATTTTTCACTTTCTGTGATATTGAACTTGTACGGTAAACGAGGTTCTTGTAAACAGAGGCGTCCCAAACATTGGGGTGGCTGTATCTTTTTGATTTTAATTTCCCTAAGCTATAGGACCATAAGTGGAAGTGCCCTAGGCTCTGTTGCTTTGTTTTTTAGATGTTTCAGGAAACACCATACACTTCTCCGGAGTGTCTGTTGGCAATTTACATCCCGCCCATCAGCATAACAAGGCTCCCAGTTCTCCATGGCCTGTCCTGCCTTTCTGGATTTTACACTTTTTTCAGATGACCCTTTTGACCGGGGGGAAGTGAGACTTTATTGTAGTGCAGATTTCCTTTGCAAGCTTGCTTGGTTGGCCAAAAAGGGCGTATGCGTTTTTTCCTGAATATATTCAGGAAAAAACGCATACGCCCTTTTTGGCCAAGTGCATCATTGTGGACGTTCTGCCTCTTTTCCTATGCTTTCAATGCAATTCCAGTCTACCTCCTGAAATCGGTTTCCTGCAATTCTGCCCCGCTTTCAAGTCCTCTTGGCAGCCTTACTTCAGTATATTTTTGGACGATAGTTGTCATTTATAACTCTGCAAGTTTGTGAATTATAGTGCCCATGAGCTCCTTTCTTCAACTCGTTTTCTTGTGAGCTGGCCGCAACACCGCAGGATGGCTTCAGGCCCTAATCTGGTTCCGGCACGGCACGCTGAGCCTTTGGTTATTTCCTCTTCCTGGTGGGAAATGAGAGTTAAATTTGCCCGTCCAGACACCTCCAGCTAGTCTCTCATTGGTTCTCGCTATTCCTGTTCATCTTCCGCAGAAATTGCAAACTGGGCCAAACAGGAGGTTAAAGGGACTGACTCTCCAAGTCGGGAGAGTGTTAGTAAAGCGTCTGGAATGTTGCACCCGAGTACCAGGGTACGAAAACTGAGACATATTTGAACACGTCTCCCGATCACATGGTTGATCATACTCTAGGTTCCACATGCATGTTTTAGCTGAAGGAAGAATACCTTAAACCTGGGTAGTTGAAACCCGTGGAATGGGTACCATGCAATATGACTTCAAAGGGTCTTCATTTGCTCACCGAACCTCTCCAATCCTATCACTGCTGCGTTTATGTCCCTGTACACATGCTTGATTCTCTTTCGGAGACATAGAAATCCATAGGTTTTAAGATACTTAAGAGTCAGGTACATTCTTAGGCGTTTAATATGCGGTGTTGAGTCCATTTCGTTGAGCAAGGAGTAGCTCTTGTCTATTCCATATTTGGCTTAAGGAACTTTATCTGTGCTCATTTCAATCTCTGGTTTTATGCAGCACCCCAACTCACCTTTCCCCTTAAACAAGCATAAGTTGGTTTTCTAAATTTGAGACCCTGTTCTGTTCTATAATTCAGTTCCTGTGTAGCCAAGTTTACATTCCGTGTATTACTGATATCTTATGATGTTTCTTTTTCTGTGTGACTTATTTCAGTTAGAATCATCTTACCTGAATCCACTCATTGTGCTGCTACGGGCCTGATGACATAGATTTCACTGCTGAGTGATACTGCATTGTACGTAAGTACCACAAGTTCTTTATCCATTTTTCACTTTCTGTGATATTGAACTTGTACGGTAAACGAGGTTCTTGTAAACAGAGGCGTCCCAAACATTGGGGTGGCTGTGTCTTTTTGATTTTAATTTCCCTAAGCTATAGGACCATAAGTGGAAGTGCCCTAGGCTCTGTTGCTTTGTTTTTTAGATGTTTCAGGAAACACCATACACTTCTCCCGAGTGTCTGTTGGCAATTTACATCCCGCCCATCAGCATAACAAGGCTCCCAGTTCTCCATGGCCTGTCCTGCCTTTCTGGATTTTACACTTTTTTCAGATGGCCCTTTTGACCGGGGGGAAGTGAGACTTCATTGTAGTGCAGATTTCCTTTGCAAGCTTGCTTGGTTGGCCAAAAAGGGCGTATGCGTTTTTTCCTGAATATATATATTCAGGAAAAAACGCATACGCCCTTTTTGGCCAAGTGCATCATTGTGGACGTTCTGCCTCTTTTCCTATGCTTTCAATGCAATTCCAGTCTACCTCCTGAAATCGGTTTCCTGCAATTCTGCCCCGCTTTCAAGTCCTCTTGGCAGCCTTACTTCAGTATATTTTTGGACGATAGTTGTCATTTATAACTCTGCAGGTTTGTGAATTACAGTGCCCCTGAGCTCCTTTCTTCAACTCGTTTTCTTGTGAGCTGGCCGCAACACCGCAGGATGGCTTCAGGCCCTAATCTGGTTCCGGCACGGCACGCTGAGCCTTTGGTTATTTCCTCTTCCTGGTGGGAAATGAGAGTTAAATTTGCCCGTCCAGACACCTCCAGCTAGTCTCTCATTGGTTCTCGCTATTCCTGTTCATCTTCCGCAGAAATTGCAAACTGGGCCAAACAGGAGGTTAAAGGGACTGACTCTCCAAGTCGGGAGAGTGTTAGTAAAGCGTCTGGAATGTTGCACCCGAGTACCAGGGTACGAAAACTGAGACATATTTGAACACGTCTCCCGATCACATGGTTGATCATACTCTAGGTTCCACATGCATGTTTTAGCTGAAGGAAGAATACCTTAAACCTGGGTAGTTGAAACCCGTGGAATGGGTACCATGCAATATGACTTCAAAGGGTCTTCATTTGCTCACCGAACCTCTCCAATCCTATCACTGCTGCGTTTATGTCCCTGTACACATGCTTGATTCTCTTTCGGAGACATAGCAATCCATAGGTTTTAAGATACTTAAGAGTCAGGTACATTCTTAGGCGTTTAATATGCGGTGTTGAGTCCATTTCGTTGAGCAAGGAGTAGCTCTTGTCTATTCCATATTTGGCTTAAGGAACTTTATCTGTGCTCATTTCAATCTCTGGTTTTATGCAGCACCCCAACTCACCTTTCCCCTTAAACAAGCATAAGTTGGTTTTCTAAATTTGAGACCCTGTTCTGTTCTGTAATTCCGTTCCTGTGTAGCCAAGTTTACATTCCGTGTATTACTGATATCTTATGATGTTTCTTTTTCTGTGTGACTTATTTCAGTTAGAATCATCGTACCTGAATCCACTCATTGTGCTGCTACGGGCCTGATGACATAGATTTCACTGCTGAGTGATACTGCATTGTACGTAAGTACCACAAGTTCTTTATCCATTTTTCACTTTCTGTGATATTGAACTTGTACGGTAAACGAGGTTCTTGTAAACAGAGGCGTCCCAAACATTGGGGTGGCTGTATCTTTTTGATTTTAATTTCCCTAAGCTATAGGACCATAAGTGGAAGTGCCCTAGGCTCTGTTGCTTTGTTTTTCAGATGTTTCAGGAAACACCATACACTTCTCCCGAGTGTCTGTTGGCAATTTACATCCCGCCCATCAGCATAACCAGGCTCCCAGTTCTCCATGGCCTGTCCTGCCTTTCTGGATTTTACACTTTTTTCAGATGGCCCTTTTGACCGGGGGGAAGTGAGACTTCATTGTAGTGCAGATTTCCTTTGCAAGCTTGCTTGGTTGGCCAAAAAGGGCGTATGCGTTTTTTCCTGAATATATATATTCAGGAAAAAACGCATACGCCCTTTTTGGCCAAGTGCATCATTGTGGACGTTCTGCCTCTTTTCCTATGCTTTCAATGCAATTCCAGTCTACCTCCTGAAATCGGTTTCCTGCAATTCTGCCCCGCTTTCAAGTCCTCTTGGCAGCCTTACTTCAGTATATTTTTGGACGATAGTTGTCATTTATAACTCTGCAGGTTTGTGAATTACAGTGCCCCTGAGCTCCTTTCTTCAACTCGCTTTCTTGTGAGCTGGCCGCAACACCGCAGGATGGCTTCAGGCCCTAATCTGGTTCCGGCACGGCACGCTGAGCCTTTGGTTATTTCCTCTTCCTGGTGGGAAATGAGAGTTAAATTTGCCCGTCCAGACACCTCCAGCTAGTCTCTCATTGGTTCTCGCTATTCCTGTTCATCTTCCGCAGAAATTGCAAACTGGGCCAAACAGGAGGTTAAAGGGACTGACTCTCCAAGTCTGGAGAGTGTTAGTAAAGCGTCTGGAATGTTGCACCCGAGTACCAGGGTACGAAAACTGAGACATATTTGAACACGTCTCCCGATCACATGGTTGATCATACTCTAGGTTCCACATGCATGTTTTAGCTGAAGGAAGAATACCTTAAACCTGGGTAGTTGAAACCCGTGGAATGGGTACCATGCAATATGACTTCAAAGGGTCTTCATTTGCTCACCGAACCTCTCCAATCCTATCACTGCTGCGTTTATGTCCCTGTACACATGCTTGATTCTCTTTCGGAGACATAGCAATCCATAGGTTTTAAGATACTTAAGAGTCAGGTACATTCTTAGGCGTTTAATATGCGGTGTTGAGTCCATTTCGTTGAGCAAGGAGTAGCTCTTGTCTATTCCATATTTGGCTTAAGGAACTTTATCTGTGCTCATTTCAATCTCTGGTTTTATGCAGCACCCCAACTCACCTTTACCCTTAAACAAGCATAAGTTAGTTTTCTAAATTTGAGACCCTGTTCTGCTCTGTAATTCAGTTCCTGTGTAGCCAAGTTTACATTCCGTGTATTACTGATATCTTATGATGTTTCTTTTTCTGTGTGACTTATTTCAGTTAGAATCATCGTACCTGAATCCACTCATTGTGCTGCTACGGGCCTGATGACATAGATTTCACTGCTGAGTGATACTGCATTGTACGTAAGTACCACAAGTTCTTTATCCATTTTTCACTTTCTGTGATATTGAACTTGTACGGTAAACGAGGTTCTTGTAAACAGAGGCGTCCCAAACATTGGGGTGGCTGTATCTTTTTGATTTTAATTTCCCTAAGCTATAGGACCATAAGTGGAAGTGCCCTAGGCTCTGTTGCTTTGTTTTTTAGATGTTTCAGGAAACACCATACACTTCTCCCGAGTGTCTGTTGGCAATTTACATCCCGCCCATCAGCATAACAAGGCTCCCAGTTCTCCATGGCCTGTCCTGCCTTTCTGGATTTTACACTTTTTTCAGATGGCCCTTTTGACCGGGGGGAAGTGAGACTTCATTGTAGTGCAGATTTCCTTTGCAAGCTTGCTTGGTTGGCCAAATAGGGCGTATGCGTTTTTTCCTGAATATATATATTCAGGAAAAAACGCATACGCCCTTTTTGGCCAAGTGCATCATTGTGGACGTTCTGCCTCTTTTCCTATGCTTTCAATGCAATTCCAGTCTACCTCCTGAAATCGGTTTCCTGCAATTCTGCCCCGCTTTCAAGTCCTCTTGGCAGCCTTACTTCAGTATATTTTTGGACGATAGTTGTCATTTATAACTCTGCAGGTTTGTGAATTACAGTGCCCCTGAGCTCCTTTCTTCAACTCGTTTTCTTGTGAGCTGGCCGCAACACAGCAGGATGGCTTCAGGCCCTAATCTGGTTCCGGCACGGCACGCTGAGCCTTTGGTTATTTCCTCTTCCTGGTGGGAAATGAGAGTTAAATTTGCCCGTCCAGACACCTCCAGCTAGTCTCTCATTGGTTCTCGCTATTCCTGTTCATCTTCCGCAGAAATTGCAAACTGGGCCAAACAGGAGGTTAAAGGGACTGACTCTCCAAGTCGGGAGAGTGTTAGTAAAGCGTCTGGAATGTTGCACCCGAGTACCAGGGTACGAAAACTGAGACATATTTGAACACGTCTCCCGATCACATGGTTGATCATACTCTAGGTTCCACATGCATGTTTTAGCTGAAGGAAGAATACCTTAAACCTGGGTAGTTGAAACCCGTGGAATGGGTACCATGCAATATGACTTCAAAGGGTCTTCATTTGCTCACCGAACCTCTCCAATCCTATCACTGCTGCGTTTATGTCCCTGTACACATGCTTGATTCTCTTTCGGAGACATAGCAATCCATAGGTTTTAAGATACTTCAGAGTCAGGTACATTCTTAGGCGTTGAATATGCAGTGTTGAGTCCATTTCGTTGAGCAAGGAGTAGCTCTTGTCTATTCCATATTTGGCTTAAGGAACTTTATCTGTGCTCATTTCAATCTCTGGTTTTATGCAGCACCCCAACTCACCTTTACCCTTAAACAAGCATAAGTTGGTTTTCTAAATTTGAGACCCTGTTCTGTTCTGTAATTCAGTTCCTGTGTAGCCAAGTTTACATTCCGTGTATTACTGATATCTTATGATGTTTCTTTTTCTGTGTGACTTATTTCAGTTAGAATCATCGTACCTGAATCCACTCATTGTGCTGCTCCGGGCCTGATGACATAGATTTCACTGCTGAGTGATACTGCATTGTACGTAAGTACCACAAGTTCTTTATCCATTTTTCACTTTCTGTGATATTGAACTTGTACGGTAAACGAGGTTCTTGTAAACAGAGGCGTCCCAAACTTTGGGGTGGCTGTGTCTTTTTGATTTTAATTTCCCTAAGCTATAGGACCATAAGTGGAAGTGCCCTAGGCTCTGTTGCTTTGTTTTTTAGATGTTTCAGGAAACACCATACACTTCTCCCGAGTGTCTGTTGGCAGTTTACATCCCGCCCATCAGCATAACAAGGCTCCCAGTTCTCCATGGCCTGTCCTGCCTTTCTGGATTTTACACTTTTTTCAGATGGCCCTTTTGACCGGGGGGAAGTGAGACTTCATTGTAGTGCAGATTTCCTTTGCAAGCTTGCTTGGTTGGCCAAAAAGGGCGTATGCGTTTTTTCCTGAATATATTCAGGAAAAAACGCATACGCCCTTTTTGGCCAAGTGCATCATTGTGGACGTTCTGCCTCTTTTCCTATGCTTTCAATGCAATTCCAGTCTACCTCCTGAAATCGGTTTCCTGCAATTCTGCCCCGCTTTCAAGTCCTCTTGGCAGCCTTACTTCAGTATATTTTTGGACGATAGTTGTCATTTATAACTCTGCAGGTTTGTGAATTACAGTGCCCCTGAGCTCCTTTCTTCAACTCGTTTTCTTGTGAGCTGGCCGCAACACCGCAGGATGGCTTCAGGCCCTAATCTGGTTCGGGCACGGCACGCTGAGCCTTTGGTTATTTCCTCTTCCTGGTGGGAAATGAGAGTAAAATTTGCCCGTCCAGACACCTCCAGCTAGTCTCTCATTGGTTCTCGCTATTCCTGTTCATCTTCCGCAGAAATTGCAAACTGGGCCAAACAGGAGGTTAAAGGGACTGACTCTCCAAGTCGGGAGAGTGTTAGTAAAGCGTCTGGAATGTTGCACCCGAGTACCAGGGTACGAAAACTGAGACATATTTGAACACGTCTCCCGATCACATGGTTGATCATACTCTAGGTTCCACATGCATGTTTTAGCTGAAGGAAGAATACCTTAAACCTGGGTAGTTGAAACCCGTGGAATGGGTACCATGCAATATGACTTCAAAGGGTCTTCATTTGCTCACCGAACCTCTCCAATCCTATCACTGCTGCGTTTATGTCCCTGTACACATGCTTGATTCTCTTTCGGAGACATAGCAATCCATAGGTTTTAAGATACTTAAGAGTCAGGTACATTCTTAGGCGTTTAATATGCGGTGTTGAGTACATTTCGTTGAGCAAGGAGTAGCTCTTGTCTATTCCATATTTGGCTTAAGGAACTTTATCTGTGCTCATTTCAATCTCTGGTTTTATGCAGCACCCCAACTCACCTTTCCCCTTAAACAAGCATAAGTTGGTTTTCTAAATTTGAGACCCTGTTCTGTTCTGTAATTCAGTTCCTGTGTAGCCAAGTTTACATTCCGTGTATTACTGATATCTTATGATATTTCTTTTTCTGTGTGACTTATTTCAGTTAGAATCATCGTACCTGAATCCACTCATTGAGCTGCTACGGGCCTGATGACATAGATTTCACTGCTGAGTGATACTGCATTGTACGTAAGTACCACAAGTTCTTTATCCATTTTTCACTTTCTGTGATATTGAACTTGTACGGTAAACGAGGTTCTTGTAAACAGAGGCGTCCCAAACATTGGGGTGGCTGTATCTTTTTGATTTTAATTTCCCTATGCTATAGGACCATAAGTGGAAGTGCCCTAGGCTCTGTTGCTTTGTTTTTTAGATGTTTCAGGAAACACCATACACTTCTCCCGAGTGTCTGTTGGCAATGTACATCCCGCCCATCAGCATAACAAGGCTCCCAGTTCTCCATGGCCTGTCCTGCCTTTCTGGATTTTACACTTTTTTCAGATGGCCCTTTTGACCGGGGGGAAGTGAGACTTCATTGTAGTGCAGATTTCCTTTGCAAGCTTGCTTGGTTGGCCAAAAAGGGCGTATGCGTTTTTTCCTGAATATATTCAGGAAAAAACGCATACGCCCTTTTTGGCCAAGTGCATCATTGTGGACGTTCTGCCTGTTTTCCTATGCTTTCAATGCAATTCCAGTCTACCTCCTGAAATCGGTTTCCTGCAATTCTGCCCCGCTTTCAAGTCCTCTTGGCAGCCTTACTTCAGTATATTTTTGGACGATAGCTGTCATTTATAACTCTGCAGGTTTGTGAATTACAGTGCCCCTGATCTCCTTTCTTCAACTCGCTTTCTTGTGAGCTGGCCGCAACACCGCAGGATGGCTTCAGGCCCTAATCTGGTTCCGACACGACACCCTGAGCCTTTGGTTAATTCCTCTTCCTGGTGGGAAACGAGAGTTAAATTTGCCCGTCCAGACACCTCCAGCTAGTCTCTCATTGGTTCTCCCTATTCCTGTTCATCTTCCGCAGAAATTGCAAACTGGGCCAAACAGGAGGTTAAAGGCGCTGACTCTCCAAGTGGGGAGAGTGTTAGTAAAGCGTCTGGAATGTTGCACCCGAGTACCGGGGGAGGAAAACTGAGACATATTTGAACACGTCTCCCGTTCACACGGTTGATCATACTCTGGGTTCCACATGCATGTTTTAGCTGAAGGAAGAATACCTTAAACCTGGGTAGTTGAAACCCGTGGAATGGGTACCATGCAATATGACTTCAAAGGGTCTTCATTTGCTCACCGAACCTCTCCAATCCTATCACTGCTGCGTTTATGTCCCTGTACACATGCTTGATTCTCTTTCGGAGACATAGCAATCCATAGGTTTTAAGATACTTACTAGTCAGGTACATTCTTAGGCGTTTAATATGCGGTGTTGAGTCCATTTCGTTGAGCAAGGAGTAGCTCTTGTCTATTCCGTATTTGGCTTAAGGAACTTTATCTGTGCTCATTTCAATCTCTGGTTTTATGCAGCACCCCAACTCACCTTTCCCCTTAAGCAAGCATAAGTTGGTTTTCTAAATTTGAGACCCTGTTCTGTTTTGGAATTCAGTTCCTGTGTAGCCCAGTTTACATTCCGTGTATTAGTGATATCTTATGATGTTTCCTTTTCTGTGTGACTTATTTCAGTTAGAATCATCATACCTGAATCCACTCATTATGCTGCTACGGGCCTGATGACATAGATTTCATTGCTGAGTGATACTGCATTGTACGTAAGTACCACAAGTTCTTTATCCATTTTTCACTTTCTGTGATATTGAACTTGTACGGTAAACGAGGTTCTTGTAAACAGAGGCGTCCCAAACTTTGGGGAGGCTGTGTCTTTTTGATTTTAATTTCCCTAAGCTATAGGACCATAAGTGGAAGTGCCCTAGGCTCTGTTGCTTTGTTTTTTAGATGTTTCAGGAAACACCATACACTTCTCCCGAGTGTCTGTTGGCAATTTACATCCCGCCCATCAGCATAACAAGGCTCCCAGTTCTCCATGGCCTGTCCTGCCTTTCTGGATTTTACACTTTTTTCAGATGGCCCTTTTGACCGGGGGGAAGTGAGACTTCATTGTAGTGCAGATTTCCTTTGCAAGCTTGCTTGGTTGGCCAAAAAGGGCGTATGCGTTTTTTCCTGAATATGTATATTCAGGAAAAAACGCATACGCACTTTTTGGCCAAGTGCATCATTGTGGACGTTCTGCCTCTTTTCCTATGCTTTCAATGCAATTCCAGTCTACCTCCTGAAATCGGTTTCCTGCAATTCTGCCCCGCTTTCAAGTCCTCTTGGCAGCCTTACTTCAGTATATTTTTGGACGATAGCTGTCATTTATAACTCTGCAGGTTTGTGAATTACAGTGCCCCTGAGCTCCTTTCTTCAACTCGCTTTCTTGTGACCTGGCCGCAACACCGCAGGATGGCTTCAGGCCCTAATCTGGTTCCGGCACGACACCCTGAGCCTTTGGTTAATTCCTCTTCCTGGTGGGAAACGAGAGTTAAATTTGCCCGTCCAGACACCTCCAGCTAGTCTCTCATTGGTTCTCCCTATTCCTGTTCATCTTCCGCAGAAATTGCAAACTGGGCCAAACAGGAGGTTAAAGGCGCTGACTCTCCAAGTGGGGAGAGTGTTAGTAAAGCGTCTGGAATGTTGCACCGGAGTACCATGGGAGGAAAACTGAGACATATTTGAACACGTCTCCCGTTCACACGGTTGATCATACTCTGGGTTCCACATGCATGTTTTAGCTGAAGGAAGAATACCTTAAACCTGGGTAGTTGAAACCCGTGGAATGGGTACCATGCAATATGACTTCAAAGGGTCTTCATTTGCTCACCGAACCTCTCCAATCCTATCACTGCTGCGTTTATGTCCCTGTACACATGCTTGATTCTCTTTCGGAGACATAGCAATCCATAGGTTTTAAGATACTTACTAGTCAGGTACATTCTAAGGCGTTTAATATGCGGTGTTGAGTCCATTTCGTTGAGCAAGGAGTAGCTCTTGTCTATTCCGTATTTGGCTTAAGGAACTTTATCTGTGCTCATTTCAATCTCTGGTTTTATGCAGCACCCCAACTCACCTTTCCCCTTAAGCAAGCATAAGTTGGTTTTCTAAATTTGAGACCCTGTTCTGTTCTGTAATTCAGTTCCTGTGTAGCCAAGTTTACATTCCGTGTATTACTGATATCTTATGATGTTTCTTTTTCTGTGTGACTTATTTCAGTTAGAATCATCGTACCTGAATCCACTCATTGTGCTGCTACGGGCCTGATGACATAGATTTCACTGCTGAGTGATACTGCATTGTACGTAAGTACCACAAGTTCTTTATCCATTTTTCACTTTCTGTGATATTGAACTTGTACGGTAAACGAGGTTCTTGTAAACAGAGGCGTCCCAAACATTGGGGTGGCTGTATCTTTTTGATTTTAATTTCCCTAAGCTATAGGACCATAAGTGGAAGTGCCCTAGGCTCTGTTGCTTTGTTTTTTAGATGTTTCAGGAAACACCATACACTTCTCCCGAGTGTCTGTTGGCAGTTTACATCCCGCCCATCAGCATAACAAGGCTCCCAGTTCTCCATGGCCTGTCCTGCCTTTCTGGATTTTACACTTTTTTCAGATGGCCCTTTTGACCGGGGGGAAGTGAGACTTCATTGTAGTGCAGATTTCCTTTGCAAGCTTGCTTGGTTGGCCAAAAAGGGCGTATGCGTTTTTTCCTGAATATATTCAGGAAAAAACGCATACGTCCTTTTTGGCCAAGTGCATCATTGTGGACGTTCTGCCTCTTTTCCTATGCTTTCAATGCAATTCCAGTCTACCTCCTGAAATCGGTTTCCTGCAATTCTGCCCCGCTTTCAAGTCCTCTTGGCAGCCTTACTTCAGTATATTTTTGGACGATAGTTGTCATTTATAACTCTGCAGGTTTGTGAATTACAGTGCCCCTGAGCTCCTTTCTTCAACTCGTTTTCTTGTGAGCTGGCCGCAACACCGCATGATGGCTTCAGGCCCTAATCTGGTTCTGGCACGGCACGCTGAGCCTTTGGTTATTTCCTCTTCCTGGTGGGAAATGAGAGTTAAATTTGCCCGTCCAGACACCTCCAGCTAGTCTCTCATTGGTTCTCGCTATTCCTGTTCATCTTCCGCAGAAATTGCAAACTGAGCCAAACAGGAGGTTAAAGGCACTGACTCTCCAAGTGGGGAGAGTGTTAGTAAAGCGTCTGGAATGTTGCACCCGAGTACCAGGGTACGAAAACTGAGACATATCTGAACACGTCTCCCGATCACGTGGTTGATCATACTCTGGGTTCCACATAAATGTTTTAGCTGAAGGAAGAATACCTTAAACCTGGGTAGTTGAAACCCGTGGAATGGGTACCATGCAATATGACTTCAAAGGGTCTTCATTTGCTCACCGAACCTCTCCAATCCTATCACTGCTGCGTTTATGTCCCTGTACACATGCTTGATTCTCTTTCGGAGACATAGCAATCCATAGGTTTTAAGATACTTACTAGTCAGGTACATTCTTAGGCGTTTAATATGCGGTGTTGAGTCCATTTCGTTGAGCAAGGAGTAGCTCTTGTCTATTCCATATTTGGCTTAAGGAACTTTATCTGTGCTCATTTCAATCTCTGGTTTTATGCAGCACCCCAACTCACCTTTCCCCTTAAACAAGCATAAGTTGGTTTTCTAAATTTGAGACCCTGTTCTGTTCTGTAATTCAGTTCCTGTGTAGCCAAGTTTACATTCCGTGTATTACTGATATCTTATGATATTTCTTTTTCTGTGTGACTTATTTCAGTTAGAATCATCGTACCTGAATCCACTCATTGAGCTGCTACGGGCCTGATGACATAGATTTCACTGCTGAGTGAAATCTGCATTGTGAGTGATACTGCATTGTACGTAAGTACCACAAGTTCTTTATCCATTTTTCACTTTCTGTGATATTGAACTTGTACGGTAAACCAGGTTCTTGTAAACAGAGGCGTCCCAAACATTGGGGTGGCTGTATCTTTTTGATTTTAATTTCCCTAAGCTATAGGACCATAAGTGGAAGTGCCCTAGGCTCTGTTGCTTTGTTTTTTAGATGTTTCAGGAAACACCATACACTTCTCCCGAGTGTCTGTTGGCAATTTACATCCCGCCCATCAGCATAACAAGGCTCCCAGTTCTCCATGGCCTGTCCTGCCTTTCTGGATTTTACACTTTTTTCAGATGGCCCTTTTGACCGGGGGGAAGTGAGACTTCATTGTAGTGCAGATTTCCTTTGCAAGCTTGCTTGGTTGGCCAAAAAGGGCATATGCGTTTTTTCCTGAATATATTCAGGAAAAAACGCATACGCCCTTTTTGGCCAAGTGCATCATTGTGGACGTTCTGCCTCTTTTCCTATGCTTTCAATGCAATTCCAGTCTACCTCCTGAAATCGGTTTCCTGCAATTCTGCCCCGCTTTCAAGTCCTCTTGGCAGCCTTACTTCAGTATATTTTTGGACGATAGCTGTCATTTATAACTCTGCAGGTTTGTGAATTACAGTGCCCCTGAACTCCTTTCTTCAACTCGCTTTCTTGTGACCTGGCCGCAACACCGCAGGATGGCTTCAGGCCCTAATCTGGTTCCGGCACGACACCCTGAGCCTTTGGTTAATTCCTCTTCCTGGTGGGAAACGAGAGTTAAATTTGCCCGTCCAGACACCTCCAGCTAGTCTCTCATTGGTTCTCGCTATTCCTGTTCATCTTCCGCAGAAATTGCAAACTGGGCCAAACAGGAGGTTAAAGGCGCTGACTCTCCAAGTGGGGAGAGTGTTAGTAAAGTGTCTGGAATGTTGCACCCGAGTACCGGGGGAGGAAAACTGAGACATATTTGAACACATCTCCCGTTCACACGGTTGATCATACTCTGGGTTCCACATGCATGTTTTAGCTGAAGGAAGAATACCTTAAACCTGGGTAGTTGAGACCCGTGGAATGGGTACCATGCAATATGACTTCAAAGGGTCTTCATTTGCTCACCGAACCTCTCCAATCCTATCACTGCTGCGTTTATGTCCCTGTACACATGCTTGATTCTCTTTCGGAGACATAGCAATCCATAGGTTTTAAGATACTTACTAGTCAGGTACATTCTTAGGCGTTTAATATGCGGTGTTGAGTCCATTTCGTTGAGCAAGGAGTAGCTCTTGTCTATTCCGTATTTGGCTTAAGGAACTTTATCTGTGCTCATTTCAATCTCTGGTTTTATGCAGCACCCCAACTCACCTTTCCCCTTAAGCAAGCATAAGTTGGTTTTCTAAATTTGAGACCCTGTTCTGTTTTGGAATTCAGTTCCTGTGTAGCCCAGTTTACATTCCGTGTATTAGTGATATCTTATGATGTTTCCTTTTCTGTGTGACTTATTTCAGTTAGAATCATCATACCTGAATCCACTCATTATGCTGCTACGGGCCTGATGACATAGATTTCATTGCTGAGTGATACTGCATTGTACGTAAGTACCACAAGTTCTTTATCCATTTTTCACTTTCTGTGATATTGAACTTGTACGGTAAACGAGGTTCTTGTAAACAGAGGCGTCCCAAACATTGGGGAGGCTGTGTCTTTTTGATTTTAATTTCCCTAAGCTATAGGACCATAAGTGGAAGTGCCCTAGGCTCTGTTGCTTTGTTTTTTAGATGTTTCAGGAAACACCATACACTTCTCCCGAGTGTCTGTTGGCAGTTTACATCCCGCCCATCAGCATAACAAGGCTCCCAGTTCTCCATGGCCTGTCCTGCCTTTCTGGATTTTACACTTTTTTCAGATGGCCCTTTTGACCGGGGGGAAGTGAGACTTCATTGTAGTGCAGATTTCCTTTGCAAGCTTGCTTGGTTGGCCAAAAAGGGCGTATGCGTTTTTTCCTGAATATATTCAGGAAAAAACGCATACGCCCTTTTTGGCCAAGTGCATCATTGTGGACGTTCTGCCTCTTTTCCTATGCTTTCAATGCAATTCCAGTCTACCTCCTGAAATCGGTTTCCTGCAATTCTGCCCCGCTTTCAAGTCCTCTTGGCAGCCTTACTTCAGTATATTGTTGGACGATAGCTGTCATTTATAACTCTGCAGGTTTGTGAATTACAGTGCCCCTGAGCTCCTTTCTTCAACTCGCTTTCTTGTGACCTGGCCGCAACACCGCAGGATGGCTTCAGGCCCTAATCTGGTTCCGGCACGACACGCTGAGCCTTTGGTTATTTCCTCTTCCTGGTGGGAAATGAGAGTTAAATTTGCCCGTCCAGACACCTCCAGCTAGTCTCTCATTGGTTCTCGCTATTCCTGTTCATCTTCCGCAGAAATTGCAAACTGAGCCAAACAGGAGGTTAAAGGCACTGACTCTCCAAGTGGGGAGAGTGTTAGTAAAGCGTCTGGAATGTTGCACCCGAGTACCAGGGGAGGAAAACTGAGACATATTTGAACACGTCTCCCGTTCACACGGTTGATCATACTCTGGGTTCCACATGCATGTTTTAGCTGAAGGAAGAATACCTTAAACCTGGGTAGTTGAAACCCGTGGAATGGGTACCATGCAATATGACTTCAAAGGGTCTTCATTTGCTCACCGAACCTCTCCAATCCTATCACTGCTGCGTTTATGTCCCTGTACACATGCTTGATTCTCTTTCGGAGACATAGCAATCCATAGGTTTTAAGATACTTACTAGTCAGGTACATTCTAAGGCGTTTAATATGCGGTGTTGAGTCCATTTCGTTGAGCAAGGAGTAGCTCTTGTCTATTCCGTATTTGGCTTAAGGAACTTTATCTGTGCTCATTTCAATCTCTGGTTTTATGCAGCACCCCAACTCACCTTTCCCCTTAAGCAAGCATAAGTTGGTTTTCTAAATTTGAGACCCTGTTCTGTTCTGTAATTCAGTTCCTGTGTAGCCAAGTTTACATTCCGTGTATTACTGATATCTTATGATGTTTCTTTTTCTGTGTGACTTATTTCAGTTAGAATCATCGTACCTGAATCCACTCATTGTGCTGCTACGGGCCTGATGACATAGATTTCACTGCTGAGTGATACTGCATTGTACGTAAGTACCACAAGTTCTTTATCCATTTTTCACTTTCTGTGATATTGAACTTGTACGGTAAACGAGGTTCTTGTAAACAGAGGCGTCCCAAACATTGGGGTGGCTGTATCTTTTTGATTTTAATTTCCCTAAGCTATAGGACCATAAGTGGAAGTGCCCTAGGCTCTGTTGCTTTGTTTTTTAGATGTTTCAGGAAACACCATACACTTCTCCCGAGTGTCTGTTGGCAATTTACATCCCGCCCATCAGCATAACAAGGCTCCCAGTTCTCCATGGCCTGTCCTGCCTTTCTGGATTTTACACTTTTTTCAGATGGCCCTTTTGACCGGGGGGAAGTGAGACTTCATTGTAGTGCAGATTTCCTTTGCAAGCTTGCTTGGTTGGCCAAAAAGGGCGTATGCGTTTTTTCCTGAATATATTCAGGAAAAAACGCATACGCCCTTTTTGGCCAAGTGCATCATTGTGGACGTTCTGCCTCTTTTCCTATGCTTTCAATGCAATTCCAGTCTACCTCCTGAAATCGGTTTCCTGCAATTCTGCCCCGCTTTCAAGTCCTCTTGGCAGCCTTACTTCAGTATATTTTTGGACGATAGCTGTCATTTATAACTCTGCAGGTTTGTGAATTACAGTGCCCCTGAGCTCCTTTCTTCAACTCGCTTTCTTGTGACCTGGCCGCAACACCGCAGGATGGCTTCAGGCCCTAATCTGGTTCCGGCACGACACCCTGAGCCTTTGGTTAATTCCTCTTCCTGGTGGGAAACGAGAGTTAAATTTGCCCGTCCAGACACCTCCAGCTAGTCTCTCATTGGTTCTCCCTATTCCTGTTCATCTTCCGCAGAAATTGCAAACTGAGCCAAACAGGAGGTTAAAGGCGCTGACTCTCCAAGTGGGGAGAGTGTTAGTAAAGCGTCTGGAATGTTGCACTGGAGTACCAGGGTACAAAAACTGAGACATATCTGAACACGTCTCCCGATCACGTGGTTGATCATACTCTGGGTTCCACATAAATGTTTTAGCTGAAGGAAGAATACCTTAAACCTGGAGAGTTGAGACCCGTGGAATGGGTACCATGCAATATGACTTCAAAGGGTCTTCATTTGCTCACCGAACCTCTCCAATCCTATCACTGCTGCGTTTATGTCCCTGTACACATGCTTGATTCTCTTTCGGAGACATAGCAATCCATAGGTTTTAAGATACTTAAGAGTCAGGTACATTCTTAGGCGTTTAATATGCGGTGTTGAGTCCATTTCGTTGAGCAAGGAGTAGCTCTTGTCTATTCCATATTTGGCTTAAGGAACTTTATCTGTGCTCATTTCAATCTCTGGTTTTATGCAGCACCCCAACTCACCTTTACCCTTAAACAAGCATAAGTTGGTTTTCTAAATTTGAGACCCTGTTCTGTTCTGTAATTCAGTTCCTGTGTAGCCAAGTTTACATTCCGTGTATTACTGATATCTTATGATGTTTCTTTTTCTGTGTGACTTATTTCAGTTAGAATCATCGTACCTGAATCCACTCATTGTGCTGCTACGGGCCTGATGACATAGATTTCACTGCTGAGTGATACTGCATTGTACGTAAGTACCACAAGTTCTTTATCCATTTTTCACTTTCTGTGATATTGAACTTGTACGGTAAACGAGGTTCTTGTAAACAGAGGCGTCCCAAACATTGGGGTGGCTGTATCTTTTTGATTTTAATTTCCCTAAGCTATAGGACCATAAGTGGAAGTGCCCTAGGCTCTGTTGCTTTGTTTTTTAGATGTTTCAGGAAACACCATACACTTCTCCCGAGTGTCTGTTGGCAGTTTACATCCCGCCCATCAGCATAACAAGGCTCCCAGTTCTCCATGGCCTGTCCTGCCTTTCTGGATTTTACACTTTTTTCAGATGGCCCTTTTGACCGGGGGGAAGTGAGACTTCATTGTAGTGCAGATTTCCTTTGCAAGCTTGCTTGGTTGGCCAAAAAGGGCGTATGCGTTTTTTCCTGAATATATTCAGGAAAAAACGCATACGCCCTTTTTGGCCAAGTGCATCATTGTGGACGTTCTGCCTCTTTTCCTATGCTTTCAATGCAATTCCAGTCTACCTCCTGAAATCGGTTTCCTGCAATTCTGCCCCGCTTTCAAGTCCTCTTGGCAGCCTTACTTCAGTATATTTTTGGACGATAGTTGTCATTTATAACTCTGCAGGTTTGTGAATTACAGTGCCCCTGAGCTCCTTTCTTCAACTCGTTTTCTTGTGAGCTGGCCGCAACACCGCAGGATGGCTTCAGGCCCTAATCTGGTTCCGGCACGGCACGCTGAGCCTTTGGTTATTTCCTCTTCCTGGTGGGAAATGAGAGTTAAATTTGCCCGTCCAGACACCTCCAGCTAGTCTCTCATTTGTTCTCGCTATTCCTGTTCATCTTCCGCAGAAATTGCAAACTGGGCCAAACAGGAGGTTAAAGGGACTGACTCTCCAAGTCGGGAGAGTGTTAGTAAAGCGTCTGGAATGTTGCACCCGAGTACCAGGGTACGAAAACTGAGACATATTTGAACACGTCTCCCGATCACATGGTTGATCATACTCTAGGTTCCACATGCATGTTTTAGCTGAAGGAAGAATACCTTAAACCTGGGTAGTTGAAACCCGTGGAATGGGTACCATGCAATATGACTTCAAAGGGTCTTCATTTGCTCACCGAACCTCTCCAATCCTATCACTGCTGCGTTTATGTCCCTGTACACATGCTTGATTCTCTTTCGGAGACATAGCAATCCATAGGTTTTAAGATACTTAAGAGTCAGGTACATTCTTAGGCGTTTAATATGCGGTGTTGAGTCCATTTCGTTGAGCAAGGAGTAGCTCTTGTCTATTCCATATTTGGCTTAAGGAACTTTATCTGTGCTCATTTCAATCTCTGGTTTTATGCAGCACCCCAACTCACCTTTCCCCTTAAACAAGCATAAGTTGGTTTTCTAAATTTGAGACCCTGTTCTGTTCTGTAATTCAGTTCCTGTGTAGCCAAGTTTACATTCCGTGTATTACTGATATCTTATGATGTTTCTTTTTCTGTGTGACTTATTTCAGTTAGAATCATCGTACCTGAATCCACTCATTGTGCTGCTACGGGCCTGATGACATAGATTTCACTGCTGAGTGATACTGCATTGTACGTAAGTACCACAAGTTCTTTATCCATTTTTCACTTTCTGTGATATTGAACTTGTACGGTAAACGAGGTTCTTGTAAACAGAGGCGTCCCAAACTTTGGGGTGGCTGTGTCTTTTTGATTTTAATTTCCCTAAGCTATAGGACCATAAGTGGAAGTGCCCTAGGCTCTGTTGCTTTGTTTTTTAGATGTTTCAGGAAACACCATACACTTCTCCCGAGTGTCTGTTGGCAGTTTACATCCCGCCCATCAGCATAACAAGGCTCCCAGTTCTCCATGGCCTGTCCTGCCTTGCTGGATTTTACACTTTTTTCAGATGGCCCTTTTGACCGGGTGGAAGTGAGACTTCATTGTAGTGCAGATTTCCTTTGCAAGCTTGCTTGGTTGGCCAAAAAGGGCGTATGCGTTTTTTCCTGAATATATTCAGGAAAAAACGCATACGCCCTTTTTGGCCAAGTGCATCATTGTGGACGTTCTGCCTCTTTTCCTATGCTTTCAATGCAATTCCAGTCTACCTCCTGAAATCGGTTTCCTGCAATTCTGCCCCGCTTTCAAGTCCTCTTGGCAGCCTTACTTCAGTATATTTTTGGACGATAGTTGTCATTTATAACTCTGCAGGTTTGTGAATTACAGTGCCCCTGAGCTCCTTTCTTCAACTCGTTTTCTTGTGAGCTGGCCGCAACACCGCAGGATGGCTTCAGGCCCTAATCTGGTTCCGGCACGGCACGCTGAGCCTTTGGTTATTTCCTCTTCCTGGTGGGAAATGAGAGTTAAATTTGCCCGTCCAGACACCTCCAGCTAGTCTCTCATTGGTTCTCGCTATTCCTGTTCATCTTCCGCAGAAATTGCAAACTGGGCCAAACAGGAGGTTAAAGGGACTGACTCTCCAAGTCGGGAGAGTGTTAGTAAAGCGTCTGGAATGTTGCACCCGAGTACCAGGGTACGAAAACTGAGACATATTTGAACACGTCTCCCGATCACATGGTTGATCATACTCTAGGTTCCACATGCATGTTTTAGCTGAAGGAAGAATACCTTAAACCTGGGTAGTTGAAACCCGTGGAATGGGTACCATGCAATATGACTTCAAAGGGTCTTCATTTGCTCACCGAACCTCTCCAATCCTATCACTGCTGCGTTTATGTCCCTGTACACATGCTTGATTCTCTTTCGGAGACATAGCAATCCATAGGTTTTAAGATACTTAAGAGTCAGGTACATTCTTAGGCGTTTAATATGGGGTGTTGAGTCCATTTCGTTGAGCAAGGAGTAGCTCTTGTCTATTCCATATTTGGCTTAAGGAACTTTATCTGTGCTCATTTCAATCTCTGGTTTTATGCAGCACCCCAACTCACCTTTACCCTTAAACAAGCATAAGTTGGTTTTCTAAATTTGAGACCCTGTTCTGTTCTGTAATTCAGTTCCTGTGTAGCCAAGTTTACATTCCGTGTATTACTGATATCTTATGATGTTTCTTTTTCTGTGTGACTTATTTCAGTTAGAATCATCGTACCTGAATCCACTCATTGTGCTGCTACGGGCCTGATGACATAGATTTCACTGCTGAGTGATACTGCATTGTACGTAAGTACCACAAGTTCTTTATCCATTTTTCACTTTCTGTGATATTGAACTTGTACGGTAAACGAGGTTCTTGTAAACAGAGGCGTCCCAAACTTTGGGGTGGCTGTGTCTTTTTGATTTTAATTTCCCTAAGCTATAGGACCATAAGTGGAAGTGCCCTAGGCTCTGTTGCTTTGTTTTTTAGATGTTTCAGGAAACACCATACACTTCTCCCGAGTGTCTGTTGGCAGTTTACATCCCGCCCATCAGCATAACAAGGCTCCCAGTTCTCCATGGCCTGTCCT
The DNA here is from genome assembly GCF_963455315.2 of Globicephala melas. Classification (NCBI taxonomy): domain Eukaryota; kingdom Metazoa; phylum Chordata; class Mammalia; order Artiodactyla; family Delphinidae; genus Globicephala; species Globicephala melas. The sequence continues at coordinate 229,567 of NW_027207276.1, read as the reverse complement.
GCCTTGCTGGATTTTACACTTTTTTCAGATGGCCCTTTTGACCGGAGGGGGGGGAAGTGAGACTTCATTGTAGTGCAGATTTCCTTTGCAAGCTTGCTTGGTTGGCCAAAAAGGGCGTATGCGTTTTTTCCTGAATATATTCAGGAAAAAACGCATACGCCCTTTTTGGCCAAGTGCATCATTGTGGACGTTCTGCCTCTTTTCCTATGCTTTCAATGCAATTCCAGTCTACCTCCTGAAATCGGTTTCCTGCAATTCTGCCCCGCTTTCAAGTCCTCTTGGCAGCCTTACTTCAGTATATTTTTGGACGATAGTTGTCATTTATAACTCTGCAGGTTTGTGAATTACAGTGCCCCTGAGCTCCTTTCTTCAACTCGTTTTCTTGTGAGCTGGCCGCAACACCGCAGGATGGCTTCAGGCCCTAATCTGGTTCCGGCACGGCACGCTGAGCCTTTGGTTATTTCCTCTTCCTGGTGGGAAATGAGAGTTAAATTTGCCCGTCCAGACACCTCCAGCTAGTCTCTCATTGGTTCTCGCTATTCCTGTTCATCTTCCGCAGAAATTGCAAACTGGGCCAAACAGGAGGTTAAAGGGACTGACTCTCCAAGTCGGGAGAGTGTTAGTAAAGCGTCTGGAATGTTGCACCCGAGTACCAGGGTACGAAAACTGAGACATATTTGAACACGTCTCCCGATCACATGGTTGATCATACTCTAGGTTCCACATGCATGTTTTAGCTGAAGGAAGAATACCTTAAACCTGGGTAGTTGAAACCCGTGGAATGGGTACCATGCAATATGACTTCAAAGGGTCTTCATTTGCTCACCGAACCTCTCCAATCCTATCACTGCTGCGTTTATGTCCCTGTACACATGCTTGATTCTCTTTCGGAGACATAGCAATCCATAGGTTTTAAGATACTTAAGAGTCAGGTACATTCTTAGGCGTTTAATATGCGGTGTTGAGTCCATTTCGTTGAGCAAGGAGTAGCTCTTGTCTATTCCATATTTGGCTTAAGGAACTTTATCTGTGCTCATTTCAATCTCTGGTTTTATGCAGCACCCCAACTCACCTTTCCCCTTAAACAAGCATAAGTTGGTTTTCTAAATTTGAGACCCTGTTCTGTTCTGTAATTCAGTTCCTGTGTAGCCAAGTTTACATTCCGTGTATTACTGATATCTTATGATGTTTCTTTTTCTGTGTGACTTATTTCAGTTAGAATCATCGTACCTGAATCCACTCATTGTGCTGCTACGGGCCTGATGACATAGATTTCACTGCTGAGTGATACTGCATTGTACGTAAGTACCACAAGTTCTTTATCCATTTTTCACTTTCTGTGATATTGAACTTGTACGGTAAACGAGGTTCTTGTAAACAGAGGCGTCCCAAACATTGGGGTGGCTGTATCTTTTTGATTTTAATTTCCCTAAGCTATAGGACCATAAGTGGAAGTGCCCTAGGCTCTGTTGCTTTGTTTTTTAGATGTTTCAGGAAACACCATACACTTCTCCCGAGTGTCTGTTGGCAATTTACATCCCGCCCATCAGCATAACAAGGCTCCCAGTTCTCCATGGCCTGTCCTGCCTTTCTGGATTTTACACTTTTTTCAGATGACCCTTTTGACCGGGGGGAAGTGAGACTTTATTGTAGTGCAGATTTCCTTTGCAAGCTTGCTTGGTTGGCCAAAAAGGGCGTATGCGTTTTTTCCTGAATATATTCAGGAAAAAACGCATACGCCCTTTTTGGCCAAGTGCATCATTGTGGACGTTCTGCCTCTTTTCCTATGCTTTCAATGCAATTCCAGTCTACCTCCTGAAATCGGTTTCCTGCAATTCTGCCCCGCTTTCAAGTCCTCTTGGCAGCCTTACTTCAGTATATTTTTGGACGATAGCTGTCATTTATAACTCTGCAGGTTTGTGAATTACAGTGCCCCTGAGCTCCTTTCTTCAACTCGCTTTCTTGTGAGCTGGCCGCAACACCGCAGGATGGCTTCAGGCCCTAATCTGGTTCCGGCACGGCACGCTGAGCCTTTGGTTATTTCCTCTTCCTGGTGGGAAATGAGAGTTAAATTTGCCCGTCCAGACACCTCCAGCTAGTCTCTCATTGGTTCTCGCTATTCCTGTTCATCTTCCGCAGAAATTGCAAACTGGGCCAAACAGGAGGTTAAAGGGACTGACTCTCCAAGTCGGGAGAGTGTTAGTAAAGCGTCTGGAATGTTGCACCCGAGTACCAGGGTACGAAAACTGAGACATATTTGAACACGTCTCCCGATCACATGGTTGATCATACTCTAGGTTCCACATGCATGTTTTAGCTGAAGGAAGAATACCTTAAACCTGGGTAGTTGAAACCCGTGGAATGGGTACCATGCAATATGACTTCAAAGGGTCTTCATTTGCTCACCGAACCTCTCCAATCCTATCACTGCTGCGTTTATGTCCCTGTACACATGCTTGATTCTCTTTCGGAGACATAGCAATCCATAGGTTTTAAGATACTTAAGAGTCAGGTACATTCTTAGGCGTTTAATATGCGGTGTTGAGTCCATTTCGTTGAGCAAGGAGTAGCTCTTGTCTATTCCATATTTGGCTTAAGGAACTTTATCTGTGCTCATTTCAATCTCTGGTTTTATGCAGCACCCCAACTCACCTTTACCCTTAAACAAGCATAAGTTGGTTTTCTAAATTTGAGACCCTGTTCTGTTCTGTAATTCAGTTCCTGTGTAGCCAAGTTTACATTCCGTGTATTACTGATATCTTATGATGTTTCTTTTTCTGTGTGACTTATTTCAGTTAGAATCATCGTACCTGAATCCACTCATTGTGCTGCTACGGGCCTGATGACATAGATTTCACTGCTGAGTGATACTGCATTGTACGTAAGTACCACAAGTTCTTTATCCATTTTTCACTTTCTGTGATATTGAACTTGTACGGTAAACGAGGTTCTTGTAAACAGAGGCGTCCCAAACATTGGGGTGGCTGTATCTTTTTGATTTTAATTTCCCTAAGCTATAGGACCATAAGTGGAAGTGCCCTAGGCTCTGTTGCTTTGTTTTTTAGATGTTTCAGGAAACACCATACACTTCTCCCCAGTGTCTGTTGGCAATTGACATCCCGCCCATCAGCATAACAAGGCTCCCAGTTCTCCATGGCCTGTCCTGCCTTTCTGGATTTTACACTTTTTTCAGATGACCCTTTTGACCGGGGGGAAGTGAGACTTCATTGTAGTGCAGATTTCCTTTGCAAGCTTGCTTGGTTGGCCAAAAAGGGCGTATGCGTTTTTTCCTGAATATATTCAGGAAAAAACGCATATGCCCTTTTTGGCCAAGTGCATCATTGTGGACGTTCTGCCTCTTTTCCTATGCTTTCAATGCAATTCCAGTCTACCTCCTGAAATCGGTTTCCTGCAATTCTGCCCCGCTTTCAAGTCCTCTTGGCAGCCTTACTTCAGTATATTTTTGGACGATAGTTGTCATTTATAACTCTGCAGGTTTGTGAATTACAGTGCCCCTGAGCTCCTTTCTTCAACTCGTTTTCTTGTGAGCTGGCCGCAACACCGCAGGATGGCTTCAGGCCCTAATCTGGTTCCGGCACGGCACGCTGAGCCTTTGGTTATTTCCTCTTCCTGGTGGGAAATGAGAGTTAAATTTGCCCGTCCAGACACCTCCAGCTAGTCTCTCATTGGTTCTCGCTATTCCTGTTCATCTTCCGCAGAAATTGCAAACTGGGCCAAACAGGAGGTTAAAGGGACTGACTCTCCAAGTCGGGAGAGTGTTAGTAAAGCGTCTGGAATGTTGCACCCGAGTACCAGGGTACGAAAACTGAGACATATTTGAACACGTCTCCCGATCACATGGTTGATCATACTCTAGGTTCCACATGCATGTTTTAGCTGAAGGAAGAATACGTTAAACCTGGGTAGTTGAAACCCGTGGAATGGGTACCATGCAATATGACTTCAAAGGGTCTTCATTTGCTCACCGAACCTCTCCAATCCTATCACTGCTGCGTTTATGTCCCTGTACACATGCTTGATTCTCTTTCGGAGACATAGCAATCCATAGGTTTTAAGATACTTAAGAGTCAGGTACACTCTTAGGCGTTTAATATGCGGTGTTGAGTCCATTTCGTTGAGCAAGGAGTAGCTCTTGTCTATTCCATATTTGGCTTAAGGAACTTTATCTGTGCTCATTTCAATCTCTGGTTTTATGCAGCACCCCAACTCACCTTTCCCCTTAAACAAGCATAAGTTGGTTTTCTAAATTTGAGACCCTGTTCTGTTCTGTAATTCAGTTCCTGTGTAGCCAAGTTTACATTCCGTGTATTACTGATATCTTATGATGTTTCTTTTTCTGTGTGACTTATTTCAGTTAGAATCATCGTACCTGAATCCACTCATTGTGCTGCTACGGGCCTGATGACATAGATTTCACTGCTGAGTGATACTGCATTGTACGTAAGTACCACAAGTTCTTTATCCATTTTTCACTTTCTGTGATATTGAACTTGTACGGTAAACGAGGTTCTTGTAAACAGAGGCGTCCCAAACTTTGGGGTGGCTGTGTCTTTTTGATTTTAATTTCCCTAAGCTATAGGACCATAAGTGGAAGTGCCCTAGGCTCTGTTGCTTTGTTTTTTAGATGTTTCAGGAAACACCATACACTTCTCCCGAGTGTCTGTTGGCAGTTTACATCCCGCCCATCAGCATAACAAGGCTCCCAGTTCTCCATGGCCTGTCCTGCCTTTCTGGATTTTACACTTTTTTCAGATGGCCCTTTTGACCGGGGGGAAGTGAGACTTCATTGTAGTGCAGATTTCCTTTGCAAGCTTGCTTGGTTGGCCAAAAAGGGCGTATGCGTTTTTTCCTGAATATATTCAGGAAAAAACGCATACGACCTTTTTGACCAAGTGCATCATTGTGGACGTTCTGCCTCTTTTCCTATGCTTTCAATGCAATTCCAGTCTACCTCCTGAAATCGGTTTCCTGCAATTCTGCCCCGCTTTCAAGTCCTCTTGGCAGCCTTACTTCAGTATATTTTTGGACGATAGTTGTCATTTATAACTCTGCAGGTTTGTGAATTACAGTGCCCCTGAGCTCCTTTCTTCAACTCGTTTTCTTGTGAGCTGGCCGCAACACCGCAGGATGGCTTCAGGCCCTAATCTGGTTCCGGCACGGCACGCTGAGCTTTTGGTTATTTCCTCTTCCTGGTGGGAAATGAGAGTTAAATTTGCCCGTCCAGACACCTCCAGCTAGTCTCTCATTGGTTCTCGCTATTCCTGTTCATCTTCCGCAGAAATTGCAAACTGGGCCAAACAGGAGGTTAAAGGGACTGACTCTCCAAGTCGGGAGAGTGTTAGTAAAGCGTCTGGAATGTTGCACCCGAGTACCAGGGTACGAAAACTGAGACATATTTGAACACGTCTCCCGATCACATGGTTGATCATACTCTAGGTTCCACATGCATGTTTTAGCTGAAGGAAGAATACCTTAAACCTGGGTAGTTGAAACCCGTGGAATGGGTACCATGCAATATGACTTCAAAGGGTCTTCATTTGCTCACCGAACCTCTCCAATCCTATCACTGCTGCGGTTATGTCCCTGTACACATGCTTGATTCTCTTTCGGAGACATAGCAATCCATAGGTTTTAAGATACTTAAGAGTCAGGTACACTCTTAGGCGTTTAATATGCGGTGTTGAGTCCATTTCGTTGAGCAAGGAGTAGCTCTTGTCTATTCCATATTTGGCTTAAGGAACTTTATCTGTGCTCATTTCAATCTCTGGTTTTATGCAGCACCCCAACTCACCTTTACCCTTAAACAAGCATAAGTTGGTTTTCTAAATTTGAGACCCTGTTCTGTTCTGTAATTCAGTTCCTGTGTAGCCAAGTTTACATTCCGTGTATTACTGATATCTTATGATGTTTCTTTTTCTGTGTGACTTATTTCAGTTAGAATCATCGTACCTGAATCCACTCATTGTGCTGCTACGGGCCTGATGACATAGATTTCACTGCTGAGTGATACTGCATTGTACGTAAGTACCACAAGTTCTTTATCCATTTTTCACTTTCTGTGATATTGAACTTGTACGGTAAACGAGGTTCTTGTAAACAGAGGCGTCCCAAACATTGGGGTGGCTGTATCTTTTTGATTTTAATTTCCCTAAGCTATAGGACCATAAGTGGAAGTGTCCTAGGCTCTGTTGCTTTGTTTTTTAGATGTTTCAGGAAACACCATACACTTCTCCCCAGTGTCTGTTGGCAATTGACATCCCGCCCATCAGCATAACAAGGCTCCCAGTTCTCCATGGCCTGTCCTGCCTTTCTGGATTTTACACTTTTTTCAGATGACCCTTTTGACCGGGGGGAAGTGAGACTTCATTGTAGTGCAGATTTCCTTTGCAAGCTTGCTTGGTTGGCCAAAAAGGGCGTATGCGTTTTTTCCTGAATATATTCAGGAAAAAACGCATACGCCCTTTTTGGCCAAGTGCATCATTGTGGACGTTCTGCCTCTTTTCCTATGCTTTCAATGCAATTCCAGTCTACCTCCTGAAATCGGTTTCCTGCAATTCTGCCCCGCTTTCAAGTCCTCTTGGCAGCCTTACTTCAGTATATTTTTGGACGATAGCTGTCATTTATAACTCTGCAGGTTTGTGAATTACAGTGCCCCTGAACTCCTTTCTTCAACTCGCTTTCTTGTGACCTGGCCGCAACACCGCAGGATGGCTTCAGGCCCTAATCTGGTTCCGGCACGGCACGCTGAGCCTTTGGTTATTTCCTCTTCCTGGTGGGAAATGAGAGTTAAATTTGCCCGTCCAGACACCTCCAGCTAGTCTCTCATTGGTTCTCGCTATTCCTGTTCATCTTCCGCAGAAATTGCAAACTGGGCCAAACAGGAGGTTAAAGGGACTGACTCTCCAAGTCGGGAGAGTGTTAGTAAAGCGTCTGGAATGTTGCACCCGAGTACCAGGGTACGAAAACTGAGACATATTTGAACACGTCTCCCGATCACATGGTTGATCATACTCTAGGTTCCACATGCATGTTTTAGCTGAAGGAAGAATACCTTAAACCTGGGTAGTTGAAACCCGTGGAATGGGTACCATGCAATATGACTTCAAAGGGTCTTCATTTGCTCACCGAACCTCTCCAATCCTATCACTGCTGCGTTTATGTCCCTGTACACATGCTTGATTCTCTTTCGGAGACATAGCAATCCATAGGTTTTAAGATACTTAAGAGTCAGGTACACTCTTAGGCGTTTAATATGCGGTGTTGAGTCCATTTCGTTGAGCAAGGAGTAGCTCTTGTCTATTCCATATTTGGCTTAAGGAACTTTATCTGTGCTCATTTCAATCTCTGGTTTTATGCAGCACCCCAACTCACCTTTCCCCTTAAACAAGCATAAGTTGGTTTTCTAAATTTGAGACCCTGTTCTGTTCTGTAATTCAGTTCCTGTGTAGCCAAGTTTACATTCCGTGTATTACTGATATCTTATGATGTTTCTTTTTCTGTGTGACTTATTTCAGTTAGAATCATCGTACCTGAATCCACTCATTGTGCTGCTACGGGCCTGATGACATAGATTTCACTGCTGAGTGATACTGCATTGTACGTAAGTACCACAAGTTCTTTATCCATTTTTCACTTTCTGTGATATTGAACTTGTACGGTAAACGAGGTTCTTGTAAACAGAGGCGTCCCAAACTTTGGGGTGGCTGTGTCTTTTTGATTTTAATTTCCCTAAGCTATAGGACCATAAGTGGAAGTGCCCTAGGCTCTGTTGCTTTGTTTTTTAGATGTTTCAGGAAACACCATACACTTCTCCCGAGTGTCTGTTGGCAGTTTACATCCCGCCCATCAGCATAACAAGGCTCCCAGTTCTCCATGGCCTGTCCTGCCTTTCTGGATTTTACACTTTTTTCAGATGGCCCTTTTGACCAGGGGGAAGTGAGACTTCATTGTAGTGCAGATTTCCTTTGCAAGCTTGCTTGGTTGTCCAAAAAGGGCGTATGCGTTTTTTCCTGAATATATTCAGGAAAAAACGCATACGACCTTTTTGACCAAGTGCATCATTGTGGACGTTCTGCCTCTTTTCCTATGCTTTCAATGCAATTCCAGTCTACCTCCTGAAATCGGTTTCCTGCAATTCTGCCCCGCTTTCAAGTCCTCTTGGCAGCCTTACTTCAGTATATTTTTGGACGATAGTTGTCATTTATAACTCTGCAGGTTTGTGAATTACAGTGCCCCTGAGCTCCTTTCTTCAACTCGTTTTCTTGTGAGCTGGCCGCAACACCGCAGGATGGCTTCAGGCCCTAATCTGGTTCCGGCACGGCACGCTGAGCTTTTGGTTATTTCCTCTTCCTGGTGGGAAATGAGAGTTAAATTTGCCCGTCCAGACACCTCCAGCTAGTCTCTCATTGGTTCTCGCTATTCCTGTTCATCTTCCGCAGAAATTGCAAACTGGGCCAAACAGGAGGTTAAAGGGACTGACTCTCCAAGTCGGGAGAGTGTTAGTAAAGCGTCTGGAATGTTGCACCCGAGTACCAGGGTACGAAAACTGAGACATATTTGAACACGTCTCCCGATCACATGGTTGATCATACTCTAGGTTCCACATGCATGTTTTAGCTGAAGGAAGAATACCTTAAACCTGGGTAGTTGAAACCCGTGGAATGGGTACCATGCAATATGACTTCAAAGGGTCTTCATTTGCTCACCGAACCTCTCCAATCCTATCACTGCTGCGGTTATGTCCCTGTACACATGCTTGATTCTCTTTCGGAGACATAGCAATCCATAGGTTTTAAGATACTTAAGAGTCAGGTACACTCTTAGGCGTTTAATATGCGGTGTTGAGTCCATTTCGTTGAGCAAGGAGTAGCTCTTGTCTATTCCATATTTGGCTTAAGGAACTTTATCTGTGCTCATTTCAATCTCTGGTTTTATGCAGCACCCCAACTCACCTTTACCCTTAAACAAGCATAAGTTGGTTTTCTAAATTTGAGACCCTGTTCTGTTCTGCAATTCAGTTCCTGTGTAGCCAAGTTTACATTCCGTGTATTACTGATATCTTATGATGTTTCTTTTTCTGTGTGACTTATTTCAGTTAGAATCATCGTACCTGAATCCACTCATTGTGCTGCTACGGGCCTGATGACATAGATTTCACTGCTGAGTGATACTGCATTGTACGTAAGTACCACAAGTTCTTTATCCATTTTTCACTTTCTGTGATATTGAACTTGTACGGTAAACGAGGTTCTTGTAAACAGAGGCGTCCCAAACTTTGGGGTGGCTGTGTCTTTTTGATTTTAATTTCCCTAAGCTATAGGACCATAAGTGGAAGTGCCCTAGGCTCTGTTGCTTTGTTTTTTAGATGTTTCAGGAAACACCATACACTTCTCCCGAGTGTCTGTTGGCAGTTTACATCCCGCCCATCAGCATAACAAGGCTCCCAGTTCTCCATGGCCTGTCCTGCCTTTCTGGATTTTACACTTTTTTCAGATGGCCCTTTTGACCGGGGGGAAGTGAGACTTCATTGTAGTGCAGATTTCCTTTGCAAGCTTGCTTGGTTGGCCAAAAAGGGCGTATGCGTTTTTTCCTGAATATATTCAGGAAAAAACGCATACGCCCTTTTTGGCCAAGTGCATCATTGTGGACGTTCTGCCTCTTTTCCTATGCTTTCAATGCAATTCCAGTCTACCTCCTGAAATCGGTTTCCTGCAATTCTGCCCCGCTTTCAAGTCCTCTTGGCAGCCTTACTTCAGTATATTTTTGGACGATAGTTGTCATTTATAACTCTGCAGGTTTGTGAATTACAGTGCCCCTGAGCTCCTATCTTCAACTCGTTTTCTTGTGAGCTGGCCGCAACACCGCAGGATGGCTTCAGGCCCTAATCTGGTTCCGGCACGGCACGCTGAGCCTTTGGTTATTTCCTCTTCCTGGTGGGAAATGAGAGTTAAATTTGCCCGTCCAGACACCTCCAGCTAGTCTCTCATTGGTTCTCGCTATTCCTGTTCATCTTCCGCAGAAATTGCAAACTGGGCCAAACAGGAGGTTAAAGGGACTGACTCTCCAAGTCGGGAGAGTGTTAGTAAAGCGTCTGGAATGTTGCACCCGAGTACCAGGGTACGAAAACTGAGACATATTTGAACACGTCTCCCGATCACATGGTTGATCATACTCTAGGTTCCACATGCATGTTTTAGCTGAAGGAAGAATACCTTAAACCTGGGTAGTTGAAACCCGTGGAATGGGTACCATGCAATATGACTTCAAAGGGTCTTCATTTGCTCACCGAACCTCTCCAATCCTATCACTGCTGCGGTTATGTCCCTGTACACATGCTTGATTCTCTTTCGGAGACATAGCAATCCATAGGTTTTAAGATACTTAAGAGTCAGGTACATTCTTAGGCGTTTAATATGCGGTGTTGAGTCCATTTCGTTGAGCAAGGAGTAGCTCTTGTCTATTCCATATTTGGCTTAAGGAACTTTATCTGTGCTCATTTCAATCTCTGGTTTTATGCAGCACCCCAACTCACCTTTACCCTTAAACAAGCATAAGTTGGTTTTCTAAATTTGAGACCCTGTTCTGTTCTGTAATTCAGTTCCTGTGTAGCCAAGTTTACATTCCGTGTATTACTGATATCTTATGATGTTTCTTTTTCTGTGTGACTTATTTCAGTTAGAATCATCGTACCTGAATCCACTCATTGTGCTGCTACGGGCCTGATGACATAGATTTCACTGCTGAGTGATACTGCATTGTACGTAAGTACCACAAGTTCTTTATCCATTTTTCACTTTCTGTGATATTGAACTTGTACGGTAAACGAGGTTCTTGTAAACATAGGCGTCCCAAACATTGGGGTGGCTGTATCTTTTTGATTTTAATTTCCCTAAGCTATAGGACCATAAGTGGAAGTGCCCTAGGCTCTGTTGCTTTGTTTTTTAGATGTTTCAGGAAACACCATACACTTCTCCCGAGTGTCTGTTGGCAGTTTACATCCCGCCCATCAGCATAACAAGGCTCCCAGTTCTCCATGGCCTGTCCTGCCTTTCTGGATTTTACACTTTTTTCAGATGGCCCTTTTGACCGGGGGGGGGGGGAAGTGAGACTTCATTGTAGTGCAGATTTCCTTTGCAAGCTTGCTTGGTTGGCCAAAAAGGGCGTATGCGTTTTTTCCTGAATATATTCAGGAAAAACCGCATACGCCCTTTTTGGCCAAGTGCATCATTGTGGACGTTCTGCCTCTTTTCCTATGCTTTCAATGCAATTCCAGTCTACCTCCTGAAATCGGTTTCCTGCAATTCTGCCCCGCTTTCAAGTCCTCTTGGCAGCCTTACTTCAGTATATTTTTGGACGATAGTTGTCATTTATAACTCTGCAGGTTTGTGAATTACAGTGCCCCTGAGCTCCTTTCTTCAACTCGTTTTCTTGTGAGCTGGCCGCAACACCGCAGGATGGCTTCAGGCCCTAATCTGGTTCCGGCACGGCACGCTGAGCCTTTGGTTATTTCCTCTTCCTGGTGGGAAATGAGAGTTAAATTTGCCCGTCCAGACACCTCCAGCTAGTCTCTCATTGGTTCTCGCTATTCCTGTTCATCTTCCGCAGAAATTGCAAACTGGGCCAAACAGGAGGTTAAAGGGACTGACTCTCCAAGTCGGGAGAGTGTTAGTAAAGCGTCTGGAATGTTGCACCCGAGTACCAGGGTACGAAAACTGAGACATATTTGAACACGTCTCCCGATCACATGGTTGATTATACTCTAGGTTCCACATGCATGTTTTAGCTGAAGGAAGAATACCTTAAACCTGGGTAGTTGAAACCCGTGGAATGGGTACCATGCAATATGACTTCAAAGGGTCTTCATTTGCTCACCGAACCTCTCCAATCCTATCACTGCTGCGTTTATGTCCCTGTACACATGCTTGATTCTCTTTCGGAGACATAGCAATCCATAGGTTTTAAGATACTTAAGAGTCAGGTACATTCTTAGGCGTTTAATATGCGGTGTTGAGTCCATTTCGTTGAGCAAGGAGTAGCTCTTGTCTATTCCATATTTGGCTTAAGGAACTTTATCTGTGCTCATTTCAATCTCTGGTTTTATGCAGCACCCCAACTCACCTTTACCCTTAAACAAGCATAAGTTGGTTTTCTAAATTTGAGACCCTGTTCTGTTCTGTAATTCAGTTCCTGTGTAGCCAAGTTTACATTCCGTGTATTACTGATATCTTATGATGTTTCTTTTTCTGTGTGACTTATTTCAGTTAGAATCATCGTACCTGAATCCACTCATTGTGCTGCTACGGGCCTGATGACATAGATTTCACTGCTGAGTGATACTGCATTGTACGTAAGTACCACATGTTCTTTATCCATTTTTCACTTTCTGTGATATTGAACTTGTACGGTAAACGAGGTTCTTGTAAACAGAGGCGTCCCAAACATTGGGGTGGCTGTATCTTTTTGATTTTAATTTCCCTAAGCTATAGGACCATAAGTGGAAGTGCCCTAGGCTCTGTTGCTTTGTTTTTTAGATGTTTCAGGAAACACCATACACTTCTCCCGAGTGTCTGTTGGCAGTTTACATCCCGCCCATCAGCATAACAAGGCTCCCAGTTCTCCATGGCCTGTCCTGCCTTTCTGGATTTTACACTTTTTTCAGATGGCCCTTTTGACCGGGGGGAAGTGAGACTTCATTGTAGTGCAGATTTCCTTTGCAAGCTTGCTTGGTTGGCCAAAAAGGGCGTATGCGTTTTTTCCTGAATATATTCAGGAAAAAACGCATACGCCCTTTTTGGCCAAGTGCATCATTGTGGACGTTCTGCCTCTTTTCCTATGCTTTCAATGCAATTCCAGTCTACCTCCTGAAATCGGTTTCCTGCAATTCTGCCCCGCTTTCAAGTCCTCTTGGCAGCCTTACTTCAGTATATTTTTGGACGATAGTTGTCATTTATAACTCTGCAGGTTTGTGAATTACAGTGCCCCTGAGCTCCTTTCTTCAACTCGTTTTCTTGTGAGCTGGCCGCAACACCGCAGGATGGCTTCAGGCCCTAATCTGGTTCCGGCACGGCACGCTGAGCCTTTGGTTATTTCCTCTTCCTGGTGGGAAATGAGAGTTAAATTTGCCCGTCCAGACACCTCCAGCTAGTCTCTCATTGGTTCTCGCTATTCCTGTTCATCTTCCGCAGAAATTGCAAACTGGGCCAAACAGGAGGTTAAAGGGACTGACTCTCCAAGTCGGGAGAGTGTTAGTAAAGCGTCTGGAATGTTGCACCCGAGTACCAGGGTACGAAAACTGAGACATATTTGAACACGTCTCCCGATCACATGGTTGATCATACTCTAGGTTCCACATGCATGTTTTAGCTGAAGGAAGAATACCTTAAACCTGGGTAGTTGAAACCCGTGGAATGGGTACCATGCAATATGACTTCAAAGGGTCTTCATTTGCTCACCGAACCTCTCCAATCCTATCACTGCTGCGTTTATGTCCCTGTACACATGCTTGATTCTCTTTCGGAGACATAGCAATCCATAGGTTTTAAGATACTTAAGAGTCAGGTACATTCTTAGGCGTTTAATATGGGGTGTTGAGTCCATTTCGTTGAGCAAGGAGTAGCTCTTGTCTATTCCATATTTGGCTTAAGGAACTTTATCTGTGCTCATTTCAATCTCTGGTTTTATGCAGCACCCCAACTCACCTTTCCCCTTAAACAAGCATAAGTTGGTTTTCTAAATTTGAGACCCTGTTCTGTTCTGTAATTCAGTTCCTGTGTAGCCAAGTTTACATTCCGTGTATTACTGATCTCTTATGATGTTTCTTTTTCTGTGTGACTTATTTCAGTTAGAATCATCGTACCTGAATCCACTCATTGTGCTGCTACGGGCCTGATGACATAGATTTCACTGCTGAGTGATACTGCATTGTACGTAAGTACCACAAGTTCTTTATCCATTTTTCACTTTCTGTGATATTGAACTTGTACGGTAAACGAGGTTCTTGTAAACAGAGGCGTCCCAAACTTTGGGGTGGCTGTGTCTTTTTGATTTTAATTTCCCTAAGCTATAGGACCATAAGTGGAAGTGCCCTAGGCTCTGTTGCTTTGTTTTTTAGATGTTTCAGGAAACACCATACACTTCTCCCGAGTGTCTGTTGGCAGTTTACATCCCGCCCATCAGCATAACAAGGCTCCCAGTTCTCCATGGCCTGTCCTGCCTTTCTGGATTTTACACTTTTTTCAGATGGCCCTTTTGACCGGGGGGAAGTGAGACTTCATTGTAGTGCAGATTTCCTTTGCAAGCTTGCTTGGTTGGCCAAAAAGGGCGTATGCGTTTTTTCCTGAATATATTCAGGAAAAAACGCATACGCCCTTTTTGGCCAAGTGCATCATTGTGGACGTTCTGCCTCTTTTCCTATGCTTTCAATGCAATTCCAGTCTACCTCCTGAAATCGGTTTCCTGCAATTCTGCCCCGCTTTCAAGTCCTCTTGGCAGCCTTACTTCAGTATATTTTTGGACGATAGTTGTCATTTATAACTCTGCAGGTTTGTGAATTACAGTGCCCCTGAGCTCCTTTCTTCAACTCGTTTTCTTGTGAGCTGGCCGCAACACCGCAGGATGGCTTCAGGCCCTAATCTGGTTCCGGCACGGCACGCTGAGCCTTTGGTTATTTCCTCTTCCTGGTGGGAAATGAGAGTTAAATTTGCCCGTCCAGACCCCTCCAGCTAGTCTCTCATTGGTTCTCGCTATTCCTGTTCATCTTCCGCAGAAATTGCAAACTGGGCCAAACAGGAGGTTAAAGGGACTGACTCTCCAAGTCGGGAGAGTGTTAGTAAAGCGTCTGGAATGTTGCACCCGAGTACCAGGGTACGAAAACTGAGACATATTTGAACACGTCTCCCGATCACATGGTTGATCATACTCTAGGTTCCACATGCATGTTTTAGCTGAAGGAAGAATACCTTAAACCTGGGTAGTTGAAACCCGTGGAATGGGTACCATGCAATATGACTTCAAAGGGTCTTCATTTGCTCACCGAACCTCTCCAATCCTATCACTGCTGCGTTTATGTCCCTGTACACATGCTTGATTCTCTTTCGGAGACATAGCAATCCATAGGTTTTAAGATACTTAAGAGTCAGGTACATTCTTAGGCGTTTAATATGCGGTGTTGAGTCCATTTCGTTGAGCAAGGAGTAGCTCTTGTCTATTCCATATTTGGCTTAAGGAACTTTATCTGTGCTCATTTCAATATCTGGTTTTATGCAGCACCCCAACTCACCTTTCCCCTTAAACAAGCATAAGTTGGTTTTCTAAATTTGAGACCCTGTTCTGTTCTGTAATTCCGTTCCTGTGTAGCCAAGTTTACATTCCGTGTATTACTGATATCTTATGATGTTTCTTTTTCTGTGTGACTTATTTCAGTTAGAATCATCGTACCTGAATCCACTCATTGTGCTGCTACGGGCCTGATGACATAGATTTCACTGCTGAGTGATACTGCATTGTACGTAAGTACCACAAGTTCTTTATCCATTTTTCACTTTCTGTGATATTGAACTTGTACGGTAAACGAGGTTCTTGTAAACAGAGGCGTCCCAAACTTTGGGGTGGCTGTGTCTTTTTGATTTTAATTTCCCTAAGCTATAGGACCATAAGTGGAAGTGCCCTAGGCTCTGTTGCTTTGTTTTTTAGATGTTTCAGGAAACACCATACACTTCTCCCGAGTGTCTGTTGGCAGTTTACATCCCGCCCATCAGCATAACAAGGCTCCCAGTTCTCCATGGCCTGTCCTGCCTTTCTGGATTTTACACTTTTTTCAGATGGCCCTTTTGACCGGGGGAAGTGAGACTTCATTGTAGTGCAGATTTCCTTTGCAAGCTTGCTTGGTTGGCCAAAAAGGGCGTATGCGTTTTTTCCTGAATATATTCAGGAAAAAACGCATACGCCCTTTTTGGCCAAGTGCATCATTGTGGACGTTCTGCCTCTTTTCCTATGCTTTCAATGCAATTCCAGTCTACCTCCTGAAATCGGTTTCCTGCAATTCTGCCCCGCTTTCAAGTCCTCTTGGCAGCCTTACTTCAGTATATTTTTGGACGATAGTTGTCATTTATAACTCTGCAGGTTTGTGAATTACAGTGCCCCTGAGCTCCTTTCTTCAACTCGTTTTCTTGTGAGCTGGCCGCAACACCGCAGGATGGCTTCAGGCCCTAATCTGGTTCCGGCACGGCACGCTGAGCTTTTGGTTATTTCCTCTTCCTGGTGGGAAATGAGAGTTAAATTTGCCCGTCCAGACACCTCCAGCTAGTCTCTCATTGGTTCTCGCTATTCCTGTTCATCTTCCGCAGAAATTGCAAACTGGGCCAAACAGGAGGTTAAAGGGACTGACTCTCCAAGTCGAGAGAGTGTTAGTAAAGCGTCTGGAATGTTGCACCCGAGTACCAGGGTACGAAAACTGAGACATATTTGAACACGTCTCCCGATCACATGGTTGATCATACTCTAGGTTCCACATGCATGTTTTAGCTGAAGGAAGAATACCTTAAACCTGGGTAGTTGAAACCCGTGGAATGGGTACCATGCAATATGACTTCAAAGGGTCTTCATTTGCTCACCGAACCTCTCCAATCCTATCACTGCTGCGTTTATGTCCCTGTACACATGCTTGATTCTCTTTCGGAGACATAGCAATCCATAGGTTTTAAGATACTTAAGAGTCAGGTACATTCTTAGGCGTTTAATATGGGGTGTTGAGTCCATTTCGTTGAGCAAGGAGTAGCTCTTGTCTATTCCATATTTGGCTTAAGGAACTTTATCTGTGCTCATTTCAATCTCTGGTTTTATGCAGCACCCCAACTCACCTTTCCCCTTAAACAAGCATAAGTTGGTTTTCTAAATTTGAGACCCTGTTCTGTTCTGTAATTCAGTTCCTGTGTAGCCAAGTTTACATTCCGTGTATTACTGATCTCTTATGATGTTTCTTTTTCTGTGTGACTTATTTCAGTTAGAATCATCGTACCTGAATCCACTCATTGTGCTGCTACGGGCCTGATGACATAGATTTCACTGCTGAGTGATACTGCATTGTACGTAAGTACCACAAGTTCTTTATCCATTTTTCACTTTCTGTGATATTGAACTTGTACGGTAAACGAGGTTCTTGTAAACAGAGGCGTCCCAAACTTTGGGGTGGCTGTGTCTTTTTGATTTTAATTTCCCTAAGCTATAGGACCATAAGTGGAAGTGCCCTAGGCTCTGTTGCTTTGTTTTTTAGATGTTTCAGGAAACACCATACACTTCTCCCGAGTGTCTGTTGGCAGTTTACATCCCGCCCATCAGCATAACAAGGCTCCCAGTTCTCCATGGCCTGTCCTGCCTTTCTGGATTTTACACTTTTTTCAGATGGCCCTTTTGACCGGGGGGAAGTGAGACTTCATTGTAGTGCAGATTTCCTTTGCAAGCTTGCTTGGTTGGCCAAAAAGGGCGTATGCGTTTTTTCCTGAATATATTCAGGAAAAAACGCATACGCCCTTTTTGGCCAAGTGCATCATTGTGGACGTTCTGCCTCTTTTCCTATGCTTTCAATGCAATTCCAGTCTACCTCCTGAAATCGGTTTCCTGCAATTCTGCCCCGCTTTCAAGTCCTCTTGGCAGCCTTACTTCAGTATATTTTTGGACGATAGTTGTCATTTATAACTCTGCAGGTTTGTGAATTACAGTGCCCCTGAGCTCCTTTCTTCAACTCGTTTTCTTGTGAGCTGGCCGCAACACCGCAGGATGGCTTCAGGCCCTAATCTGGTTCCGGCACGGCACGCTGAGCCTTTGGTTATTTCCTCTTCCTGGTGGGAAATGAGAGTTAAATTTGCCCGTCCAGACCCCTCCAGCTAGTCTCTCATTGGTTCTCGCTATTCCTGTTCATCTTCCGCAGAAATTGCAAACTGGGCCAAACAGGAGGTTAAAGGGACTGACTCTCCAAGTCGGGAGAGTGTTAGTAAAGCGTCTGGAATGTTGCACCCGAGTACCAGGGTACGAAAACTGAGACATATTTGAACACGTCTCCCGATCACATGGTTGATCATACTCTAGGTTCCACATGCATGTTTTAGCTGAAGGAAGAATACCTTAAACCTGGGTAGTTGAAACCCGTGGAATGGGTACCATGCAATATGACTTCAAAGGGTCTTCATTTGCTCACCGAACCTCTCCAATCCTATCACTGCTGCGTTTATGTCCCTGTACACATGCTTGATTCTCTTTCGGAGACATAGCAATCCATAGGTTTTAAGATACTTAAGAGTCAGGTACATTCTTAGGCGTTTAATATGCGGTGTTGAGTCCATTTCGTTGAGCAAGGAGTAGCTCTTGTCTATTCCATATTTGGCTTAAGGAACTTTATCTGTGCTCATTTCAATATCTGGTTTTATGCAGCACCCCAACTCACCTTTCCCCTTAAACAAGCATAAGTTGGTTTTCTAAATTTGAGACCCTGTTCTGTTCTGTAATTCCGTTCCTGTGTAGCCAAGTTTACATTCCGTGTATTACTGATATCTTATGATGTTTCTTTTTCTGTGTGACTTATTTCAGTTAGAATCATCGTACCTGAATCCACTCATTGTGCTGCTACGGGCCTGATGACATAGATTTCACTGCTGAGTGATACTGCATTGTACGTAAGTACCACAAGTTCTTTATCCATTTTTCACTTTCTGTGATATTGAACTTGTACGGTAAACGAGGTTCTTGTAAACAGAGGCGTCCCAAACTTTGGGGTGGCTGTGTCTTTTTGATTTTAATTTCCCTAAGCTATAGGACCATAAGTGGAAGTGCCCTAGGCTCTGTTGCTTTGTTTTTTAGATGTTTCAGGAAACACCATACACTTCTCCCGAGTGTCTGTTGGCAGTTTACATCCCGCCCATCAGCATAACAAGGCTCCCAGTTCTCCATGGCCTGTCCTGCCTTTCTGGATTTTACACTTTTTTCAGATGGCCCTTTTGACCGGGGGAAGTGAGACTTCATTGTAGTGCAGATTTCCTTTGCAAGCTTGCTTGGTTGGCCAAAAAGGGCGTATGCGTTTTTTCCTGAATATATTCAGGAAAAAACGCATACGCCCTTTTTGGCCAAGTGCATCATTGTGGACGTTCTGCCTCTTTTCCTATGCTTTCAATGCAATTCCAGTCTACCTCCTGAAATCGGTTTCCTGCAATTCTGCCCCGCTTTCAAGTCCTCTTGGCAGCCTTACTTCAGTATATTTTTGGACGATAGTTGTCATTTATAACTCTGCAGGTTTGTGAATTACAGTGCCCCTGAGCTCCTTTCTTCAACTCGTTTTCTTGTGAGCTGGCCGCAACACCGCAGGATGGCTTCAGGCCCTAATCTGGTTCCGGCACGGCACGCTGAGCTTTTGGTTATTTCCTCTTCCTGGTGGGAAATGAGAGTTAAATTTGCCCGTCCAGACACCTCCAGCTAGTCTCTCATTGGTTCTCGCTATTCCTGTTCATCTTCCGCAGAAATTGCAAACTGGGCCAAACAGGAGGTTAAAGGGACTGACTCTCCAAGTCGAGAGAGTGTTAGTAAAGCGTCTGGAATGTTGCACCCGAGTACCAGGGTACGAAAACTGAGACATATTTGAACACGTCTCCCGATCACATGGTTGATCATACTCTAGGTTCCACATGCATGTTTTAGCTGAAGGAAGAATACCTTAAACCTGGGTAGTTGAAACCCGTGGAATGGGTACCATGCAATATGACTTCAAAGGGTCTTCATTTGCTCACCGAACCTCTCCAATCCTATCACTGCTGCGTTTATGTCCCTGTACACATGCTTGATTCTCTTTCGGAGACATAGCAATCCATAGGTTTTAAGATACTTAAGAGTCAGGTACATTCTTAGGCGTTTAATATGGGGTGTTGAGTCCATTTCGTTGAGCAAGGAGTAGCTCTTGTCTATTCCATATTTGGCTTAAGGAACTTTATCTGTGCTCATTTCAATCTCTGGTTTTATGCAGCACCCCAACTCACCTTTCCCCTTAAACAAGCATAAGTTGGTTTTCTAAATTTGAGACCCTGTTCTGTTCTGTAATTCAGTTCCTGTGTAGCCAAGTTTACATTCCGTGTATTACTGATCTCTTATGATGTTTCTTTTTCTGTGTGACTTATTTCAGTTAGAATCATCGTACCTGAATCCACTCATTGTGCTGCTACGGGCCTGATGACATAGATTTCACTGCTGAGTGATACTGCATTGTACGTAAGTACCACAAGTTCTTTATCCATTTTTCACTTTCTGTGATATTGAACTTGTACGGTAAACGAGGTTCTTGTAAACAGAGGCGTCCCAAACTTTGGGGTGGCTGTGTCTTTTTGATTTTAATTTCCCTAAGCTATAGGACCATAAGTGGAAGTGCCCTAGGCTCTGTTGCTTTGTTTTTTAGATGTTTCAGGAAACACCATACACTTCTCCCGAGTGTCTGTTGGCAGTTTACATCCCGCCCATCAGCATAACAAGGCTCCCAGTTCTCCATGGCCTGTCCTGCCTTTCTGGATTTTACACTTTTTTCAGATGGCCCTTTTGACCGGGGGGAAGTGAGACTTCATTGTAGTGCAGATTTCCTTTGCAAGCTTGCTTGGTTGGCCAAAAAGGGCGTATGCGTTTTTTCCTGAATATATTCAGGAAAAAACGCATACGCCCTTTTTGGCCAAGTGCATCATTGTGGACGTTCTGCCTCTTTTCCTATGCTTTCAATGCAATTCCAGTCTACCTCCTGAAATCGGTTTCCTGCAATTCTGCCCCGCTTTCAAGTCCTCTTGGCAGCCTTACTTCAGTATATTTTTGGACGATAGTTGTCATTTATAACTCTGCAGGTTTGTGAATTACAGTGCCCCTGAGCTCCTTTCTTCAACTCGTTTTCTTGTGAGCTGGCCGCAACACCGCAGGATGGCTTCAGGCCCTAATCTGGTTCCGGCACGGCACGCTGAGCCTTTGGTTATTTCCTCTTCCTGGTGGGAAATGAGAGTTAAATTTGCCCGTCCAGACCCCTCCAGCTAGTCTCTCATTGGTTCTCGCTATTCCTGTTCATCTTCCGCAGAAATTGCAAACTGGGCCAAACAGGAGGTTAAAGGGACTGACTCTCCAAGTCGGGAGAGTGTTAGTAAAGCGTCTGGAATGTTGCACCCGAGTACCAGGGTACGAAAACTGAGACATATTTGAACACGTCTCCCGATCACATGGTTGATCATACTCTAGGTTCCACATGCATGTTTTAGCTGAAGGAAGAATACCTTAAACCTGGGTAGTTGAAACCCGTGGAATGGGTACCATGCAATATGACTTCAAAGGGTCTTCATTTGCTCACCGAACCTCTCCAATCCTATCACTGCTGCGTTTATGTCCCTGTACACATGCTTGATTCTCTTTCGGAGACATAGCAATCCATAGGTTTTAAGATACTTAAGAGTCAGGTACATTCTTAGGCGTTTAATATGCGGTGTTGAGTCCATTTCGTTGAGCAAGGAGTAGCTCTTGTCTATTCCATATTTGGCTTAAGGAACTTTATCTGTGCTCATTTCAATATCTGGTTTTATGCAGCACCCCAACTCACCTTTCCCCTTAAACAAGCATAAGTTGGTTTTCTAAATTTGAGACCCTGTTCTGTTCTGTAATTCCGTTCCTGTGTAGCCAAGTTTACATTCCGTGTATTACTGATATCTTATGATGTTTCTTTTTCTGTGTGACTTATTTCAGTTAGAATCATCGTACCTGAATCCACTCATTGTGCTGCTACGGGCCTGATGACATAGATTTCACTGCTGAGTGATACTGCATTGTACGTAAGTACCACAAGTTCTTTATCCATTTTTCACTTTCTGTGATATTGAACTTGTACGGTAAACGAGGTTCTTGTAAACAGAGGCGTCCCAAACTTTGGGGTGGCTGTGTCTTTTTGATTTTAATTTCCCTAAGCTATAGGACCATAAGTGGAAGTGCCCTAGGCTCTGTTGCTTTGTTTTTTAGATGTTTCAGGAAACACCATACACTTCTCCCGAGTGTCTGTTGGCAGTTTACATCCCGCCCATCAGCATAACAAGGCTCCCAGTTCTCCATGGCCTGTCCTGCCTTTCTGGATTTTACACTTTTTTCAGATGGCCCTTTTGACCGGGGGAAGTGAGACTTCATTGTAGTGCAGATTTCCTTTGCAAGCTTGCTTGGTTGGCCAAAAAGGGCGTATGCGTTTTTTCCTGAATATATTCAGGAAAAAACGCATACGCCCTTTTTGGCCAAGTGCATCATTGTGGACGTTCTGCCTCTTTTCCTATGCTTTCAATGCAATTCCAGTCTACCTCCTGAAATCGGTTTCCTGCAATTCTGCCCCGCTTTCAAGTCCTCTTGGCAGCCTTACTTCAGTATATTTTTGGACGATAGTTGTCATTTATAACTCTGCAGGTTTGTGAATTACAGTGCCCCTGAGCTCCTTTCTTCAACTCGTTTTCTTGTGAGCTGGCCGCAACACCGCAGGATGGCTTCAGGCCCTAATCTGGTTCCGGCACGGCACGCTGAGCTTTTGGTTATTTCCTCTTCCTGGTGGGAAATGAGAGTTAAATTTGCCCGTCCAGACACCTCCAGCTAGTCTCTCATTGGTTCTCGCTATTCCTGTTCATCTTCCGCAGAAATTGCAAACTGGGCCAAACAGGAGGTTAAAGGGACTGACTCTCCAAGTCGAGAGAGTGTTAGTAAAGCGTCTGGAATGTTGCACCCGAGTACCAGGGTACGAAAACTGAGACATATTTGAACACGTCTCCCGATCACATGGTTGATCATACTCTAGGTTCCACATGCATGTTTTAGCTGAAGGAAGAATACCTTAAACCTGGGTAGTTGAAACCCGTGGAATGGGTACCATGCAATATGACTTCAAAGGGTCTTCATTTGCTCACCGAACCTCTCCAATCCTATCACTGCTGCGTTTATGTCCCTGTACACATGCTTGATTCTCTTTCGGAGACATAGCAATCCATAGGTTTTAAGATACTTAAGAGTCAGGTACATTCTTAGGCGTTTAATATGCGGTGTTGAGTCCATTTCGTTGAGCAAGGAGTAGCTCTTGTCTATTCCATATTTGGCTTAAGGAACTTTATCTGTGCTCATTTCAATCTCTGGTTTTATGCAGCACCCCAACTCACCTTTACCCTTAAACAAGCATAAGTTGGTTTTCTAAATTTGAGACCCTGTTCTGTTCTGTAATTCAGTTCCTGTGTAGCCAAGTTTACATTCCGTGTATTACTGATATCTTATGATGTTTCTTTTTCTGTGTGACTTATTTCAGTTAGAATCATCGTACCTGAATCCACTCATTGTGCTGCTACGGGCCTGATGACATAGATTTCACTGCTGAGTGATACTGCATTGTACGTAAGTACCACAAGTTCTTTATCCATTTTTCACTTTCTGTGATATTGAACTTGTACGGTAAACGAGGTTCTTGTAAACAGAGGCGTCCCAAACATTGGGGTGGCTGTATCTTTTTGATTTTAATTTCCCTAAGCTATAGGACCATAAGTGGAAGTGCCCTAGGCTCTGTTGCTTTGTTTTTTAGATGTTTCAGGAAACACCATACACTTCTCCCGAGTGTCTGTTGGCAATTTACATCCCACCCATCAGCATAACAAGGCTCCCAGTTCTCCATGGCCTGTCCTGCCTTTCTGGATTTTACACTTTTTTCAGATGACCCTTTTGACCGGGGGGAAGTGAGACTTTATTGTAGTGCAGATTTCCTTTGCAAGCTTGCTTGGTTGGCCAAAAAGGGCGTATGCGTTTTTTCCTGAATATATTCAGGAAAAAACGCATACGCCCTTTTTGGCCAAGTGCATCATTGTGGACGTTCTGCCTCTTTTCCTATGCTTTCAATGCAATTCCAGTCTACCTCCTGAAATCGGTTTCCTGCAATTCTGCCCCGCTTTCAAGTCCTCTTGGCAGCCTTACTTCAGTATATTTTTGGACGATAGTTGTCATTTATAACTCTGCAGGTTTCTGAATTACAGTGCCCATGAGCTCCTTTCTTCAACTCGTTTTCTTGTGAGCTGGCCGCAACACCGCAGGATGGCTTCAGGCCCTAATCTGGTTCCGGCACGGCACGCTGAGCCTTTGGTTATTTCCTCTTCCTGGTGGGAAATGAGAGTTAAATTTGCCCGTCCAGACACCTCCAGCTAGTCTCTCATTGGTTCTCGCTATTCCTGTTCATCTTCCGCAGAAATTGCAAACTGGGCCAAACAGGAGGTTAAAGGGACTGACTCTCCAAGTCGGGAGAGTGTTAGTAAAGCGTCTGGAATGTTGCACCCGAGTACCAGGGTACGAAAACTGAGACATATTTGAACACGTCTCCCGATCACATGGTTGATCATACTCTAGGTTCCACATGCATGTTTTAGCTGAAGGAAGAATACCTTAAACCTGGGTAGTTGAAACCCGTGGAATGGGTACCATGCAATATGACTTCAAAGGGTCTTCATTTGCTCACCGAACCTCTCCAATCCTATCACTGCTGCGTTTATGTCCCTGTACACATGCTTGATTCTCTTTCGGAGACATAGCAATCCATAGGTTTTAAGATACTTAAAAGTCAGGTACATTCTTAGCCGTTTAATATGCGGTGTTGAGTCCATTTCGTTGAGCAAGGAGTAGCTCTTGTCTATTCCATATTTGGCTTAAGGAACTTTATCTGTGCTCATTTCAATCTCTGGTTTTATGCAGCACCCCAACTCACCTTTCCCCTTAAACAAGCATAAGTTGGTTTTCTAAATTTGAGACCCTGTTCTGTTCTGTAATTCAGTTCCTGTGTAGCCAAGTTTACATTCCGTGTATTACTGATATCTTATGATGTTTCTTTTTCTGTGTGACTTATTTCAGTTAGAATCATCGTACCTGAATCCACTCATTGTGCTGCTACGGGCCTGATGACATAGATTTCACTGCTGAGTGATACTGCATTGTACGTAAGTACCACAAGTTCTTTATCCATTTTTCACTTTCTGTGATATTGAACTTGTACGGTAAACGAGGTTCTTGTAAACAGAGGCGTCCCAAACATTGGGGTGGCTGTATCTTTTTGATTTTAATTTCCCTAAGCTATAGGACCATAAGTGGTAGTGCCCTAGGCTCTGTTGCTTTGTTTTTTAGATGTTTCAGGAAACACCATACACTTCTCCCGAGTGTCTGTTGTCAATGTACATCCCGCCCATCAGCATAACAAGGCTCCCAGTTCTCCATGGCCTGTCCTGCCTTTCTGGATTTTACACTTTTTTCAGATGGCCCTTTTGACCGGGGGGAAGTGAGACTTCATTGTAGTGCAGATTTCCTTTGCAAGCTTGCTTGGTTGGCCAAAAAGGGCGTATGCGTTTTTTCCTGAATATATTCAGGAAAAAACGCATACGCCCTTTTTGGCCAAGTGCATCATTGTGGACGTTCTGCCTCTTTTCCTATGCTTTCAATGCAATTCCAGTCTACCTCCTGAAATCGGTTTCCTGCAATTCTGCCCCGCTTTCAAGTCCTCTTGGCAGCCTTACTTCAGTATATTTTTGGACGATAGTTGTCATTTATAACTCTGCAGGTTTGTGAATTACAGTGCCCCTGAGCTCCTTTCTTCAACTCGTTTTCTTGTGAGCTGGCCGCAACACCGCAGGATGGCTTCAGGCCCTAATCTGGTTCCGGCACGGCACGCTGAGCCTTTGGTTATTTCCTCTTCCTGGTGGGAAATGAGAGTTAAATTTGCCCGTCCAGACCCCTCCAGCTAGTCTCTCATTGGTTCTCGCTATTCCTGTTCATCTTCCGCAGAAATTGCAAACTGGGCCAAACAGGAGGTTAAAGGGACTGACTCTCCAAGTCGGGAGAGTGTTAGTAAAGCGTCTGGAATGTTGCACCCGAGTACCAGGGTACGAAAACTGAGACATATTTGAACACGTCTCCCGATCACATGGTTGATCATACTCTAGGTTCCACATGCATGTTTTAGCTGAAGGAAGAATACCTTAAACCTGGGTAGTTGAAACCCGTGGAATGGGTACCATGCAATATGACTTCAAAGGGTCTTCATTTGCTCACCGAACCTCTCCAATCCTATCACTGCTGCGTTTATGTCCCTGTACACATGCTTGATTCTCTTTCGGAGACATAGCAATCCATAGGTTTTAAGATACTTAAGAGTCAGGTACATTCTTAGGCGTTTAATATGCGGTGTTGAGTCCATTTCGTTGAGCAAGGAGTAGCTCTTGTCTATTCCATATTTGGCTTAAGGAACTTTATCTGTGCTCATTTCAATCTCTGGTTTTATGCAGCACCCCAACTCACCTTTACCCTTAAACAAGCATAAGTTGGTTTTCTAAATTTGAGACCCTGTTCTGTTCTGTAATTCAGTTCCTGTGTAGCCAAGTTTACATTCCGTGTATTACTGATATCTTATGATGTTTCTTTTTCTGTGTGACTTATTTCAGTTAGAATCATCGTACCTGAATCCACTCATTGTGCTGCTACGGGCCTGATGACATAGATTTCACTGCTGAGTGATACTGCATTGTACGTAAGTACCACAAGTTCTTTATCCATTTTTCACTTTCTGTGATATTGAACTTGTACGGTAAACGAGGTTCTTGTAAACAGAGGCGTCCCAAACTTTGGGGTGGCTGTGTCTTTTTGATTTTAATTTCCCTAAGCTATAGGACCATAAGTGGAAGTGCCCTAGGCTCTGTTGCTTTGTTTTTTAGATGTTTCAGGAAACACCATACACTTCTCCCGAGTGTCTGTTGGCAGTTTACATCCCGCCCATCAGCATAACAAGGCTCCCAGTTCTCCATGGCCTGTCCTGCCTTGCTGGATTTTACACTTTTTTCAGATGGCCCTTTTGACCGGGGGAAGTGAGACTTCATTGTAGTGCAGATTTCCTTTGCAAGCTTGCTTGGTTGGCCAAAAAGGGCGTATGCGTTTTTTCCTGAATATATTCAGGAAAAAACGCATACGCCCTTTTTGGCCAAGTGCATCATTGTGGACGTTCTGCCTCTTTTCCTATGCTTTCAATGCAATTCCAGTCTACCTCCTGAAATCGGTTTCCTGCAATTCTGCCCCGCTTTCAAGTCCTCTTGGCAGCCTTACTTCAGTATATTTTTGGACGATAGTTGTCATTTATAACTCTGCAGGTTTGTGAATTACAGTGCCCCTGAGCTCCTTTCTTCAACTCGTTTTCTTGTGAGCTGGCCGCAACACCGCAGGATGGCTTCAGGCCCTAATCTGGTTCCGGCACGGCACGCTGAGCCTTTGGTTATTTCCTCTTCCTGGTGGGAAATGAGAGTTAAATTTGCCCGTCCAGACACCTCCAGCTAGTCTCTCATTGGTTCTCGCTATTCCTGTTCATCTTCCGCAGAAATTGCAAACTGGGCCAAACAGGAGGTTAAAGGGACTGACTCTCCAAGTCGGGAGAGTGTTAGTAAAGCGTCTGGAATGTTGCACCCGAGTACCAGGGTACGAAAACTGAGACATATTTGAACACGTCTCCCGATCACATGGTTGATCATACTCTAGGTTCCACATGCATGTTTTAGCTGAAGGAAGAATACCTTAAACCTGGGTAGTTGAAACCCGTGGAATGGGTACCATGCAATATGACTTCAAAGGGTCTTCATTTGCTCACCGAACCTCTCCAATCCTATCACTGCTGCGTTTATGTCCCTGTACACATGCTTGATTCTCTTTCGGAGACATAGCAATCCATAGGTTTTAAGATACTTAAGAGTCAGGTACATTCTTAGGCGTTTAATATGCGGTGTTGAGTCCATTTCGTTGAGCAAGGAGTAGCTCTTGTCTATTCCATATTTGGCTTAAGGAACTTTATCTGTGCTCATTTCAATCTCTGGTTTTATGCAGCACCCCAACTCACCTTTCCCCTTAAACAAGCATAAGTTGGTTTTCTAAATTTGAGACCCTGTTCTGTTCTGTAATTCAGTTCCTGTGTAGCCAAGTTTACATTCCGTGTATTACTGATATCTTATGATGTTTCTTTTTCTGTGTGACTTATTTCAGTTAGAATCATCGTACCTGAATCCACTCATTGTGCTGCTACGGGCCTGATGACATAGATTTCACTGCTGAGTGATACTGCATTGTACGTAAGTACCACAAGTTCTTTATCCATTTTTCACTTTCTGTGATATTGAACTTGTACGGTAAACGAGGTTCTTGTAAACAGAGGCGTCCCAAACATTGGGGTGGCTGTATCTTTTTGATTTTAATTTCCCTAAGCTATAGGACCATAAGTGGAAGTGCCCTAGGCTCTGTTGCTTTGTTTTTTAGATGTTTCAGGAAACACCATACACTTCTCCCGAGTGTCTGTTGGCAATTTACATCCCTCCCATCAGCATAACAAGGCTCCCAGTTCTCCATGGCCTGTCCTGCCTTTCTGGATTTTACACTTTTTTCAGATGACCCTTTTGACCGGGGGGAAGTGAGACTTTATTGTAGTGCAGATTTCCTTTGCAAGCTTGCTTGGTTGGCCAAAAAGGGCGTATGCGTTTTTTCCTGAATATATTCAGGAAAAAACGCATACGCCCTTTTTGGCCAAGTGCATCATTGTGGACGTTCTGCCTCTTTTCCTATGCTTTCAATGCAATTCCAGTCTACCTCCTGAAATCGGTTTCCTGCAATTCTGCCCCGCTTTCAAGTCCTCTTGGCAGCCTTACTTCAGTATATTTTTGGACGATAGTTGTCATTTATAACTCTGCAGGTTTGTGAATTACAGTGCCCATGAGCTCCTTTCTTCAACTCGTTTTCTTGTGAGCTGGCCGCAACACCGCAGGATGGCTTCAGGCCCTAATCTGGTTCCGGCATGGCACGCTGAGCCTTTGGTTATTTCCTCTTCCTGGTGGGAAATGAGAGTTAAATTTGCCCGTCCAGACACCTCCAGCTAGTCTCTCATTGGTTCTCGCTATTCCTGTTCATCTTCCGCAGAAATTGCAAACTGGGCCAAACAGGAGGTTAAAGGGACTGACTCTCCAAGTCGGGAGAGTGTTAGTAAAGCGTCTGGAATGTTGCACCCGAGTACCAGGGTACGAAAACTGAGACATATTTGAACACGTCTCCCGATCACATGGTTGATCATACTCTAGGTTCCACATGCATGTTTTAGCTGAAGGAAGAATACCTTAAACCTGGGTAGTTGAAACCCGTGGAATGGGTACCATGCAATATGACTTCAAAGGGTCTTCATTTGCTCACCGAACCTCTCCAATCCTATCACTGCTGCGTTTATGTCCCTGTACACATGCTTGATTCTCTTTCGGAGACATAGCAATCCATAGGTTTTAAGATACTTAAGAGTCAGGTACATTCTTAGGCGTTTAATATGCGGTGTTGAGTCCATTTCGTTGAGCAAGGAGTAGCTCTTGTCTATTCCATATTTGGCTTAAGGAACTTTATCTGTGCTCATTTCAATCTCTGGTTTTATGCAGCACCCCAACTCACCTTTCCCCTTAAACAAGCATAAGTTGGTTTTCTAAATTTGAGACCCTGTTCTGTTCTGTAATTCAGTTCCTGTGTAGCCAAGTTTACATTCCGTGTATTACTGATATCTTATGATGTTTCTTTTTCTGTGTGACTTATTTCAGTTAGAATCATCGTACCTGAATCCACTCATTGTGCTGCTACGGGCCTGATGACATAGATTTCACTGCTGAGTGATACTGCATTGTACGTAAGTACCACAAGTTCTTTATCCATTTTTCACTTTCTGTGATATTGAACTTGTACGGTAAACGAGGTTCTTGTAAACAGAGGCGTCCCAAACATTGGGGTGGCTGTATCTTTTTGATTTTAATTTCCCTAAGCTATAGGACCATAAGTGGAAGTGCCCTAGGCTCTGTTGCTTTGTTTTTTAGATGTTTCAGGAAACACCATACACTTCTCCCGAGTGTCTGTTGGCAATGTACATCCCGCCCATCAGCATAACAAGGCTCCCAGTTCTCCATGGCCTGTCCTGCCTTTCTGGATTTTACACTTTTTTCAGATGGCCCTTTTGACCGGGGGGAAGTGAGACTTCATTGTAGTGCAGATTTCCTTTGCAAGCTTGCTTGGTTGGCCAAAAAGGGCGTATGCGTTTTTTCCTGAATATATTCAGGAAAAAACGCATACGCCCTTTTTGGCCAAGTGCATCATTGTGGACGTTCTGCCTCTTTTCCTATGCTTTCAATGCAATTCCAGTCTACCTCCTGAAATCGGTTTCCTGCAATTCTGCCCCGCTTTCAAGTCCTCTTGGCAGCCTTACTTCAGTATATTTTTGGACGATAGTTGTCATTTATAACTCTGCAGGTTTGTGAATTACAGTGCCCCTGAGCTCCTTTCTTCAACTCGTTTTCTTGTGAGCTGGCCGCAACACCGCAGGATGGCTTCAGGCCCTAATCTGGTTCCGGCACGGCACGCTGAGCCTTTGGTTATTTCCTCTTCCTGGTGGGAAATGAGAGATAAATTTGCCCGTCCAGACACCTCCAGCTAGTCTCTCATTGGTTCTCGCTATTCCTGTTCATCTTCCGCAGAAATTGCAAACTGGGCCAAACAGGAGGTTAAAGGGACTGACTCTCCAAGTCGGGAGAGTGTTAGTAAAGCGTCTGGAATGTTGCACCCGAGTACCAGGGTACGAAAACTGAGACATATTTGAACACGTCTCCCGATCACATGGTTGATCATACTCTAGGTTCCACATGCATGTTTTAGCTGAAGGAAGAATACCTTAAACCTGGGTAGTTGAAACCCATGGAATGGGTACCATGCAATATGACTTCAAAGGGTCTTCATTTGCTCACCGAACCTCTCCAATCCTATCACTGCTGCGTTTATGTCCCTGTACACATGCTTGATTCTCTTTCGGAGACATAGCAATCCATAGGTTTTAAGATACTTAAGAGTCAGGTACATTCTTAGGCATTTAATATGCGGTGTTGAGTCCATTTCGTTGAGCAAGGAGTAGCTCTTGTCTATTCCATATTTGGCTTAAGGAACTTTATCTGTGCTCATTTCAATCTCTGGTTTTATGCAGCACCCCAACTCACCTTTACCCTTAAACAAGCATAAGTTGGTTTTCTAAATTTGAGACCCTGTTCTGTTCTGTAATTCAGTTCCTGTGTAGCCAAGTTTACATTCCGTGTATTACTGATATCTTATGATGTTTCTTTTTCTGTGTGACTTATTTCAGTTAGAATCATCGTACCTGAATCCACTCATTGTGCTGCTACGGGCCTGATGACATAGATTTCACTGCTGAGTGATACTGCATTGTACGTAAGTACCACAAGTTCTTTATCCATTTTTCACTTTCTGTGATATTGAACTTGTACGGTAAACGAGGTTCTTGTAAACAGAGGCGTCCCAAACTTTGGGGTGGCTGTGTCTTTTTGATTTTAATTTCCCTAAGCTATAGGACCATAAGTGGAAGTGCCCTAGGCTCTGTTGCTTTGTTTTTTAGATGTTTCAGGAAACACCATACACTTCTCCCGAGTGTCTGTTGGCAGTTTACATCCCGCCCATCAGCATAACAAGGCTCCCAGTTCTCCATGGCCTGTCCTGCCTTTCTGGATTTTACACTTTTTTCAGATGGCCCTTTTGACCGGGGGGAAGTGAGACTTCATTGTAGTGCAGATTTCCTTTGCAAGCTTGCTTGGTTGGCCAAAAAGGGCGTATGCGTTTTTTCCTGAATATATTCAGGAAAAAACGCATACGCCCTTTTTGGCCAAGTGCATCATTGTGGACGTTCTGCCTCTTTTCCTATGCTTTCAATGCAATTCCAGTCTACCTCCTGAAATCGGTTTCCTGCAATTCTGCCCCGCTTTCAAGTCCTCTTGGCAGCCTTACTTCAGTATATTTTTGGACGATAGTTGTCATTTATAACTCTGCAGGTTTGTGAATTACAGTGCCCCTGAGCTCCTTTCTTCAACTCGTTTTCTTGTGAGCTGGCCGCAACACCGCAGGATGGCTTCAGGCCCTAATCTGGTTCCGGCACGGCACGCTGAGCCTTTGGTTATTTCCTCTTCCTGGTGGGAAATGAGAGTTAAATTTGCCCGTCCAGACACCTCCAGCTAGTCTCTCATTGGTTCTCGCTATTCCTGTTCATCTTCCGCAGAAATTGCAAACTGGGCCAAACAGGAGGTTAAAGGGACTGACTCTCCAAGTCGGGAGAGTGTTAGTAAAGCGTCTGGAATGTTGCACCCGAGTACCAGGGTACGAAAACTGAGACATATTTGAACACGTCTCCCGATCACATGGTTGATCATACTCTAGGTTCCACATGCATGTTTTAGCTGAAGGAAGAATACCTTAAACCTGGGTAGTTGAAACCCGTGGAATGGGTACCATGCAATATGACTTCAAAGGGTCTTCATTTGCTCACCGAACCTCTCCAATCCTATCACTGCTGCGTTTATGTCCCTGTACACATGCTTGATTCTCTTTCGGAGACATAGCAATCCATAGGTTTTAAGATACTTAAGAGTCAGGTACATTCTTAGGCGTTTAATATGCGGTGTTGAGTCCATTTCGTTGAGCAAGGAGTAGCTCTTGTCTATTCCATATTTGGCTTAAGGAACTTTATCTGTGCTCATTTCAATCTCTGGTTTTATGCAGCACCCCAACTCACCTTTACCCTTAAACAAGCATAAGTTGGTTTTCTAAATTTGAGACCCTGTTCTGTTCTGTAATTCAGTTCCTGTGTAGCCAAGTTTACATTCCGTGTATTACTGATATCTTATGATGTTTCTTTTTCTGTGTGACTTATTTCAGTTAGAATCATCGTACCTGAATCCACTCATTGTGCTGCTACGGGCCTGATGACATAGATTTCACTGCTGAGTGATACTGCATTGTACGTAAGTACCACAAGTTCTTTATCCATTTTTCACTTTCTGTGATATTGAACTTGTACGGTAAACGAGGTTCTTGTAAACAGAGGCGTCCCAAACATTGGGGTGGCTGTATCTTTTTGATTTTAATTTCCCTAAGCTATAGGACCATAAGTGGAAGTGCCCTAGGCTCTGTTGCTTTGTTTTTTAGATGTTTCAGGAAACACCATACACTTCTCCCGAGTGTCTGTTGGCAGTTTACATCCCGCCCATCAGCATAACAAGGCTCCCAGTTCTCCATGGCCTGTCCTGCCTTTCTGGATTTTACACTTTTTTCAGATGACCCTTTTGACCGGGGGGAAGTGAGACTTCATTGTAGTGCAGATTTCCTTTGCAAGCTTGCTTGGTTGGCCAAAAAGGGCGTATGCGTTTTTTCCTGAATATATTCAGGAAAAAACGCATACGCCCTTTTTGGCCAAGTGCATCATTGTGGACGTTCTGCCTCTTTTCCTATGCTTTCAATGCAATTCCAGTCTACCTCCTGAAATCGGTTTCCTGCAATTCTGCCCCGCTTTCAAGTCCTCTTGGCAGCCTTACTTCAGTATATTTTTGGACGATAGTTGTCATTTATAACTCTGCAGGTTTGTGAATTACAGTGCCCCTGAGCTCCTTTCTTCAACTCGTTTTCTTGTGAGCTGGCCGCAACACCGCAGGATGGCTTCAGGCCCTAAGCTGGTTCCGGCACGGCACGCTGAGCCTTTGGTTATTTCCTCTTCCTGGTGGGAAATGAGAGTTAAATTTGCCCGTCCAGACACCTCCAGCTAGTCTCTCATTGGTTCTCGCTATTCCTGTTCATCTTCCGCAGAAATTGCAAACTGGGCCAAACAGGAGGTTAAAGGGACTGACTCTCCAAGTCGGGAGAGTGTTAGTAAAGCGTCTGGAATGTTGCACCCGAGTACCAGGGTACGAAAACTGAGACATATTTGAACACGTCTCCCGATCACATGGTTGATCATACTCTAGGTTCCACATGCATGTTTTAGCTGAAGGAAGAATACCTTAAACCTGGGTAGTTGAAACCCGTGGAATGGGTACCATGCAATATGACTTCAAAGGGTCTTCATTTGCTCACCGAACCTCTCCAATCCTATCACTGCTGCGTTTATGTCCCTGTACACATGCTTGATTCTCTTTCGGAGACATAGCAATCCATAGGTTTTAAGATACTTAAGAGTCAGGTACATTCTTAGGCGTTTAATATGCGGTGTTGAGTCCATTTCGTTGAGCAAGGAGTAGCTCTTGTCTATTCCATATTTGGCTTAAGGAACTTTATCTGTGCTCATTTCAATCTCTGGTTTTATGCAGCACCCCAACTCACCTTTACCCTTAAACAAGCATAAGTTGGTTTTCTAAATTTGAGACCCTGTTCTGTTCTGTAATTCAGTTCCTGTGTAGCCAAGTTTACATTCCGTGTATTACTGATATCTTATGATGTTTCTTTTTCTGTGTGACTTATTTCAGTTAGAATCATCGTACCTGAATCCACTCATTGTGCTGCTACGGGCCTGATGACATAGATTTCACTGCTGAGTGATACTGCATTGTACGTAAGTACCACAAGTTCTTTATCCATTTTTCACTTTCTGTGATATTGAACTTGTACGGTAAACGAGGTTCTTGTAAACAGAGGCGTCCCAAACTTTGGGGTGGCTGTGTCTTTTTGATTTTAATTTCCCTAAGCTATAGGACCATAAGTGGAAGTGCCCTAGGCTCTGTTGCTTTGTTTTTTAGATGTTTCAGGAAACACCATACACTTCTCCCGAGTGTCTGTTGGCAGTTTACATCCCGCCCATCAGCATAACAAGGCTCCCAGTTCTCCATGGCCTGTCCTGCCTTTCTGGATTTTACACTTTTTTCAGATGGCCCTTTTGACCGGGGGGAAGTGAGACTTCATTGTAGTGCAGATTTCCTTTGCAAGCTTGCTTGGTTGGCCAAAAAGGGCGTATGCGTTTTTTCCTGAATATATTCAGGAAAAAACGCATACGCCCTTTTTGGCCAAGTGCATCATTGTGGACGTTCTGCCTCTTTTCCTATGCTTTCAATGCAATTCCAGTCTACCTCCTGAAATCGGTTTCCTGCAATTCTGCCCCGCTTTCAAGTCCTCTTGGCAGCCTTACTTCAGTATATTTTTGGACGATAGTTGTCATTTATAACTCTGCAGGTTTGTGAATTACAGTGCCCCTGAGCTCCTTTCTTCAACTCGTTTTCTTGTGAGCTGGCCGCAACACCGCAGGATGGCTTCAGGCCCTAATCTGGTTCCGGCACGGCACGCTGAGCCTTTGGTTATTTCCTCTTCCTGGTGGGAAATGAGAGTTAAATTTGCCCGTCCAGACACCTCCAGCTAGTCTCTCATTGGTTCTCGCTATTCCTGTTCATCTTCCGCAGAAATTGCAAACTGGGCCAAACAGGAGGTTAAAGGGACTGACTCTCCAAGTCGGGAGAGTGTTAGTAAAGCGTCTGGAATGTTGCACCCGAGTACCAGGGTACGAAAACTGAGACATATTTGAACACGTCTCCCGATCACATGGTTGATCATACTCTAGGTTCCACATGCATGTTTTAGCTGAAGGAAGAATACCTTAAACCTGGGTAGTTGAAACCCGTGGAATGGGTACCATGCAATATGACTTCAAAGGGTCTTCATTTGCTCACCGAACCTCTCCAATCCTATCACTGCTGCGTTTATGTCCCTGTACACATGCTTGATTCTCTTTCGGAGACATAGCAATCCATAGGTTTTAAGATACTTAAGAGTCAGGTACATTCTTAGGCGTTTAATATGCGGTGTTGAGTCCATTTCGTTGAGCAAGGAGTAGCTCTTGTCTATTCCATATTTGGCTTAAGGAACTTTATCTGTGCTCATTTCAATCTCTGGTTTTATGCAGCACCCCAACTCACCTTTCCCCTTAAACAAGCATAAGTTGGTTTTCTAAATTTGAGACCCTGTTCTGTTCTGTAATTCAGTTCCTGTGTAGCCAAGTTTACATTCCGTGTATTACTGATATCTTATGATGTTTCTTTTTCTGTGTGACTTATTTCAGTTAGAATCATCGTACCTGAATCCACTCATTGTGCTGCTACGGGCCTGATGACATAGATTTCACTGCTGAGTGATACTGCATTGTACGTAAGTACCACAAGTTCTTTATCCATTTTTCACTTTCTGTGATATTGAACTTGTACGGTAAACGAGGTTCTTGTAAACAGAGGCGTCCCAAACTTTGGGGTGGCTGTGTCTTTTTGATTTTAATTTCCCTAAGCTATAGGACCATAAGTGGAAGTGCCCTAGGCTCTGTTGCTTTGTTTTTTAGATGTTTCAGGAAACACCATACACTTCTCCCGAGTGTCTGTTGGCAGTTTACATCCCGCCCATCAGCATAACAAGGCTCCCAGTTCTCCATGGCCTGTCCTGCCTTTCTGGATTTTACACTTTTTTCAGATGGCCCTTTTGACCGGGGGGAAGTGAGACTTCATTGTAGTGCAGATTTCCTTTGCAAGCTTGCTTGGTTGGCCAAAAAGGGCGTATGCGTTTTTTCCTGAATATATTCAGGAAAAAACGCATACGCCCTTTTTGACCAAGTGCATCATTGTGGACGTTCTGCCTCTTTTCCTATGCTTTCAATGCAATTCCAGTCTACCTCCTGAAATCGGTTTCCTGCAATTCTGCCCCGCTTTCAAGTCCTCTTGGCAGCCTTACTTCAGTATATTTTTGGACGATAGTTGTCATTTATAACTCTGCAGGTTTGTGAATTACAGTGCCCCTGAGCTCCTTTCTTCAACTCGTTTTCTTGTGAGCTGGCCGCAACACCGCAGGATGGCTTCAGGCCCTAATCTGGTTCCGGCACGGCACGCTGAGCCTTTGGTTATTTCCTCTTCCTGGTGGGAAATGAGAGTTAAATTTGCCCGTCCAGACACCTCCAGCTAGTCTCTCATTGGTTCTCGCTATTCCTGTTCATCTTCCGCAGAAATTGCAAACTGGGCCAAACAGGAGGTTAAAGGGACTGACTCTCCAAGTCGGGAGAGTGTTAGTAAAGCGTCTGGAATGTTGCACCCGAGTACCAGGGTACGAAAACTGAGACATATTTGAACACGTCTCCCGATCACATGGTTGATCATACTCTAGGTTCCACATGCATGTTTTAGCTGAAGGAAGAATACCTTAAACCTGGGTAGTTGAAACCCGTGGAATGGGTACCATGCAATATGACTTCAAAGGGTCTTCATTTGCTCACCGAACCTCTCCAATCCTATCACTGCTGCGTTTATGTCCCTGTACACATGCTTGATTCTCTTTCGGAGACATAGCAATCCATAGGTTTTAAGATACTTAAGAGTCAGGTACATTCTTAGGCGTTTAATATGCGGTGTTGAGTCCATTTCGTTGAGCAAGGAGTAGCTCTTGTCTATTCCATATTTGGCTTAAGGAACTTTATCTGTGCTCATTTCAATCTCTGGTTTTATGCAGCACCCCAACTCACCTTTCCCCTTAAACAAGCATAAGTTGGTTTTCTAAATTTGAGACCCTGTTCTGTTCTGTAATTCAGTTCCTGTGTAGCCAAGTTTACATTCCGTGTATTACTGATATCTTATGATGTTTCTTTTTCTGTGTGACTTATTTCAGTTAGAATCATCGTACCTGAATCCACTCATTGTGCTGCTACGGGCCTGATGACATAGATTTCACTGCTGAGTGATACTGCATTGTACGTAAGTACCACAAGTTCTTTATCCATTTTTCACTTTCTGTGATATTGAACTTGTACGGTAAACGAGGTTCTTGTAAACAGAGGCGTCCCAAACATTGGGGTGGCTGTATCTTTTTGATTTTAATTTCCCTAAGCTATAGGACCATAAGTGGAAGTGCCCTAGGCTCTGTTGCTTTGTTTTTTAGATGTTTCAGGAAACACCATACACTTCTCCCGAGTGTCTGTTGGCAATGTACATCCCGCCCATCAGCATAACAAGGCTCCCAGTTCTCCATGGCCTGTCCTGCCTTTCTGGATTTTACACTTTTTTCAGATGGCCCTTTTGACCGGGGGGAAGTGAGACTTCATTGTAGTGCAGATTTCCTTTGCAAGCTTGCTTGGTTGGCCAAAAAGGGCGTATGCGTTTTTTCCTGAATATATTCAGGAAAAAACGCATACGCCCTTTTTGGCCAAGTGCATCATTGTGGACGTTCTGCCTCTTTTCCTATGCTTTCAATGCAATTCCAGTCTACCTCCTGAAATCGGTTTCCTGCAATTCTGCCCCGCTTTCAAGTCCTCTTGGCAGCCTTACTTCAGTATATTTTTGGACGATAGTTGTCATTTATAACTCTGCAGGTTTGTGAATTACAGTGCCCCTGAGCTCCTTTCTTCAACTCGTTTTCTTGTGAGCTGGCCGCAACACCGCAGGATGGCTTCAGGCCCTAATCTGGTTCCGGCACGGCACGCTGAGCCTTTGGTTATTTCCTCTTCCTGGTGGGAAATGAGAGTTAAATTTGCCCGTCCAGACACCTCCAGCTAGTCTCTCATTGGTTCTCGCTATTCCTGTTCATCTTCCGCAGAAATTGCAAACTGGGCCAAACAGGAGGTTAAAGGGACTGACTCTCCAAGTCGGGAGAGTGTTAGTAAAGCGTCTGGAATGTTGCACCCGAGTACCAGGGTACGAAAACTGAGACATATTTGAACACGTCTCCCGATCACATGGTTGATCATACTCTAGGTTCCACATGCATGTTTTAGCTGAAGGAAGAATACCTTAAACCTGGGTAGTTGAAACCCGTGGAATGGGTACCATGCAATATGACTTCAAAGGGTCTTCATTTGCTCACCGAACCTCTCCAATCCTATCACTGCTGCGTTTATGTCCCTGTACACATGCTTGATTCTCTTTCGGAGACATAGCAATCCATAGGTTTTAAGATACTTAAGAGTCAGGTACATTCTTAGGCGTTTAATATGCGGTGTTGAGTCCATTTCGTTGAGCAAGGAGTAGCTCTTGTCTATTCCATATTTGGCTTAAGGAACTTTATCTGTGCTCATTTCAATCTCTGGTTTTATGCAGCACCCCAACTCACCTTTACCCTTAAACAAGCATAAGTTGGTTTTCTAAATTTGAGACCCTGTTCTGTTCTGTAATTCAGTTCCTGTGTAGCCAAGTTTACATTCCGTGTATTACTGATATCTTATGATGTTTCTTTTTCTGTGTGACTTATTTCAGTTAGAATCATCGTACCTGAATCCACTCATTGTGCTGCTACGGGCCTGATGACATAGATTTCACTGCTGAGTGATACTGCATTGTACGTAAGTACCACAAGTTCTTTATCCATTTTTCACTTTCTGTGATATTGAACTTGTACGGTAAACGAGGTTCTTGTAAACAGAGGCGTCCCAAACTTTGGGGTGGCTGTGTCTTTTTGATTTTAATTTCCCTAAGCTATAGGACCATAAGTGGAAGTGCCCTAGGCTCTGTTGCTTTGTTTTTTAGATGTTTCAGGAAACACCATACACTTCTCCCGAGTGTCTGTTGGCAGTTTACATCCCGCCCATCAGCATAACAAGGCTCCCAGTTCTCCATGGCCTGTCCTGCCTTTCTGGATTTTACACTTTTTTCAGATGGCCCTTTTGACCGGGGGGAAGTGAGACTTCATTGTAGTGCAGATTTCCTTTGCAAGCTTGCTTGGTTGGCCAAAAAGGGCGTATGCGTTTTTTCCTGAATATATTCAGGAAAAAACGCATATGCCCTTTTTGACCAAGTGCATCATTGTGGACGTTCTGCCTCTTTTCCTATGCTTTCAATGCAATTCCAGTCTACCTCCTGAAATCGGTTTCCTGCAATTCTGCCCCGCTTTCAAGTCCTCTTGGCAGCCTTACTTCAGTATATTTTTGGACGATAGTTGTCATTTATAACTCTGCAGGTTTGTGAATTACAGTGCCCCTGAGCTCCTTTCTTCAACTCGTTTTCTTGTGAGCTGGCCGCAACACCGCAAGATGGCTTCAGGCCCTAATCTGGTTCCGGCACGGCACGCTGAGCCTTTGGTTATTTCCTCTTCCTGGTGGGAAATGAGAGTTAAATTTGCCCGTCCAGACACCTCCAGCTAGTCTCTCATTGGTTCTCGCTATTCCTGTTCATCTTCCGCAGAAATTGCAAACTGGGCCAAACAGGAGGTTAAAGGGACTGACTCTCCAAGTCGGGAGAGTGTTAGTAAAGCGTCTGGAATGTTGCACCCGAGTACCAGGGTACGAAAACTGAGACATATTTGAACACGTCTCCCGATCACATGGTTGATCATACTCTAGGTTCCACATGCATGTTTTAGCTGAAGGAAGAATACCTTAAACCTGGGTAGTTGAAACCCGTGGAATGGGTACCATGCAATATGACTTCAAAGGGTCTTCATTTGCTCACCGAACCTCTCCAATCCTATCACTGCTGCGTTTATGTCCCTGTACACATGCTTGATTCTCTTTCGGAGACATAGCAATCCATAGGTTTTAAGATACTTAAGAGTCAGGTACATTCTTAGGCGTTTAATATGCGGTGTTGAGTCCATTTCGTTGAGCAAGGAGTAGCTCTTGTCTATTCCATATTTGGCTTAAGGAACTTTATCTGTGCTCATTTCAATCTCTGGTTTTATGCAGCACCCCAACTCACCTTTACCCTTAAACAAGCATAAGTTGGTTTTCTAAATTTGAGACCCTGTTCTGTTCTGTAATTCAGTTCCTGTGTAGCCAAGTTTACATTCCGTGTATTACTGATATCTTATGATGTTTCTTTTTCTGTGTGACTTATTTCAGTTAGAATCATCGTACCTGAATCCACTCATTGTGCTGCTACGGGCCTGATGACATAGATTTCACTGCTGAGTGATACTGCATTGTACGTAAGTACCACAAGTTCTTTATCCATTTTTCACTTTCTGTGATATTGAACTTGTACGGTAAACGAGGTTCTTGTAAACAGAGGCGTCCCAAACTTTGGGGTGGCTGTGTCTTTTTGATTTTAATTTCCCTAAGCTATAGGACCATAAGTGGCAGTGCCCTAGGCTCTGTTGCTTTGTTTTTTAGACGTTTCAGGAAACACCATACACTTCTCCCGAGTGTCTGTTGGCAATTTACATCCCGCCCATCAGCATAACAAGGCTCCCAGTTCTCCATGGCCTGTCCTGCCTTTCTGGATTTTACACTTTTTTCAGATGGCCCTTTTGACCGTGGGGGGGGGGGAAGTGAGACTTCATTGTAGTGCAGATTTCCTTTGCAAGCTTGCTTGGTTGGCCAAAAAGGGCGTATGCGTTTTTTCCTGAATATATTCAGGAAAAAACGCATACGCCCTTTTTGGCCAAGTGCATCATTGTGGACGTTCTGCCTCTTTTCCTATGCTTTCAATGCAATTCCAGTCTACCTCCTGAAATCGGTTTCCTGCAATTCTGCCCCGCTTTCAAGTCCTCTTGGCAGCCTTACTTCAGTATATTTTTGGACGATAGTTGTCATTTATAACTCTGCAGGTTTGTGAATTACAGTGCCCCTGAGCTCCTTTCTTCAACTCGCTTTCTTGTGAGCTGGCCGCAACACCGCAGGATGGCTTCAGGCCCTAATCTGGTTCCGGCACGGCACGCTGAGCCTTTGGTTATTTCCTCTTCCTGGTGGGAAATGGGAGTTAAATTTGCCCGTCCAGACACCTCCAGCTAGTCTCTCATTGGTTCTCGCTATTCCTGTTCATCTTCCGCAGAAATTGCAAACTGGGCCAAACAGGAGGTTAAAGGGACTGACTCTCCAAGTCGGGAGAGTGTTAGTAAAGCGTCTGGAATGTTGCACCCGAGTACCAGGGTACGAAAACTGAGACATATTTGAACACGTCTCCCGATCACATGGTTGATCATACTCTAGGTTCCACATGCATGTTTTAGCTGAAGGAAGAATACCTTAAACCTGGGTAGTTGAAACCCGTGGAATGGGTACCATGCAATATGACTTCAAAGGGTCTTCATTTGCTCACCGAACCTCTCCAATCCTATCACTGCTGCGTTTATGTCCCTGTACACATGCTTGATTCTCTTTCGGAGACATAGCAATCCATAGGTTTTAAGATACTTAAGAGTCAGGTACATTCTTAGGCGTTTAATATGCGGTGTTGAGTCCATTTCGTTGAGCAAGGAGTAGCTCTTGTCTATTCCATATTTGGCTTAAGGAACTTTATCTGTGCTCATTTCAATCTCTGGTTTTATGCAGCACCCCAACTCACCTTTACCCTTAAACAAGCATAAGTTGGTTTTCTAAATTTGAGACCCTGTTCTGTTCTGTAATTCAGTTCCTGTGTAGCCAAGTTTACATTCCGTGTATTACTGATATCTTATGATGTTTCTTTTTCTGTGTGACTTATTTCAGTTAGAATCATCGTACCTGAATCCACTCATTGTGCTGC
Organism: Globicephala melas; assembly: GCF_963455315.2. Taxonomy (NCBI): domain Eukaryota; kingdom Metazoa; phylum Chordata; class Mammalia; order Artiodactyla; family Delphinidae; genus Globicephala; species Globicephala melas. Next base: position 187,226 of record NW_027207276.1, on the reverse strand, counting down.
TACGGGCCTGATGACATAGATTTCACTGCTGAGTGATACTGCATTGTACGTAAGTACCACAAGTTCTTTATCCATTTTTCACTTTCTGTGATATTGAACTTGTACGGTAAACGAGGTTCTTGTAAACAGAGGCGTCCCAAACTTTGGGGTGGCTGTGTCTTTTTGATTTTAATTTCCCTAAGCTATAGGACCATAAGTGGCAGTGCCCTAGGCTCTGTTGCTTTGTTTTTTAGACGTTTCAGGAAACACCATACACTTCTCCCGAGTGTCTGTTGGCAATTTACATCCCGCCCATCAGCATAACAAGGCTCCCAGTTCTCCATGGCCTGTCCTGCCTTTCTGGATTTTACACTTTTTTCAGATGGCCCTTTTGACCGGGGGGAAGTGAGACTTCATTGTAGTGCAGATTTCCTTTGCAAGCTTGCTTGGTTGGCCAAAAAGGGCGTATGCGTTTTTTCCTGAATATATTCAGGAAAAAACGCATACGCCCTTTTTGGCCAAGTGCATCATTGTGGACGTTCTGCCTCTTTTCCTATGCTTTCAATGCAATTCCAGTCTACCTCCTGAAATCGGTTTCCTGCAATTCTGCCCCGCTTTCAAGTCCTCTTGGCAGCCTTACTTCAGTATATTTTTGGACGATAGTTGTCATTTATAACTCTGCAGGTTTGTGAATTACAGTGCCCCTGAGCTCCTTTCTTCAACTCGTTTTCTTGTGAGCTGGCCGCAACACCGCAGGATGGCTTCAGGCCCTAATCTGGTTCCGGCACGGCACGCTGAGCCTTTGGTTATTTCCTCTTCCTGGTGGGAAATGAGAGTTAAATTTGCCCGTCCAGACACCTCCAGCTAGTCTCTCATTGGTTCTCGCTATTCCTGTTCATCTTCCGCAGAAATTGCAAACTGGGCCAAACAGGAGGTTAAAGGGACTGACTCTCCAAGTCGGGAGAGTGTTAGTAAAGCGTCTGGAATGTTGCACCCGAGTACCAGGGTATGGAAACTGAGACATATTTGAACACGTCTCCCGATCACATGGTTGATCATACTCTAGGTTCCACATGCATGTTTTAGCTGAAGGAAGAATACCTTAAACCTGGGTAGTTGAAACCCGTGGAATGGGTACCATGCAATATGACTTCAAAGGGTCTTCATTTGCTCACCGAACCTCTCCAATCCTATCACTGCTGCGTTTATGTCCCTGTACACATGCTTGATTCTCTTTCGGAGACATAGCAATCCATAGGTTTTAAGATACTTAAGAGTCAGGTACATTCTTAGGCATTTAATATGCGGTGTTGAGTCCATTTCGTTGAGCAAGGAGTAGCTCTTGTTTATTCCATATTTGGCTTAAGGAACTTTATCTGTGCTCATTTCAATCTCTGGTTTTATGCAGCACCCCAACTCACTTTTACCCTTAAACAAGCATAAGTTGGTTTTCTAAATTTGAGACCCTGTTCTGTTCTGTAATTCAGTTCCTGTGTAGCCAAGTTTACATTCCGTGTATTACTGATATCTTATGATGTTTCTTTTTCTGTGTGACTTATTTCAGTTAGAATCATCGTACCTGAATCGACTCATTGTGCTGCTACGGGCCTGATGCCATAGATTTCACTGCTGAGTGATACTGCATTGTACGTAAGTACCACAAGTTCTTTATCCATTTTTCACTTTCTGTGATATTGAACTTGTACGGTAAACCAGGTTCTTGTAAACAGAGGCGTCCCAAACATTGGGGTGGCTGTATCTTTTTGATTTTAATTTCCCTAAGCTATAGGACCATAAGTGGAAGTGCCCTAGGCTCTGTTGCTTTGTTTTTTAGATGTTTCAGGAAACACCATACACTTCTCCCGAGTGTCTGTTGGCAATTTACATCCCGCCCATCAGCATAACAAGGCTCCCAGTTCTCCATGGCCTGTCCTGCCTTTCTGGATTTTACACTTTTTTCAGATGGCCCTTTTGACCGGGGGGAAGTGAGACTTCATTGTAGTGCAGATTTCCTTTGCAAGCTTGCTTGGTTGGCCAAAAAGGGCGTATGCGTTTTTTCCTGAATATATTCAGGAAAAAACGCATACGCCCTTTTTGGCCAAGTGCATCATTGTGGACGTTCTGCCTCTTTTCCTATGCTTTCAATGCAATTCCAGTCTACCTCCTGAAATCGGTTTCCTGCAATTCTGCCCCGCTTTCAAGTCCTCTTGGCAGCCTTACTTCAGTATATTTTTGGACGATAGTTGTCATTTATAACTCTGCAGGTTTGTGAATTACAGTGCCCATGAGCTCCTTTCTTCAACTCCTTTTCTTGTGAGTTGGCCGCAACACCGCAGGATGGCTTCAGGCCCTAATCTGGTTCCGGCACGGCACGCTGAGCCTTTGGTTATTTCCTCTTCCTGGTGGGAAATGAGAGTTAAATTTGCCCGTCCAGACACCTCCAGCTAGTCTCTCATTGGTTCTCGCTATTCCTGTTCATCTTCCGCAGAAATTGCAAACTGGGCCAAACAGGAGGTTAAAGGGACTGACTCTCCAAGTCGGGAGAGTGTTAGTAAAGCGTCTGGAATGTTGCACCCGAGTACCAGGGTATGAAAACTGAGACATATTTGAACACGTCTCCCGATCACATGGTTGATCATACTCTAGGTTCCACATGCATGTTTTAGCTGAAGGAAGAATACCTTAAACCTGGGTAGTTGAAACCCGTGGAATGGGTACCATGCAATATGACTTCAAAGGGTCTTCATTTGCTCACCGAACCTCTCCAATCCTATCACTGCTGCGTTTATGTCCCTGTACACATGCTTGATTCTCTTTCGGAGACATAGCAATCCATAGGTTTTAAGATACTTAAGAGTCAGGTACATTCTTAGGCATTTAATATGCGGTGTTGAGTCCATTTCGTTGAGCAAGGAGTAGCTCTTGTTTATTCCATATTTGGCTTAAGGAACTTTATCTGTGCTCATTTCAATCTCTGGTTTTATGCAGCACCCCAACTCACTTTTACCCTTAAACAAGCATAAGTTGGTTTTCTAAATTTGAGACCCTGTTCTGTTCTGTAATTCAGTTCCTGTGTAGCCAAGTTTACATTCCGTGTATTACTGATATCTTATGATGTTTCTTTTTCTGTGTGACTTATTTCAGTTAGAATCATCGTACCTGAATCGACTCATTGTGCTGCTACGGGCCTGATGCCATAGATTTCACTGCTGAGTGATACTGCATTGTACGTAAGTACCACAAGTTCTTTATCCATTTTTCACTTTCTGTGATATTGAACTTGTACGGTAAACCAGGTTCTTGTAAACAGAGGCGTCCCAAACATTGGGGTGGCTGTATCTTTTTGATTTTAATTTCCCTAAGCTATAGGACCATAAGTGGAAGTGCCCTAGGCTCTGTTGCTTTGTTTTTTAGATGTTTCAGGAAACACCATACACTTCTCCCGAGTGTCTGTTGGCAATTTACATCCCGCCCATCAGCATAACAAGGCTCCCAGTTCTCCATGGCCTGTCCTGCCTTTCTGGATTTTACACTTTTTTCAGATGGCCCTTTTGACCGGGGGGAAGTGAGACTTCATTGTAGTGCAGATTTCCTTTGCAAGCTTGCTTGGTTGGCCAAAAAGGGCGTATGCGTTTTTTCCTGAATATATTCAGGAAAAAACGCATACGCCCTTTTTGGCCAAGTGCATCATTGTGGACGTTCTGCCTCTTTTCCTATGCTTTCAATGCAATTCCAGTCTACCTCCTGAAATCGGTTTCCTGCAATTCTGCCCCGCTTTCAAGTCCTCTTGGCAGCCTTACTTCAGTATATTTTTGGACGATAGTTGTCATTTATAACTCTGCAGGTTTGTGAATTACAGTGCCCCTGAGCTCCTTTCTTCAACTCGTTTTCTTGTGAGCTGGCCGCAACACCGCAGGATGGCTTCAGGCCCTAATCTGGTTCCGGCACGGCACGCTGAGCCTTTGGTTATTTCCTCTTCCTGGTGGGAAATGAGAGTTAAATTTGCCCGTCCAGACACCTCCAGCTAGTCTCTCATTGGTTCTCGCTATTCCTGTTCATCTTCCGCAGAAATTGCAAACTGGGCCAAACAGGAGGTTAAAGGGACTGACTCTCCAAGTCGGGAGAGTGTTAGTAAAGCGTCTGGAATGTTGCACCCGAGTACCAGGGTATGGAAACTGAGACATATTTGAACACGTCTCCCGATCACATGGTTGATCATACTCTAGGTTCCACATGCATGTTTTAGCTGAAGGAAGAATACCTTAAACCTGGGTAGTTGAAACCCGTGGAATGGGTACCATGCAATATGACTTCAAAGGGTCTTCATTTGCTCACCGAACCTCTCCAATCCTATCACTGCTGCGTTTATGTCCCTGTACACATGCTTGATTCTCTTTCGGAGACATAGCAATCCATAGGTTTTAAGATACTTAAGAGTCAGGTACATTCTTAGGCATTTAATATGCGGTGTTGAGTCCATTTCGTTGAGCAAGGAGTAGCTCTTGTTTATTCCATATTTGGCTTAAGGAACTTTATCTGTGCTCATTTCAATCTCTGGTTTTATGCAGCACCCCAACTCACTTTTACCCTTAAACAAGCATAAGTTGGTTTTCTAAATTTGAGACCCTGTTCTGTTCTGTAATTCAGTTCCTGTGTAGCCAAGTTTACATTCCGTGTATTACTGATATCTTATGATGTTTCTTTTTCTGTGTGACTTATTTCAGTTAGAATCATCGTACCTGAATCGACTCATTGTGCTGCTACGGGCCTGATGCCATAGATTTCACTGCTGAGTGATACTGCATTGTACGTAAGTACCACAAGTTCTTTATCCATTTTTCACTTTCTGTGATATTGAACTTGTACGGTAAACGAGGTTCTTGTAAACAGAGGCGTCCCAAACATTGGGGTGGCTGTATATTTTTGATTTTAATTTCCCTAAGCTATAGGACCATAAGTGGAAGTGCCCTAGGCTCTGTTGCTTTGTTTTTTAGATGTTTCAGGAAACACCATACACTTCTCCCGAGTGTCTGTTGGCAATGTACATCCCGCCCATCAGCATAACAAGGCTCCCAGTTCTCCATGGCCTGTCCTGCCTTTCTGGATTTTACACTTTTTTCAGATGGCCCTTTTGACCGGGGGGAAGTGAGACTTCATTGTAGTGCAGATTTCCTTTGCAAGCTTGCTTGGTTGGCCAAAAAGGGCGTATGCGTTTTTTCCTGAATATATTCAGGAAAAAACGCATACGCCCTTTTTGGCCAAGTGCATCATTGTGGACGTTCTGCCTCTTTTCCTATGCTTTCAATGCAATTCCAGTCTACCTCCTGAAATCGGTTTCCTGCAATTCTGCCCCGCTTTCAAGTCCTCTTGGCAGCCTTACTTCAGTATATTTTTGGACGATAGTTGTCATTTATAACTCTGCAGGTTTGTGAATTACAGTGCCCATGAGCTCCTTTCTTCAACTCCTTTTCTTGTGAGTTGGCCGCAACACCGCAGGATGGCTTCAGGCCCTAATCTGGTTCCGGCACGGCACGCTGAGCCTTTGGTTATTTCCTCTTCCTGGTGGGAAATGAGAGTTAAATTTGCCCGTCCAGACACCTCCAGCTAGTCTCTCATTGGTTCTCGCTATTCCTGTTCATCTTCCGCAGAAATTGCAAACTGGGCCAAACAGGAGGTTAAAGGGACTGACTCTCCAAGTCGGGAGAGTGTTAGTAAAGCGTCTGGAATGTTGCACCCGAGTACCAGGGTATGAAAACTGAGACATATTTGAACACGTCTCCCGATCACATGGTTGATCATACTCTAGGTTCCACATGCATGTTTTAGCTGAAGGAAGAATACCTTAAACCTGGGTAGTTGAAACCCGTGGAATGGGTACCATGCAATATGACTTCAAAGGGTCTTCATTTGCTCACCGAACCTCTCCAATCCTATCACTGCTGCGTTTATGTCCCTGTACACATGCTTGATTCTCTTTCGGAGACATAGCAATCCATAGGTTTTAAGATACGTAAGAGTCAGGTACATTCTTAGGCGTTTAATATGCGGTGTTGAGTCCATTTCGTTGAGCAAGGAGTAGCTCTTGTCTATTCCATATTTGGCTTAAGGAACTTTATCTGTGCTCATTTCAATCTCTGGTTTTATGCAGCACCCCAACTCACCTTTCCCCTTAAACAAGCATAAGTTGGTTTTCTAAATTTGAGACCCTGTTCTGTTCTGTAATTCAGTTCCTGTGTAGCCAAGTTTATATTCCGTGTATTACTGATATCTTATGATGTTTCTATTTCTGTGTGACTTATTTCAGTTAGAATCATCGTACCTGAATCCACTCATTGTGCTGCTACGGGCCTGATGACATAGATTTCACTGCTGAGTGATACTGCATTGTACGTAAGTACCACAAGTTCTTTATCCATTTTTCACTTTCTGTGATATTGAACTTGTACGGTAAACGAGGTTCTTGTAAACAGAGGCGTCCCAAACATTGGGGTGGCTGTATCTTTTTGATTTTAATTTCCCTAAGCTATAGGACCATAAGTGGAAGTGCCCTAGGCTCTGTTGCTTTGTTTTTTAGATGTTTCAGGAAACACCATACACTTCTCCCGAGTGTCTGTTGGCAATTTACATCCCGCCCATCAGCATAACAAGGCTCCCAGTTCTCCATGGCCTGTCCTGCCTTTCTGGATTTTACACTTTTTTCAGATGGCCCTTTTGACCGGGGGGAAGTGAGACTTCATTGTAGTGCAGATTTCCTTTGCAAGCTTGCTTGGTTGGCCAAAAAGGGCGTATGCGTTTTTTCCTGAATATATTCAGGAAAAAACGCATACGCCCTTTTTGGCCAAGTGCATCATTGTGGACGTTCTGCCTCTTTTCCTATGCTTTCAATGCAATTCCAGTCTACCTCCTGAAATCGGTTTCCTGCAATTCTGCCCCGCTTTCAAGTCCTCTTGGCAGCCTTACTTCAGTATATTTTTGGACGATAGTTGTCATTTATAACTCTGCAGGTTTGTGAATTACAGTGCCCATGAGCTCCTTTCTTCAACTCCTTTTCTTGTGAGTTGGCCGCAACACCGCAGGATGGCTTCAGGCCCTAATCTAGTTCCGGCACGGCACGCTGAGCCTTTGGTTATTTCCTCTTCCTGGTGGGAAATGAGAGTTAAATTTGCCCGTCCAGACACCTCCAGCTAGTCTCTCATTGGTTCTCGCTATTCCTGTTCATCTTCCGCAGAAATTGCAAACTGGGCCAAACAGGAGGTTAAAGGGACTGACTCTCCAAGTCGGGAGAGTGTTAGTAAAGCGTCTGGAATGTTGCACCCGAGTACCAGGGTATGAAAACTGAGACATATTTGAACACGTCTCCCGATCACATGGTTGATCATACTCTAGGTTCCACATGCATGTTTTAGCTGAAGGAAGAATACCTTAAACCTGGGTAGTTGAAACCCGTGGAATGGGTACCATGCAATATGACTTCAAAGGGTCTTCATTTGCTCACCGAACCTCTCCAATCCTATCACTGCTGCGTTTATGTCCCTGTACACATGCTTGATTCTCTTTCGGAGACATAGCAATCCATAGGTTTTAAGATACGTAAGAGTCAGGTACATTCTTAGGCGTTTAATATGCGGTGTTGAGTCCATTTCGTTGAGCAAGGAGTAGCTCTTGTCTATTCCATATTTGGCTTAAGGAACTTTATCTGTGCTCATTTCAATCTCTGGTTTTATGCAGCACCCCAACTCACCTTTCCCCTTAAACAAGCATAAGTTGGTTTTCTAAATTTGAGACCCTGTTCTGTTCTGTAATTCAGTTCCTGTGTAGCCAAGTTTATATTCCGTGTATTACTGATATCTTATGATGTTTCTATTTCTGTGTGACTTATTTCAGTTAGAATCATCGTACCTGAATCCACTCATTGTGCTGCTACGGGCCTGATGACATAGATTTCACTGCTGAGTGATACTGCATTGTACGTAAGTACCACAAGTTCTTTATCCATTTTTCACTTTCTGTGATATTGAACTTGTACGGTAAACGAGGTTCTTGTAAACAGAGGCGTCCCAAACATTGGGGTGGCTGTATCTTTTTGATTTTAATTTCCCTAAGCTATAGGACCATAAGTGGAAGTGCCCTAGGCTCTGTTGCTTTGTTTTTTAGATGTTTCAGGAAACACCATACACTTCTCCCGAGTGTCTGTTGGCAATTTACATCCCGCCCATCAGCATAACAAGGCTCCCAGTTCTCCATGGCCTGTCCTGCCTTTCTGGATTTTACACTTTTTTCAGATGGCCCTTTTGACCGGGGGGAAGTGAGACTTCATTGTAGTGCAGATTTCCTTTGCAAGCTTGCTTGGTTGGCCAAAAAGGGCGTATGCGTTTTTTCCTGAATATATTCAGGAAAAAACGCATACGCCCTTTTTGGCCAAGTGCATCATTGTGGACGTTCTGCCTCTTTTCCTATGCTTTCAATGCAATTCCAGTCTACCTCCTGAAATCGGTTTCCTGCAATTCTGCCCCGCTTTCAAGTCCTCTTGGCAGCCTTACTTCAGTATATTTTTGGACGATAGTTGTCATTTATAACTCTGCAGGTTTGTGAATTACAGTGCCCATGAGCTCCTTTCTTCAACTCCTTTTCTTGAGAGTTGGCCGCAACACCGCAGGATGGCTTCAGGCCCTAATCTGGTTCCGGCACGGCACGCTGAGCCTTTGGTTATTTCCTCTTCCTGGTGGGAAATGAGAGTTAAATTTGCCCGTCCAGACACCTCCAGCTAGTCTCTCATTGGTTCTCGCTATTCCTGTTCATCTTCCGCAGAAATTGCAAACTGGGCCAAACAGGAGGTTAAAGGGACTGACTCTCCAAGTCGGGAGAGTGTTAGTAAAGCGTCTGGAATGTTGCACCCGAGTACCAGGGTATGAAAACTGAGACATATTTGAACACGTCTCCCGATCACATGGTTGATCATACTCTAGGTTCCACATGCATGTTTTAGCTGAAGGAAGAATACCTTAAACCTGGGTAGTTGAAACCCGTGGAATGGGTACCATGCAATATGACTTCAAAGGGTCTTCATTTGCTCACCGAACCTCTCCAATCCTATCACTGCTGCGTTTATGTCCCTGTACACATGCTTGATTCTCTTTCGGAGACATAGCAATCCATAGGTTTTAAGATACTTAAGAGTCAGGTACATTCTTAGGCATTTAATATGCGGTGTTGAGTCCATTTCGTTGAGCAAGGAGTAGCTCTTGTTTATTCCATATTTGGCTTAAGGAACTTTATCTGTGCTCATTTCAATCTCTGGTTTTATGCAGCACCCCAACTCACTTTTACCCTTAAACAAGCATAAGTTGGTTTTCTAAATTTGAGACCCTGTTCTGTTCTGTAATTCAGTTCCTGTGTAGCCAAGTTTACATTCCGTGTATTACTGATATCTTATGATGTTTCTTTTTCTGTGTGACTTATTTCAGTTAGAATCATCGTACCTGAATCGACTCATTGTGCTGCTACGGGCCTGATGCCATAGATTTCACTGCTGAGTGATACTGCATTGTACGTAAGTACCACAAGTTCTTTATCCATTTTTCACTTTCTGTGATATTGAACTTGTACGGTAAACCAGGTTCTTGTAAACAGAGGCGTCCCAAACATTGGGGTGGCTGTATCTTTTTGATTTTAATTTCCCTAAGCTATAGGACCATAAGTGGAAGTGCCCTAGGCTCTGTTGCTTTGTTTTTTAGATGTTTCAGGAAACACCATACACTTCTCCCGAGTGTCTGTTGGCAATTTACATCCCGCCCATCAGCATAACAAGGCTCCCAGTTCTCCATGGCCTGTCCTGCCTTTCTGGATTTTACACTTTTTTCAGATGGCCCTTTTGACCGGGGGGAAGTGAGACTTCATTGTAGTGCAGATTTCCTTTGCAAGCTTGCTTGGTTGGCCAAAAAGGGCGTATGCGTTTTTTCCTGAATATATTCAGGAAAAAACGCATACGCCCTTTTTGGCCAAGTGCATCATTGTGGACGTTCTGCCTCTTTTCCTATGCTTTCAATGCAATTCCAGTCTACCTCCTGAAATCGGTTTCCTGCAATTCTGCCCCGCTTTCAAGTCCTCTTGGCAGCCTTACTTCAGTATATTTTTGGACGATAGTTGTCATTTATAACTCTGCAGGTTTGTGAATTACAGTGCCCCTGAGCTCCTTTCTTCAACTCGTTTTCTTGTGAGCTGGCCGCAACACCGCAGGATGGCTTCAGGCCCTAATCTGGTTCCGGCACGGCACGCTGAGCCTTTGGTTATTTCCTCTTCCTGGTGGGAAATGAGAGTTAAATTTGCCCGTCCAGACACCTCCAGCTAGTCTCTCATTGGTTCTCGCTATTCCTGTTCATCTTCCGCAGAAATTGCAAACTGGGCCAAACAGGAGGTTAAAGGGACTGACTCTCCAAGTCGGGAGAGTGTTAGTAAAGCGTCTGGAATGTTGCACCCGAGTACCAGGGTATGGAAACTGAGACATATTTGAACACGTCTCCCGATCACATGGTTGATCATACTCTAGGTTCCACATGCATGTTTTAGCTGAAGGAAGAATACCTTAAACCTGGGTAGTTGAAACCCGTGGAATGGGTACCATGCAATATGACTTCAAAGGGTCTTCATTTGCTCACCGAACCTCTCCAATCCTATCACTGCTGCGTTTATGTCCCTGTACACATGCTTGATTCTCTTTCGGAGACATAGCAATCCATAGGTTTTAAGATACTTAAGAGTCAGGTACATTCTTAGGCATTTAATATGCGGTGTTGAGTCCATTTCGTTGAGCAAGGAGTAGCTCTTGTTTATTCCATATTTGGCTTAAGGAACTTTATCTGTGCTCATTTCAATCTCTGGTTTTATGCAGCACCCCAACTCACTTTTACCCTTAAACAAGCATAAGTTGGTTTTCTAAATTTGAGACCCTGTTCTGTTCTGTAATTCAGTTCCTGTGTAGCCAAGTTTACATTCCGTGTATTACTGATATCTTATGATGTTTCTTTTTCTGTGTGACTTATTTCAGTTAGAATCATCGTACCTGAATCGACTCATTGTGCTGCTACGGGCCTGATGCCATAGATTTCACTGCTGAGTGATACTGCATTGTACGTAAGTACCACAAGTTCTTTATCCATTTTTCACTTTCTGTGATATTGAACTTGTACGGTAAACGAGGTTCTTGTAAACAGAGGCGTCCCAAACATTGGGGTGGCTGTATCTTTTTGATTTTAATTTCCCTAAGCTATAGGACCATAAGTGGAAGTGCCCTAGGCTCTGTTGCTTTGTTTTTTAGATGTTTCAGGAAACACCATACACTTCTCCCGAGTGTCTGTTGGCAATGTACATCCCGCCCATCAGCATAACAAGGCTCCTAGTTCTCCATGGCCTGTCCTGCCTTTCTGGATTTTACACTTTTTTCAGATGGCCCTTTTGACCGGGGGGAAGTGAGACTTCATTGTAGTGCAGATTTCCTTTGCAAGCTTGCTTGGTTGGCCAAAAAGGGCGTATGCGTTTTTTCCTGAATATATTCAGGAAAAAACGCATACGCCCTTTTTGGCCAAGTGCATCATTGTGGACGTTCTGCCTCTTTTCCTATGCTTTCAATGCAATTCCAGTCTACCTCCTGAAATCGGTTTCCTGCAATTCTGCCCCGCTTTCAAGTCCTCTTGGCAGCCTTACTTCAGTATATTTTTGGACGATAGTTGTCATTTATAACTCTGCAGGTTTGTGAATTACAGTGCCCATGAGCTCCTTTCTTCAACTCCTTTTCTTGTGAGTTGGCCGCAACACCGCAGGATGGCTTCAGGCCCTAATCTGGTTCCGGCACGGCACGCTGAGCCTTTGGTTATTTCCTCTTCCTGGTGGGAAATGAGAGTTAAATTTGCCCGTCCAGACACCTCCAGCTAGTCTCTCATTGGTTCTCGCTATTCCTGTTCATCTTCCGCAGAAATTGCAAACTGGGCCAAACAGGAGGTTAAAGGGACTGACTCTCCAAGTCGGGAGAGTGTTAGTAAAGCGTCTGGAATGTTGCACCCGAGTACCAGGGTACGAAAACTGAGACATATTTGAACACGTCTCCCGATCACATGGTTGATCATACTCTAGGTTCCACATGCATGTTTTAGCTGAAGGAAGAATACCTTAAACCTGGGTAGTTGAAACCCGTGGAATGGGTACCATGCAATATGACTTCAAAGGGTCTTCATTTGCTCACCGAACCTCTCCAATCCTATCACTGCTGCGTTTATGTCCCTGTACACATGCTTGATTCTCTTTCGGAGACATAGCAATCCATAGGTTTTAAGATACTTAAGAGTCAGGTACATTCTTAGGCATTTAATATGCGGTGTTGAGTCCATTTCGTTGAGCAAGGAGTAGCTCTTGTTTATTCCATATTTGGCTTAAGGAACTTTATCTGTGCTCATTTCAATCTCTGGTTTTATGCAGCACCCCAACTCACTTTTACCCTTAAACAAGCATAAGTTGGTTTTCTAAATTTGAGACCCTGTTCTGTTCTGTAATTCAGTTCCTGTGTAGCCAAGTTTACATTCCGTGTATTACTGATATCTTATGATGTTTCTTTTTCTGTGTGACTTATTTCAGTTAGAATCATCGTACCTGAATCGACTCATTGTGCTGCTACGGGCCTGATGCCATAGATTTCACTGCTGAGTGATACTGCATTGTACGTAAGTACCACAAGTTCTTTATCCATTTTTCACTTTCTGTGATATTGAACTTGTACGGTAAACCAGGTTCTTGTAAACAGAGGCGTCCCAAACATTGGGGTGGCTGTATCTTTTTGATTTTAATTTCCCTAAGCTATAGGACCATAAGTGGAAGTGCCCTAGGCTCTGTTGCTTTGTTTTTTAGATGTTTCAGGAAACACCATACACTTCTCCCGAGTGTCTGTTGGCAATTTACATCCCGCCCATCAGCATAACAAGGCTCCCAGTTCTCCATGGCCTGTCCTGCCTTTCTGGATTTTACACTTTTTTCAGATGGCCCTTTTGACCGGGGGGAAGTGAGACTTCATTGTAGTGCAGATTTCCTTTGCAAGCTTGCTTGGTTGGCCAAAAAGGGCGTATGCGTTTTTTCCTGAATATATTCAGGAAAAAACGCATACGCCCTTTTTGGCCAAGTGCATCATTGTGGACGTTCTGCCTCTTTTCCTATGCTTTCAATGCAATTCCAGTCTACCTCCTGAAATCGGTTTCCTGCAATTCTGCCCCGCTTTCAAGTCCTCTTGGCAGCCTTACTTCAGTATATTTTTGGACGATAGTTGTCATTTATAACTCTGCAGGTTTGTGAATTACAGTGCCCATGAGCTCCTTTCTTCAACTCCTTTTCTTGTGAGTTGGCCGCAACACCGCAGGATGGCTTCAGGCCCTAATCTGGTTCCGGCACGGCACGCTGAGCCTTTGGTTATTTCCTCTTCCTGGTGGGAAATGAGAGTTAAATTTGCCCGTCCAGACACCTCCAGCTAGTCTCTCATTGGTTCTCGCTATTCCTGTTCATCTTCCGCAGAAATTGCAAACTGGGCCAAACAGGAGGTTAAAGGGACTGACTCTCCAAGTCGGGAGAGTGTTAGTAAAGCGTCTGGAATGTTGCACCCGAGTACCAGGGTATGAAAACTGAGACATATTTGAACACGTCTCCCGATCACATGGTTGATCATACTCTAGGTTCCACATGCATGTTTTAGCTGAAGGAAGAATACCTTAAACCTGGGTAGTTGAAACCCGTGGAATGGGTACCATGCAATATGACTTCAAAGGGTCTTCATTTGCTCACCGAACCTCTCCAATCCTATCACTGCTGCGTTTATGTCCCTGTACACATGCTTGATTCTCTTTCGGAGACATAGCAATCCATAGGTTTTAAGATACGTAAGAGTCAGGTACATTCTTAGGCGTTTAATATGCGGTGTTGAGTCCATTTCGTTGAGCAAGGAGTAGCTCTTGTCTATTCCATATTTGGCTTAAGGAACTTTATCTGTGCTCATTTCAATCTCTGGTTTTATGCAGCACCCCAACTCACCTTTCCCCTTAAACAAGCATAAGTTGGTTTTCTAAATTTGAGACCCTGTTCTGTTCTGTAATTCAGTTCCTGTGTAGCCAAGTTTATATTCCGTGTATTACTGATATCTTATGATGTTTCTATTTCTGTGTGACTTATTTCAGTTAGAATCATCGTACCTGAATCCACTCATTGTGCTGCTACGGGCCTGATGACATAGATTTCACTGCTGAGTGATACTGCATTGTACGTAAGTACCACAAGTTCTTTATCCATTTTTCACTTTCTGTGATATTGAACTTGTACGGTAAACGAGGTTCTTGTAAACAGAGGCGTCCCAAACATTGGGGTGGCTGTATCTTTTTGATTTTAATTTCCCTAAGCTATAGGACCATAAGTGGAAGTGCCCTAGGCTCTGTTGCTTTGTTTTTTAGATGTTTCAGGAAACACCATACACTTCTCCCGAGTGTCTGTTGGCAATTTACATCCCGCCCATCAGCATAACAAGGCTCCCAGTTCTCCATGGCCTGTCCTGCCTTTCTGGATTTTACACTTTTTTCAGATGGCCCTTTTGACCGGGGGGAAGTGAGACTTCATTGTAGTGCAGATTTCCTTTGCAAGCTTGCTTGGTTGGCCAAAAAGGGCGTATGCGTTTTTTCCTGAATATATTCAGGAAAAAACGCATACGCCCTTTTTGGCCAAGTGCATCATTGTGGACGTTCTGCCTCTTTTCCTATGCTTTCAATGCAATTCCAGTCTACCTCCTGAAATCGGTTTCCTGCAATTCTGCCCCGCTTTCAAGTCCTCTTGGCAGCCTTACTTCAGTATATTTTTGGACGATAGTTGTCATTTATAACTCTGCAGGTTTGTGAATTACAGTGCCCATGAGCTCCTTTCTTCAACTCCTTTTCTTGTGAGTTGGCCGCAACACCGCAGGATGGCTTCAGGCCCTAATCTGGTTCCGGCACGGCACGCTGAGCCTTTGGTTATTTCCTCTTCCTGGTGGGAAATGAGAGTTAAATTTGCCCGTCCAGACACCTCCAGCTAGTCTCTCATTGGTTCTCGCTATTCCTGTTCATCTTCCGCAGAAATTGCAAACTGGGCCAAACAGGAGGTTAAAGGGACTGACTCTCCAAGTCGGGAGAGTGTTAGTAAAGCGTCTGGAATGTTGCACCCGAGTACCAGGGTACGAAAACTGAGACATATTTGAACACGTCTCCCGATCACATGGTTGATCATACTCTAGGTTCCACATGCATGTTTTAGCTGAAGGAAGAATACCTTAAACCTGGGTAGTTGAAACCCGTGGAATGGGTACCATGCAATATGACTTCAAAGGGTCTTCATTTGCTCACCGAACCTCTCCAATCCTATCACTGCTGCGTTTATGTCCCTGTACACATGCTTGATTCTCTTTCGGAGACATAGCAATCCATAGGTTTTAAGATACTTAAGAGTCAGGTACATTCTTAGGCGTTTAATATGCGGTGTTGAGTCCATTTCGTTGAGCAAGGAGTAGCTCTTGTCTATTCCATATTTGGCTTAAGGAACTTTATCTGTGCTCATTTCAATCTCTGGTTTTATGCAGCACCCCAACTCACCTTTACCCTTAAACAAGCATAAGTTGGTTTTCTAAATTTGAGACCCTGTTCTGTTCTGTAATTCAGTTCCTGTGTAGCCAAGTTTACATTCCGTGTATTACTGATATCTTATGATGTTTCTATTTCTGTGTGACTTATTTCAGTTAGAATCATCGTACCTGAATCCACTCATTGTGCTGCTACGGGCCTGATGACATAGATTTCACTGCTGAGTGATACTGCATTGTACGTAAGTACCACAAGTTCTTTATCCATTTTTCACTTTCTGTGATATTGAACTTGTACGGTAAACGAGGTTCTTGTAAACAGAGGCGTCCCAAACATTGGGGTGGCTGTATCTTTTTGATTTTAATTTCCCTAAGCTATAGGACCATAAGTGGAAGTGCCCTAGGCTCTGTTGCTTTGTTTTTTAGATGTTTCAGGAAACACCATACACTTCTCCCGAGTGTCTGTTGGCAATGTACATCCCGCCCATCAGCATAACAAGGCTCCCAGTTCTCCATGGCCTGTCCTGCCTTTCTGGATTTTACACTTTTTTCAGATGGCCCTTTTGACCGGGGGGAAGTGAGACTTCATTGTAGTGCAGATTTCCTTTGCAAGCTTGCTTGGTTGGCCAAAAAGGGCGTATGCGTTTTTTCCTGAATATATTCAGGAAAAAACGCATACGCCCTTTTTGGCCAAGTGCATCATTGTGGACGTTCTGACTCTTTTCCTATGCTTTCAATGCAATTCCAGTCTACCTCCTGAAATCGGTTTCCTGCAATTCTGCCCCGCTTACAAGTCCTCTTGGCAGCCTTACTTCAGTATATTTTTGGACGATAGTTGTCATTTATAACTCTGCAGGTTTGTGAATTACAGTGCCCCTGAGCTCCTTTCTTCAACTCGTTTTCTTGTGAGCTGGCCGCAACACCGCAGGATGGCTTCAGGCCCTAATCTGGTTCCGGCACGGCACGCTGAGCCTTTGGTTATTTCCTCTTCCTGGTGGGAAATGAGAGTTAAATTTGCCCGTCCAGACACCTCCAGCTAGTCTCTCATTGGTTCTCGCTATTCCTGTTCATCTTCCGCAGAAATTGCAAACTGGGCCAAACAGGAGGTTAAAGGGACTGACTCTCCAAGTCGGGAGAGTGTTAGTAAAGCGTCTGGAATGTTGCACCCGAGTACCAGGGTACGAAAACTGAGACATATTTGAACACGTCTCCCGATCACATGGTTGATCATACTCTAGGTTCCACATGCATGTTTTAGCTGAAGGAAGAATACCTTAAACCTGGGTAGTTGAAACCCGTGGAATGGGTACCATGCAATATGACTTCAAAGGGTCTTCATTTGCTCACCGAACCTCTCCAATCCTATCACTGCTGCGTTTATGTCCCTGTACACATGCTTGATTCTCTTTCGGAGACATAGCAATCCATAGGTTTTAAGATATTTAAGAGTCAGGTACATTCTTAGGCGTTTAATATGCGGTGTTGAGTCCATTTCGTTGAGCAAGGAGTAGCTCTTGTCTATTCCATATTTGGCTTAAGGAACTTTATCTGTGCTCATTTCAATCTCTGGTTTTATGCAGCACCCCAACTCACCTTTCCCCTTAAACAAGCATAAGTTGGTTTTCTAAATTTGAGACCCTGTTCTGTTCTGTAATTCAGTTCCTGTGTAGCCAAGTTTACATTCCGTGTATTACTGATATCTTATGATGTTTCTTTTTCTGTGTGACTTATTTCAGTTAGAATCATCGTACCTGAATCCACTCATTGTGCTGCTACGGGCCTGATGACATAGATTTCACTGCTGAGTGATACTGCATTGTACGTAAGTACCACAAGTTCTTTATCCATTTTTCACTTTCTGTGATATTGAACTTGTACGGTAAACGAGGTTCTTGTAAACAGAGGCGTCCCAAACATTGGGGTGGCTGTATCTTTTTGATTTTAATTTCCCTAAGCTATAGGACCATAAGTGGAAGTGCCCTAGGCTCTGTTGCTTTGTTTTTTAGATGTTTCAGGAAACACCATACACTTCTCCCGAGTGTCTGTTGGCAGTTTACATCCCGCCCATCAGCATAACAAGGCTCCCAGTTCTCCATGGCCTGTCCTGCCTTTCTGGATTTTACACTTTTTTCAGATGGCCCTTTTGACCGGGGGGGGGAAGTGAGACTTCATTGTAGTGCAGATTTCCTTTGCAAGCTTGCTTGGTTGGCCAAAAAGGGCGTATGCGTTTTTTCCTGAATATATTCAGGAAAAAACGCATACGCCCTTTTTGGCCAAGTGCATCATTGTGGACGTTCTGCCTCTTTTCCTATGCTTTCAATGCAATTCCAGTCTACCTCCTGAAATCGGTTTCCTGCAATTCTGCCCCGCTTTCAAGTCCTCTTGGCAGCCTTACTTCAGTATATTTTTGGACGATAGTTGTCATTTATAACTCTGCAGGTTTGAGAATTACAGTGCCCCTGAGCTCCTTTCTTCAACTCGTTTTCTTGTGAGCTGGCCGCAACACCGCAGGATGGCTTCAGGCCCTAATCTGGTTCCGGCACGGCACGCTGAGCCTTTGGTTATTTCCTCTTCCTGGTGGGAAATGAGAGTTAAATTTGCCCGTCCAGACACCTCCAGCTAGTCTCTCATTGGTTCTCGCTATTCCTGTTCATCTTCCGCAGAAATTGCAAACTGGGCCAAACAGGAGGTTAAAGGGACTGACTCTCCAAGTCGGGAGAGTGTTAGTAAAGCGTCTGGAATGTTGCACCCGAGTACCAGGGTACGAAAACTGAGACATATTTGAACACGTCTCCCGATCACATGGTTGATCATACTCTAGGTTCCACATGCATGTTTTAGCTGAAGGAAGAATACCTTAAACCTGGGTAGTTGAAACCCGTGGAATGGGTACCATGCAATATGACTTCAAAGGGTCTTCATTTGCTCACCGAACCTCTCCAATCCTATCACTGCTGCGTTTATGTCCCTGTACACATGCTTGATTCTCTTTCGGAGACATAGCAATCCATAGGTTTTAAGATATTTAAGAGTCAGGTACATTCTTAGGCGTTTAATATGCGGTGTTGAGTCCATTTCGTTGAGCAAGGAGTAGCTCTTGTCTATTCCATATTTGGCTTAAGGAACTTTATCTGTGCTCATTTCAATCTCTGGTTTTATGCAGCACCCCAACTCACCTTTCCCCTTAAACAAGCATAAGTTGGTTTTCTAAATTTGAGACCCTGTTCTGTTCTGTAATTCAGTTCCTGTGTAGCCAAGTTTACATTCCGTGTATTACTGATATCTTATGATGTTTCTTTTTCTGTGTGACTTATTTCAGTTAGAATCATCGTACCTGAATCCACTCATTGTGCTGCTACGGGCCTGATGACATAGATTTCACTGCTGAGTGATACTGCATTGTACGTAAGTACCACAAGTTCTTTATCCATTTTTCACTTTCTGTGATATTGAACTTGTACGGTAAACGAGGTTCTTGTAAACAGAGGCGTCCCAAACATTGGGGTGGCTGTATCTTTTTGATTTTAATTTCCCTAAGCTATAGGACCGTAAGTGGAAGTGCCCTAGGCTCTGTTGCTTTGTTTTTTAGATGTTTCAGGAAACACCATACACTTCTCCCGAGTGTCTGTTGGCAGTTTACATCCCGCCCATCAGCATAACAAGGCTCCCAGTTCTCCATGGCCTGTCCTGCCTTTCTGGATTTTACACTTTTTTCAGATGGCCCTTTTGACCGGGGGGGGGAAGTGAGACTTCATTGTAGTGCAGATTTCCTTTGCAAGCTTGCTTGGTTGGCCAAAAAGGGCGTATGCGTTTTTTCCTGAATATATTCAGGAAAAAACGCATACGCCCTTTTTGGCCAAGTGCATCATTGTGGACGTTCTGCCTCTTTTCCTATGCTTTCAATGCAATTCCAGTCTACCTCCTGAAATCGGTTTCCTGCAATTCTGCCCCGCTTTCAAGTCCTCTTGGCAGCCTTACTTCAGTATATTTTTGGACGATAGTTGTCATTTATAACTCTGCAGGTTTGTGAATTACAGTGCCCCTGAGCTCCTTTCTTCAACTCGTTTTCTTGTGAGCTGGCCGCAACACCGCAGGATGGCTTCAGGCCCTAATCTGGTTCCGGCACGGCACGCTGAGCCTTTGGTTATTTCCTCTTCCTGGTGGGAAATGAGAGTTAAATTTGCCCGTCCAGACACCTCCAGCTAGTCTCTCATTGGTTCTCGCTATTCCTGTTCATCTTCCGCAGAAATTGCAAACTGGGCCAAACAGGAGGTTAAAGGGACTGACTCTCCAAGTCGGGAGAGTGTTAGTAAAGCGTCTGGAATGTTGCACCCGAGTACCAGGGTACGAAAACTGAGACATATTTGAACACGTCTCCCGATCACATGGTTGATCATACTCTACGTTCCACATGCATGTTTTAGCTGAAGGAAGAATACCTTAAACCTGGGTAGTTGAAACCCGTGGAATGGGTACCATGCAATATGACTTCAAAGGGTCTTCATTTGCTCACCGAACCTCTCCAATCCTATCACTGCTGCGTTTATGTCCCTGTACACATGCTTGATTCTCTTTCGGAGACATAGCAATCCATAGGTTTTAAGATATTTAAGAGTCAGGTACATTCTTAGGCGTTTAATATGCGGTGTTGAGTCCATTTCGTTGAGCAAGGAGTAGCTCTTGTCTATTCCATATTTGGCTTAAGGAACTTTATCTGTGCTCATTTCAATCTCTGGTTTTATGCAGCACCCCAACTCACCTTTCCCCTTAAACAAGCATAAGTTGGTTTTCTAAATTTGAGACCCTGTTCTGTTCTGTAATTCAGTTCCTGTGTAGCCAAGTTTACATTCCGTGTATTACTGATATCTTATGATGTTTCTTTTTCTGTGTGACTTATTTCAGTTAGAATCATCGTACCTGAATCCACTCATTGTGCTGCTACGGGCCTGATGACATAGATTTCACTGCTGAGTGATACTGCATTGTACGTAAGTACCACAAGTTCTTTATCCATTTTTCACTTTCTGTGATATTGAACTTGTACGGTAAACGAGGTTCTTGTAAACAGAGGCGTCCCAAACATTGGGGTGGCTGTATCTTTTTGATTTTAATTTCCCTAAGCTATAGGACCGTAAGTGGAAGTGCCCTAGGCTCTGTTGCTTTGTTTTTTAGATGTTTCAGGAAACACCATACACTTCTCCCGAGTGTCTGTTGGCAGTTTACATCCCGCCCATCAGCATAACAAGGCTCCCAGTTCTCCATGGCCTGTCCTGCCTTTCTGGATTTTACACTTTTTTCAGATGGCCCTTTTGACCGGGGGGGGGGGAAGTGAGACTTCATTGTAGTGCAGATTTCCTTTGCAAGCTTGCTTGGTTGGCCAAAAAGGGCGTATGCGTTTTTTCCTGAATATATTCAGGAAAAAACGCATACGCCCTTTTTGGCCAAGTGCATCATTGTGGACGTTCTGCCTCTTTTCCTATGCTTTCAATGCAATTCCAGTCTACCTCCTGAAATCGGTTTCCTGCAATTCTGCCCCGCTTTCAAGTCCTCTTGGCAGCCTTACTTCAGTATATTTTTGGACGATAGTTGTCATTTATAACTCTGCAGGTTTGTGAATTACAGTGCCCCTGAGCTCCTTTCTTCAACTCGTTTTCTTGTGAGCTGGCCGCAACACCGCAGGATGGCTTCAGGCCCTAATCTGGTTCCGGCACGGCACGCTGAGCCTTTGGTTATTTCCTCTTCCTGGTGGGAAATGAGAGTTAAATTTGCCCGTCCAGACACCTCCAGCTAGTCTCTCATTGGTTCTCGCTATTCCTGTTCATCTTCCGCAGAAATTGCAAACTGGGCCAAACAGGAGGTTAAAGGGACTGACTCTCCAAGTCGGGAGAGTGTTAGTAAAGCGTCTGGAATGTTGCACCCGAGTACCAGGGTACGAAAACTGAGACATATTTGAACACGTCTCCCGATCACATGGTTGATCATACTCTAGGTTCCACATGCATGTTTTAGCTGAAGGAAGAATACCTTAAACCTGGGTAGTTGAAACCCGTGGAATGGGTACCATGCAATATGACTTCAAAGGGTCTTCATTTGCTCACCGAACCTCTCCAATCCTATCACTGCTGCGTTTATGTCCCTGTACACATGCTTGATTCTCTTTCGGAGACATAGCAATCCATAGGTTTTAAGATACTTAAGAGTCAGGTACATTCTTAGGCGTTTAATATGCGGTGTTGAGTCCATTTCGTTGAGCAAGGAGTAGCTCTTGTCTATTCCATATTTGGCTTAAGGAACTTTATCTGTGCTCATTTCAATCTCTGGTTTTATGCAGCACCCCAACTCACCTTTACCCTTAAACAAGCATAAGTTGGTTTTCTAAATTTGAGACCCTGTTCTGTTCTGTAATTCAGTTCCTGTGTAGCCAAGTTTACATTCCGTGTATTACTGATATCTTATGATGTTTCTTTTTCTGTGTGACTTATTTCAGTTAGAATCATCGTACCTGAATCCACTCATTGTGCTGCTACGGGCCTGATGACATAGATTTCACTGCTGAGTGATACTGCATTGTACGTAAGTACCACAAGTTCTTTATCCATTTTTCACTTTCTGTGATATTGAACTTGTACGGTAAACGAGGTTCTTGTAAACAGAGGCGTCCCAAACATTGGGGTGGCTGTATCTTTTTGATTTTAATTTCCCTAAGCTATAGGACCATAAGTGGAAGTGCCCTAGGCTCTGTTGCTTTGTTTTTTAGATGTTTCAGGAAACACCATACACTTCTCCCGAGTGTCTGTTGGCAGTTTACATCCCGCCCATCAGCATAACAAGGCTCCCAGTTCTCCATGGCCTGTCCTGCCTTTCTGGATTTTACACTTTTTTCAGATGACCCTTTTGACCGGGGGGAAGTGAGACTTTATTGTAGTGCAGATTTCCTTTGCAAGCTTGCTTGGTTGGCCAAAAAGGGCGTATGCGTTTTTTCCTGAATATATTCAGGAAAAAACGCATACGCCCTTTTTGGCCAAGTGCATCATTGTGGACGTTCTGCCTCTTTTCCTATGCTTTCAATGCAATTCCAGTCTACCTCCTGAAATCGGTTTCCTGCAATTCTGCCCCGCTTTCAAGTCCTCTTGGCAGCCTTACTTCAGTATATTTTTGGACGATAGTTGTCATTTATAACTCTGCAGGTTTGTGAATTACAGTGCCCATGAGCTCCTTTCTTCAACTCGTTTTCTTGTGAGCTGGCCGCAACACCGCAGGATGGCTTCAGGCCCTAATCTGGTTCTGGCACGGCACGCTGAGCCTTTGGTTATTTCCTCTTCCTGGTGGGAAATGAGAGTTAAATTTGCCCGTCCAGACACCTCCAGCTAGTCTCTCATTGGTTCTCGCTATTCCTGTTCATCTTCCGCAGAAATTGCAAACTGGGCCAAACAGGAGGTTAAAGGGACTGACTCTCCAAGTCGGGAGAGTGTTAGTAAAGCGTCTGGAATGTTGCACCCGAGTACCAGGGTACGAAAACTGAGACATATTTGAACACGTCTCCCGATCACATGGTTGATCATACTCTAGGTTCCACATGCATGTTTTAGCTGAAGGAAGAATACCTTAAACCTGGGTAGTTGAAACCCGTGGAATGGGTACCATGCAATATGACTTCAAAGGGTCTTCATTTGCTCACCGAACCTCTCCAATCCTATCACTGCTGCGGTTATGTCCCTGTACACATGCTTGATTCTCTTTCGGAGACATAGCAATCCATAGGTTTTAAGATACTTAAGAGTCAGGTACATTCTTAGGCGTTTAATATGCGGTGTTGAGTCCATTTCGTTGAGCAAGGAGTAGCTCTTGTCTATTCCATATTTGGCTTAAGGAACTTTATCTGTGCTCATTTCAATCTCTGGTTTTATGCAGCACCCCAACTCACCTTTCCCCTTAAACAAGCATAAGTTGGTTTTCTAAATTTGAGACCCTGTTCTGTTCTGTAATTCAGTTCCTGTGTAGCCAAGTTTACATTCCGTGTATTACTGATATCTTATGATGTTTCTTTTTCTGTGTGACTTATTTCAGTTAGAATCATCGTACCTGAATCCACTCATTGTGCTGCTACGGGCCTGATGACATAGATTTCACTGCTGAGTGATACTGCATTGTACGTAAGTACCACAAGTTCTTTATCCATTTTTCACTTTCTGTGATATTGAACTTGTACGGTAAACGAGGTTCTTGTAAACAGAGGCGTCCCAAACTTTGGGGTGGCTGTGTCTTTTTGATTTTAATTTCCCTAAGCTATAGGACCATAAGTGGAAGTGCCCTAGGCTCTGTTGCTTTGTTTTTTAGATGTTTCAGGAAACACCATACACTTCTCCCGAGTGTCTGTTGGCAGTTTACATCCCGCCCATCAGCATAACAAGGCTCCCAGTTCTCCATGGCCTGTCCTGCCTTGCTGGATTTTACACTTTTTTCAGATGGCCCTTTTGACCGGGGGAAGTGAGACTTCATTGTAGTGCAGATTTCCTTTGCAAGCTTGCTTGGTTGGCCAAAAAGGGCGTATGCGTTTTTTCCTGAATATATTCAGGAAAAAACGCATACGCCCTTTTTGGCCAAGTGCATCATTGTGGACGTTCTGCCTCTTTTCCTATGCTTTCAATGCAATTCCAGTCTACCTCCTGAAATCGGTTTCCTGCAATTCTGCCCCGCTTTCAAGTCCTCTTGGCAGCCTTACTTCAGTATATTTTTGGACGATAGTTGTCATTTATAACTCTGCAGGTTTGTGAATTACAGTGCCCCTGAGCTCCTTTCTTCAACTCGTTTTCTTGTGAGCTGGCCGCAACACCGCAGGATGGCTTCAGGCCCTAATCTGGTTCCGGCACGGCACGCTGAGCCTTTGGTTATTTCCTCTTCCTGGTGGGAAATGAGAGTTAAATTTGCCCGTCCAGACCCCTCCAGCTAGTTTCTCATTGGTTCTCGCTATTCCTGTTCATCTTCCGCAGAAATTGCAAACTGGGCCAAACAGGAGGTTAAAGGGACTGACTCTCCAAGTCGGGAGAGTGTTAGTAAAGCGTCTGGAATGTTGCACCCGAGTACCAGGGTACGAAAACTGAGACATATTTGAACACGTCTCCCGATCACATGGTTGATCATACTCTAGGTTCCACATGCATGTTTTAGCTGAAGGAAGAATACCTTAAACCTGGGTAGTTGAAACCCGTGGAATGGGTACCATGCAATATGACTTCAAAGGGTCTTCATTTGCTCACCGAACCTCTCCAATCCTATCACTGCTGCGTTTATGTCCCTGTACACATGCTTGATTCTCTTTCGGAGACATAGCAATCCATAGGTTTTAAGATACTTAAGAGTCAGGTACATTCTTAGGCGTTTAATATGCGGTGTTGAGTCCATTTCGTTGAGCAAGGAGTAGCTCTTGTCTATTCCATATTTGGCTTAAGGAACTTTATCTGTGCTCATTTCAATCTCTGGTTTTATGCAGCACCCCAACTCACCTTTACCCTTAAACAAGCATAAGTTGGTTTTCTAAATTTGAGACCCTGTTCTGTTCTGTAATTCAGTTCCTGTGTAGCCAAGTTTACATTCCGTGTATTACTGATATCTTATGATGTTTCTTTTTCTGTGTGACTTATTTCAGTTAGAATCATCGTACCTGAATCCACTCATTGTGCTGCTACGGGCCTGATGACATAGATTTCACTGCTGAGTGATACTGCATTGTACGTAAGTACCACAAGTTCTTTATCCATTTTTCACTTTCTGTGATATTGAACTTGTACGGTAAACGAGGTTCTTGTAAACAGAGGCGTCCCAAACATTGGGGTGGCTGTATCTTTTTGATTTTAATTTCCCTAAGCTATAGGACCATAAGTGGAAGTGCCCTAGGCTCTGTTGCTTTGTTTTTTAGATGTTTCAGGAAACACCATACACTTCTCCCGAGTGTCTGTTGGCAATGTACATCCCGCCCATCAGCATAACAAGGCTCCCAGTTCTCCATGGCCTGTCCTGCCTTTCTGGATTTTACACTTTTTTCAGATGGCCCTTTTGACCGGGGGGAAGTGAGACTTCATTGTAGTGCAGATTTCCTTTGCAAGCTTGCTTGGTTGGCCAAAAAGGGCGTATGCGTTTATTCCTGAATATATTCAGGAAAAAACGCATACGCCCTTTTTGGCCAAGTGCATCATTGTGGACGTTCTGCCTCTTTTCCTATGCTTTCAATGCAATTCCAGTCTACCTCCTGAAATCGGTTTCCTGCAATTCTGCCCCGCTTTCAAGTCCTCTTGGCAGCCTTACTTCAGTATATTTTTGGACGATAGTTGTCATTTATAACTCTGCAGGTTTGTGAATTACAGTGCCCCTGAGCCCCTTTCTTCAACTCGTTTTCTTGTGAGCTGGCCGCAACACCGCAGGATGGCTTCAGGCCCTAATCTGGTTCCGGCACGGCACGCTGAGCCTTTGGTTATTTCCTCTTCCTGGTGGGAAATGAGAGTTAAATTTGCCCGTCCAGACACCTCCAGCTAGTCTCTCATTGGTTCTCGCTATTCCTGTTCATCTTCCGCAGAAATTGCAAACTGGGCCAAACAGGAGGTTAAAGGGACTGACTCTCCAAGTCGGGAGAGTGTTAGTAAAGCGTCTGGAATGTTGCACCCGAGTACCAGGGTACGAAAACTGAGACATATTTGAACACGTCTCCCGATCACATGGTTGATCATACTCTAGGTTCCACATGCATGTTTTAGCTGAAGGAAGAATACCTTAAACCTGGGTAGTTGAAACCCGTGGAATGGGTACCATGCAATATGACTTCAAAGGGTCTTCATTTGCTCACCGAACCTCTCCAATCCTATCACTGCTGCGTTTATGTCCCTGTACACATGCTTGATTCTCTTTCGGAGACATAGCAATCCATAGGTTTTAAGATACTTAAGAGTCAGGTACATTCTTAGGCGTTTAATATGCGGTGTTGAGTCCATTTCGTTGAGCAAGGAGTAGCTCTTGTCTATTCCATATTTGGCTTAAGGAACTTTATCTGTGCTCATTTCAATCTCTGGTTTTATGCAGCACCCCAACTCACCTTTACCCTTAAACAAGCATAAGTTGGTTTTCTAAATTTGAGACCCTGTTCTGTTCTGTAATTCAGTTCCTGTGTAGCCAAGTTTACATTCCGTGTATTACTGATATCTTATGATGTTTCTTTTTCTGTGTGACTTATTTCAGTTAGAATCATCGTACCTGAATCCACTCATTGTGCTGCTACGGGCCTGATGACATAGATTTCACTGCTGAGTGATACTGCATTGTACGTAAGTACCACAAGTTCTTTATCCATTTTTCACTTTCTGTGATATTGAACTTGTACGGTAAACGAGGTTCTTGTAAACAGAGGCGTCCCAAACTTTGGGGTGGCTGTGTCTTTTTGATTTTAATTTCCCTAAGCTATAGGACCATAAGTGGAAGTGCCCTAGGCTCTGTTGCTTTGTTTTTTAGATGTTTCAGGAAACACCATACACTTCTCCCGAGTGTCTGTTGGCAGTTTACATCCCGCCCATCAGCATAACAAGGCTCCCAGTTCTCCATGGCCTGTCCTGCCTTTCTGGATTTTACACTTTTTTCAGATGGCCCTTTTGACCGGGGGGAAGTGAGACTTCATTGTAGTGCAGATTTCCTTTGCAAGCTTGCTTGGTTGGCCAAAAAGGGCGTATGCGTTTTTTCCTGAATATATTCAGGAAAAAACGCATACGCCCTTTTTGGCCAAGTGCATCATTGTGGACGTTCTGCCTCTTTTCCTATGCTTTCAATGCAATTCCAGTCTACCTCCTGAAATCGGTTTCCTGCAATTCTGCCCCGCTTTCAAGTCCTCTTGGCAGCCTTACTTCAGTATATTTTTGGACGATAGTTGTCATTTATAACTCTGCAGGTTTGTGAATTACAGTGCCCCTGAGCTCCTTTCTTCAACTCGTTTTCTTGTGAGCTGGCCGCAACACCGCAGGATGGCTTCAGGCCCTAATCTGGTTCCGGCACGGCACGCTGAGCCTTTGGTTATTTCCTCTTCCTGGTGGGAAATGAGAGTTAAATTTGCCCGTCCAGACACCTCCAGCTAGTCTCTCATTGGTTCTCGCTATTCCTGTTCATCTTCCGCAGAAATTGCAAACTGGGCCAAACAGGAGGTTAAAGGGACTGACTCTCCAAGTCGGGAGAGTGTTAGTAAAGCGTCTGGAATGTTGCACCCGAGTACCAGGGTACGAAAACTGAGACATATTTGAACACGTCTCCCGATCACATGGTTGATCATACTCTAGGTTCCACATGCATGTTTTAGCTGAAGGAAGAATACCTTAAACCTGGGTAGTTGAAACCCGTGGAATGGGTACCATGCAATATGACTTCAAAGGGTCTTCATTTGCTCACCGAACCTCTCCAATCCTATCACTGCTGCGTTTATGTCCCTGTACACATGCTTGATTCTCTTTCGGAGACATAGCAATCCATAGGTTTTAAGATACTTAAGAGTCAGGTACATTCTTAGGCGTTTAATATGCGGTGTTGAGTCCATTTCGTTGAGCAAGGAGTAGCTCTTGTCTATTCCATATTTGGCTTAAGGAACTTTATCTGTGCTCATTTCAATCTCTGGTTTTATGCAGCACCCCAACTCACCTTTACCCTTAAACAAGCATAAGTTGGTTTTCTAAATTTGAGACCCTGTTCTGTTCTGTAATTCAGTTCCTGTGTAGCCAAGTTTACATTCCGTGTATTACTGATATCTTATGATGTTTCTTTTTCTGTGTGACTTATTTCAGTTAGAATCATCGTACCTGAATCCACTCATTGTGCTGCTACGGGCCTGATGACATAGATTTCACTGCTGAGTGATACTGCATTGTACGTAAGTACCACAAGTTCTTTATCCATTTTTCACTTTCTGTGATATTGAACTTGTACGGTAAACGAGGTTCTTGTAAACAGAGGCGTCCCAAACTTTGGGGTGGCTGTGTCTTTTTGATTTTAATTTCCCTAAGCTATAGGACCATAAGTGGAAGTGCCCTAGGCTCTGTTGCTTTGTTTTTTAGATGTTTCAGGAAACACCATACACTTCTCCCGAGTGTCTGTTGGCAGTTTACATCCCGCCCATCAGCATAACAAGGCTCCCAGTTCTCCATGGCCTGTCCTGCCTTTCTGGATTTTACACTTTTTTCAGATGGCCCTTTTGACCGGGGGGAAGTGAGACTTCATTGTAGTGCAGATTTCCTTTGCAAGCTTGCTTGGTTGGCCAAAAAGGGCGTATGCGTTTTTTCCTGAATATATTCAGGAAAAAACGCATACGCCCTTTTTGGCCAAGTGCATCATTGTGGACGTTCTGCCTCTTTTCCTATGCTTTCAATGCAATTCCAGTCTACCTCCTGAAATCGGTTTCCTGCAATTCTGCCCCGCTTTCAAGTCCTCTTGGCAGCCTTACTTCAGTATATTTTTGGACGATAGTTGTCATTTATAACTCTGCAGGTTTGTGAATTACAGTGCCCCTGAGCTCCTTTCTTCAACTCGTTTTCTTGTGAGCTGGCCGCAACACCGCAGGATGGCTTCAGGCCCTAATCTGGTTCCGGCACGGCACGCTGAGCCTTTGGTTATTTCCTCTTCCTGGTGGGAAATGAGAGTTAAATTTGCCCGTCCAGACACCTCCAGCTAGTCTCTCATTGGTTCTCGCTATTCCTGTTCATCTTCCGCAGAAATTGCAAACTGGGCCAAACAGGAGGTTAAAGGGACTGACTCTCCAAGTCGGGAGAGTGTTAGTAAAGCGTCTGGAATGTTGCACCCGAGTACCAGGGTACGAAAACTGAGACATATTTGAACACGTCTCCCGATCACATGGTTGATCATACTCTAGGTTCCACATGCATGTTTTAGCTGAAGGAAGAATACCTTAAACCTGGGTAGTTGAAACCCGTGGAATGGGTACCATGCAATATGACTTCAAAGGGTCTTCATTTGCTCACCGAACCTCTCCAATCCTATCACTGCTGCGTTTATGTCCCTGTACACATGCTTGATTCTCTTTCGGAGACATAGCAATCCATAGGTTTTAAGATACTTAAGAGTCAGGTACATTCTTAGGCGTTTAATATGCGGTGTTGAGTCCATTTCGTTGAGCAAGGAGTAGCTCTTGTCTATTCCATATTTGGCTTAAGGAACTTTATCTGTGCTCATTTCAATCTCTGGTTTTATGCAGCACCCCAACTCACCTTTACCCTTAAACAAGCATAAGTTGGTTTTCTAAATTTGAGACCCTGTTCTGTTCTGTAATTCAGTTCCTGTGTAGCCAAGTTTACATTCCGTGTATTACTGATATCTTATGATGTTTCTTTTTCTGTGTGACTTATTTCAGTTAGAATCATCGTACCTGAATCCACTCATTGTGCTGCTACGGGCCTGATGACATAGATTTCACTGCTGAGTGATACTGCATTGTACGTAAGTACCACAAGTTCTTTATCCATTTTTCACTTTCTGTGATATTGAACTTGTACGGTAAACGAGGTTCTTGTAAACAGAGGCGTCCCAAACTTTGGGGTGGCTGTGTCTTTTTGATTTTAATTTCCCTAAGCTATAGGACCATAAGTGGAAGTGCCCTAGGCTCTGTTGCTTTGTTTTTTAGATGTTTCAGGAAACACCATACACTTCTCCCGAGTGTCTGTTGGCAGTTTACATCCCGCCCATCAGCATAACAAGGCTCCCAGTTCTCCATGGCCTGTCCTGCCTTTCTGGATTTTACACTTTTTTCAGATGGCCCTTTTGACCGGGGGGAAGTGAGACTTCATTGTAGTGCAGATTTCCTTTGCAAGCTTGCTTGGTTGGCCAAAAAGGGCGTATGCGTTTTTTCCTGAATATATTCAGGAAAAAACGCATACGCCCTTTTTGACCAAGTGCATCATTGTGGACGTTCTGCCTCTTTTCCTATGCTTTCAATGCAATTCCAGTCTACCTCCTGAAATCGGTTTCCTGCAATTCTGCCCCGCTTTCAAGTCCTCTTGGCAGCCTTACTTCAGTATATTTTTGGACGATAGTTGTCATTTATAACTCTGCAGGTTTGTGAATTACAGTGCCCCTGAGCTCCTTTCTTCAACTCGTTTTCTTGTGAGCTGGCCGCAACACCGCAGGATGGCTTCAGGCCCTAATCTGGTTCCGGCACGGCACGCTGAGCCTTTGGTTATTTCCTCTTCCTGGTGGGAAATGAGAGTTAAATTTGCCCGTCCAGACACCTCCAGCTAGTCTCTCATTGGTTCTCGCTATTCCTGTTCATCTTCCGCAGAAATTGCAAACTGGGCCAAACAGGAGGTTAAAGGGACTGACTCTCCAAGTCGGGAGAGTGTTAGTAAAGCGTCTGGAATGTTGCACCCGAGTACCAGGGTACGAAAACTGAGACATATTTGAACACGTCTCCCGATCACATGGTTGATCATACTCTAGGTTCCACATGCATGTTTTAGCTGAAGGAAGAATACCTTAAACCTGGGTAGTTGAAACCCGTGGAATGGGTACCATGCAATATGACTTCAAAGGGTCTTCATTTGCTCACTGAACCTCTCCAATCCTATCACTGCTGCGTTTATGTCCCTGTACACATGCTTGATTCTCTTTCGGAGACATAGCAATCCATAGGTTTTAAGATACTTAAGAGTCAGGTACATTCTTAGGCGTTTAATATGCGGTGTTGAGTCCATTTCGTTGAGCAAGGAGTAGCTCTTGTCTATTCCATATTTGGCTTAAGGAACTTTATCTGTGCTCATTTCAATCTCTGGTTTTATGCAGCACCCCAACTCACCTTTACCCTTAAACAAGCATAAGTTGGTTTTCTAAATTTGAGACCCTGTTCTGTTCTGTAATTCAGTTCCTGTGTAGCCAAGTTTACATTCCGTGTATTACTGATATCTTATGATGTTTCTTTTTCTGTGTGACTTATTTCAGTTAGAATCATCGTACCTGAATCCACTCATTGTGCTGCTACGGGCCTGATGACATAGATTTCACTGCTGAGTGATACTGCATTGTACGTAAGTACCACAAGTTCTTTATCCATTTTTCACTTTCTGTGATATTGAACTTGTACGGTAAACGAGGTTCTTGTAAACAGAGGCGTCCCAAACATTGGGGTGGCTGTATCTTTTTGATTTTAATTTCCCTAAGCTATAGGACCATAAGTGGAAGTGCCCTAGGCTCTGTTGCTTTGTTTTTTAGATGTTTCAGGAAACACCATACACTTCTCCCGAGTGTCTGTTGGCAATGTACATCCCGCCCATCAGCATAACAAGGCTCCCAGTTCTCCATGGCCTGTCCTGCCTTTCTGGATTTTACACTTTTTTCAGATGGCCCTTTTGACCGGGGGGAAGTGAGACTTCATTGTAGTGCAGATTTCCTTTGCAAGCTTGCTTGGTTGGCCAAAAAGGGCGTATGCGTTTTTTCCTGAATATATTCAGGAAAAAACGCATACGCCCTTTTTGGCCAAGTGCATCATTGTGGACGTTCTGCCTCTTTTCCTATGCTTTCAATGCAATTCCAGTCTACCTCCTGAAATCGGTTTCCTGCAATTCTGCCCCGCTTTCAAGTCCTCTTGGCAGCCTTACTTCAGTATATTTTTGGACGATAGTTGTCATTTATAACTCTGCAGGTTTGTGAATTACAGTGCCCCTGAGCTCCTTTCTTCAACTCGTTTTCTTGTGAGCTGGCCGCAACACCGCAGGATGGCTTCAGGCCCTAATCTGGTTCCGGCACGGCACGCTGAGCCTTTGGTTATTTCCTCTTCCTGGTGGGAAATGAGAGTTAAATTTGCCCGTCCAGACACCTCCAGCTAGTCTCTCATTGGTTCTCGCTATTCCTGTTCATCTTCCGCAGAAATTGCAAACTGGGCCAAACAGGAGGTTAAAGGGACTGACTCTCCAAGTCGGGAGAGTGTTAGTAAAGCGTCTGGAATGTTGCACCCGAGTACCAGGGTACGAAAACTGAGACATATTTGAACACGTCTCCCGATCACATGGTTGATCATACTCTAGGTTCCACATGCATGTTTTAGCTGAAGGAAGAATACCTTAAACCTGGGTAGTTGAAACCCGTGGAATGGGTACCATGCAATATGACTTCAAAGGGTCTTCATTTGCTCACCGAACCTCTCCAATCCTATCACTGCTGCGTTTATGTCCCTGTACACATGCTTGATTCTCTTTCGGAGACATAGCAATCCATAGGTTTTAAGATACTTAAGAGTCAGGTACATTCTTAGGCGTTTAATATGCGGTGTTGAGTCCATTTCGTTGAGCAAGGAGTAGCTCTTGTCTATTCCATATTTGGCTTAAGGAACTTTATCTGTGCTCATTTCAATCTCTGGTTTTATGCAGCACCCCAACTCACCTTTACCCTTAAACAAGCATAAGTTGGTTTTCTAAATTTGAGACCCTGTTCTGTTCTGTAATTCAGTTCCTGTGTAGCCAAGTTTACATTCCGTGTATTACTGATATCTTATGATGTTTCTTTTTCTGTGTGACTTATTTCAGTTAGAATCATCGTACCTGAATCCACTCATTGTGCTGCTACGGGCCTGATGACATAGATTTCACTGCTGAGTGATACTGCATTGTACGTAAGTACCACAAGTTCTTTATCCATTTTTCACTTTCTGTGATATTGAACTTGTACGGTAAACGAGGTTCTTGTAAACAGAGGCGTCCCAAACTTTGGGGTGGCTGTGTCTTTTTGATTTTAATTTCCCTAAGCTATAGGACCATAAGTGGAAGTGCCCTAGGCTCTGTTGCTTTGTTTTTTAGATGTTTCAGGAAACACCATACACTTCTCCCGAGTGTCTGTTGGCAGTTTACATCCCGCCCATCAGCATAACAAGGCTCCCAGTTCTCCATGGCCTGTCCTGCCTTTCTGGATTTTACACTTTTTTCAGATGGCCCTTTTGACCGTGGGGGGGGGGGAAGTGAGACTTCATTGTAGTGCAGATTTCCTTTGCAAGCTTGCTTGGTTGGCCAAAAAGGGCGTATGCGTTTTTTCCTGAATATATTCAGGAAAAAACGCATACGCCCATTTTGGCCAAGTGCATCATTGTGGACGTTCTGCCTCTTTTCCTATGCTTTCAATGCAATTCCAGTCTACCTCCTGAAATCGGTTTCCTGCAATTCTGCCCCGCTTTCAAGTCCTCTTGGCAGCCTTACTTCAGTATATTTTTGGACGATAGTTGTCATTTATAACTCTGCAGGTTTGTGAATTACAGTGCCCCTGAGCTCCTTTCTTCAACTCGTTTTCTTGTGAGCTGGCCGCAACACCGCAGGATGGCTTCAGGCCCTAATCTGGTTCCGGCACGGCACGCTGAGCCTTTGGTTATTTCCTCTTCCTGGTGGGAAATGAGAGTTAAATTTGCCCGTCCAGACACCTCCAGCTAGTCTCTCATTGGTTCTCGCTATTCCTGTTCATCTTCCGCAGAAATTGCAAACTGGGCCAAACAGGAGGTTAAAGGGACTGACTCTCCAAGTCGGGAGAGTGTTAGTAAAGCGTCTGGAATGTTGCACCCGAGTACCAGGGTACGAAAACTGAGACATATTTGAACACGTCTCCCGATCACATGGTTGATCATACTCTAGGTTCCACATGCATGTTTTAGCTGAAGGAAGAATACCTTAAACCTGGGTAGTTGAAACCCGTGGAATGGGTACCATGCAATATGACTTCAAAGGGTCTTCATTTGCTCACCGAACCTCTCCAATCCTATCACTGCTGCGTTTATGTCCCTGTACACATGCTTGATTCTCTTTCGGAGACATAGCAATCCATAGGTTTTAAGATACTTAAGAGTCAGGTACATTCTTAGGCGTTTAATATGCGGTGTTGAGTCCATTTCGTTGAGCAAGGAGTAGCTCTTGTCTATTCCATATTTGGCTTAAGGAACTTTATCTGTGCTCATTTCAATCTCTGGTTTTATGCAGCACCCCAACTCACCTTTACCCTTAAACAAGCATAAGTTGGTTTTCTAAATTTGAGACCCTGTTCTGTTCTGTAATTCAGTTCCTGTGTAGCCAAGTTTACATTCCGTGTATTACTGATATCTTATGATGTTTCTTTTTCTGTGTGACTTATTTCAGTTAGAATCATCGTACCTGAATCCACTCATTGTGCTGCTACGGGCCTGATGACATAGATTTCACTGCTGAGTGATACTGCATTGTACGTAAGTACCACATGTTCTTTATCCATTTTTCACTTTCTGTGATATTGAACTTGTACGGTAAACGAGGTTCTTGTAAACAGAGGCGTGCCAAACATTGGGGTGGCTGTATCTTTTTTATTTTAATTTCCCTAAGCTATAGGACCATAAGTGGAAGTGCCCTAGGCTCTGTTGCTTTGTTTTTTAGATGTTTCAGGAAACACCATACACTTCTCCCGAGTGTCTGTTGGCAGTTTACATCCCGCCCATCAGCATAACAAGGCTCCCAGTTCTCCATGGCCTGTCCTGCCTTTCTGGATTTTACACTTTTTTCAGATGGCCCTTTTGACCGGGGGGAAGTGAGACTTCATTGTAGTGCAGATTTCCTTTGCAAGCTTGCTTGGTTGGCCAAAAAGGGCGTATGCGTTTTTTCCTGAATATATTCAGGAAAAAACGCATACGCCCTTTTTGGCCAAGTGCATCATTGTGGACGTTCTGCCTCTTTTCCTATGCTTTCAATGCAATTCCAGTCTACCTCCTGAAATCGGTTTCCTGCAATTCTGCCCCGCTTTCAAGTCCTCTTGGCAGCCTTACTTCAGTATATTTTTGGACGATAGTTGTCATTTATAACTCTGCAGGTTTGTGAATTACAGTGCCCCTGAGCTCCTTTCTTCAACTCGTTTTCTTGTGAGCTGGCCGCAACACCGCAGGATGGCTTCAGGCCCTAATCTGGTTCCGGCACGGCACGCTGAGCCTTTGGTTATTTCCTCTTCCTGGTGGGAAATGAGAGTTAAATTTGCCCGTCCAGACACCTCCAGCTAGTCTCTCATTGATTCTCGCTATTCCTGTTCATCTTCCGCAGAAATTGCAAACTGGGCCAAACAGGAGGTTAAAGGGACTGACTCTCCAAGTCGGGAGAGTGTTAGTAAAGCGTCTGGAATGTTGCACCCGAGTACCAGGGTACGAAAACTGAGACATATTTGAACACGTCTCCCGATCACATGGTTGATCATACTCTAGGTTCCACATGCATGTTTTAGCTGAAGGAAGAATACCTTAAACCTGGGTAGTTGAAACCCGTGGAATGGGTACCATGCAATATGACTTCAAAGGGTCTTCATTTGCTCACCGAACCTCTCCAATCCTATCACTGCTGCGTTTATGTCCCTGTACACATGCTTGATTCTCTTTCGGAGACATAGCAATCCATAGGTTTTAAGATACTTAAGAGTCAGGTACATTCTTAGGCGTTTAATATGCGGTGTTGAGTCCATTTCGTTGAGCAAGGAGTAGCTCTTGTTTATTCCATATTTGGCTTAAGGAACTTTATCTGTGCTCATTTCAATCTCTGGTTTTATGCAGCACCCCAACTCACCTTTACCCTTAAACAAGCATAAGTTGGTTTTCTAAATTTGAGACCCTGTTCTGTTCTGTAATTCAGTTCCTGTGTAGCCAAGTTTACATTCCGTGTATTACTGATATCTTATGATGTTTCTTTTTCTGTGTGACTTATTTCAGTTAGAATCATCGTACCTGAATCCACTCATTGTGCTGCTACGGGCCTGATGACATAGATTTCACTGCTGAGTGATACTGCATTGTACGTAAGTACCACAAGTTCTTTATCCATTTTTCACTTTCTGTGATATTGAACTTGTACGGTAAACGAGGTTCTTGTAAACAGAGGCGTCCCAAACATTGGGGTGGCTGTATCTTTTTGATTTTAATTTCCCTAAGCTATAGGACCATAAGTGGAAGTGCCCTAGGCTCTGTTGCTTTGTTTTTTAGATGTTTCAGGAAACACCATACACTTCTCCCGAGTGTCTGTTGGCAATTTACATCCCGCCCATCAGCATAACAAGGCTCCCAGTTCTCCATGGCCTGTCCTGCCTTTCTGGATTTTACACTTTTTTCAGATGGCCCTTTTGACCGGGGGGAAGTGAGACTTCATTGTAGTGCAGATTTCCTTTGCAAGCTTGCTTGGTTGGCCAAAAAGGGCGTATGCGTTTTTTCCTGAATATATTCAGGAAAAAACGCATACGCCCTTTTTGGCCAAGTGCATCATTGTGGACGTTCTGCCTCTTTTCCTATGCTTTCAATGCAATTCCAGTCTACCTCCTGAAATCGGTTTCCTGCAATTCTGCCCCGCTTTCAAGTCCTCTTGGCAGCCTTACTTCAGTATATTTTTGGACGATAGTTGTCATTTATAACTCTGCAGGTTTGTGAATTACAGTGCCCATGAGCTCCTTTCTTCAACTCCTTTTCTTGTGAGTTGGCCGCAACACCGCAAGATGGCTTCAGGCCCTAATCTGGTTCTGGCACGGCACGCTGAGCCTTTGGTTATTTCCTCTTCCTGGTGGTAAATGAGAGTTAAATTTGCCCGTCCAGACACCTCCAGCTAGTCTCTCATTGGTTCTCGCTATTCCTGTTCATCTTCCGCAGAAATTGCAAACTGGGCCAAACAGGAGGTTAAAGGGACTGACTCTCCAAGTCGGGAGAGTGTTAGTAAAGCGTCTGGAATGTTGCACCCGAGTACCAGGGTACGAAAACTGAGACATATTTGAACACGTCTCCCGATCACATGGTTGATCATACTCTAGGTTCCACATGCATGTTTTAGCTGAAGGAAGAATACCTTAAACCTGGGTAGTTGAAACCCGTGGAATGGGTACCATGCAATATGACTTCAAAGGGTCTTCATTTGCTCACCGAACCTCTCCAATCCTATCACTGCTGCGTTTATGTCCCTGTACACATGCTTGATTCTCTTTCGGAGACATAGCAATCCATAGGTTTTAAGATACTTAAGAGTCAGGTACATTCTTAGGCGTTTAATATGCGGTGTTGAGTCCATTTCGTTGAGCAAGGAGTAGCTCTTGTCTATTCCATATTTGGCTTAAGGAACTTTATCTGTGCTCATTTCAATCTCTGGTTTTATGCAGCACCCCAACTCACCTTTACCCTTAAACAAGCATAAGTTGGTTTTCTAAATTTGAGACCCTGTTCTGTTCTGTAATTCAGTTCCTGTGTAGCCAAGTTTACATTCCGTGTATTACTGATATCTTATGATGTTTCTTTTTCTGTGTGACTTATTTCAGTTAGAATCATCGTACCTGAATCCACTCATTGTGCTGCTACGGGCCTGATGACATAGATTTCACTGCTGAGTGATACTGCATTGTACGTAAGTACCACAAGTTCTTTATCCATTTTTCACTTTCTGTGATATTGAACTTGTACGGTAAACGAGGTTCTTGTAAACAGAGGCGTCCCAAACTTTGGGGTGGCTGTGTCTTTTTGATTTTAATTTCCCTAAGCTATAGGACCATAAGTGGCAGTGCCCTAGGCTCTGTTGCTTTGTTTTTTAGACGTTTCAGGAAACACCATACACTTCTCCCGAGTGTCTGTTGGCAATTTACATCCCGCCCATCAGCATAACAAGGCTCCCAGTTCTCCATGGCCTGTCCTGCCTTTCTGGATTTTACACTTTTTTCAGATGGCCCTTTTGACCGGGGGGAAGTGAGACTTCATTGTAGTGCAGATTTCCTTTGCAAGCTTGCTTGGTTGGCCAAAAAGGGCGTATGCGTTTTTTCCTGAATATATTCAGGAAAAAACGCATACGCCCTTTTTGGCCAAGTGCATCATTGTGGACGTTCTGCCTCTTTTCCTATGCTTTCAATGCAATTCCAGTCTACCTCCTGAAATCGGTTTCCTGCAATTCTGCCCCGCTTTCAAGTCCTCTTGGCAGCCTTACTTCAGTATATTTTTGGACGATAGTTGTCATTTATAACTCTGCAGGTTTGTGAATTACAGTGCCCCTGAGCTCCTTTCTTCAACTCGTTTTCTTGTGAGCTGGCCGCAACACCGCAGGATGGCTTCAGGCCCTAATCTGGTTCCGGCACGGCACGCTGAGCCTTTGGTTATTTCCTCTTCCTGGTGGGAAATGAGAGTTAAATTTGCCCGTCCAGACACCTCCAGCTAGTCTCTCATTGGTTCTCGCTATTCCTGTTCATCTTCCGCAGAAATTGCAAACTGGGCCAAACAGGAGGTTAAAGGGACTGACTCTCCAAGTCGGGAGAGTGTTAGTAAAGCGTCTGGAATGTTGCACCCGAGTACCAGGGTATGAAAACTGAGACATATTTGAACACGTCTCCCGATCACATGGTTGATCATACTCTAGGTTCCACATGCATGTTTTAGCTGAAGGAAGAATACCTTAAACCTGGGTAGTTGAAACCCGTGGAATGGGTACCATGCAATATGACTTCAAAGGGTCTTCATTTGCTCACCGAACCTCTCCAATCCTATCACTGCTGCGTTTATGTCCCTGTACACATGCTTGATTCTCTTTCGGAGACATAGCAATCCATAGGTTTTAAGATACTTAAGAGTCAGGTACATTCTTAGGCATTTAATATGCGGTGTTGAGTCCATTTCGTTGAGCAAGGAGTAGCTCTTGTTTATTCCATATTTGGCTTAAGGAACTTTATCTGTGCTCATTTCAATCTCTGGTTTTATGCAGCACCCCAACTCACTTTTACCCTTAAACAAGCATAAGTTGGTTTTCTAAATTTGAGACCCTGTTCTGTTCTGTAATTCAGTTCCTGTGTAGCCAAGTTTACATTCCGTGTATTACTGATATCTTATGATGTTTCTTTTTCTGTGTGACTTATTTCAGTTAGAATCATCGTACCTGAATCGACTCATTGTGCTGCTACGGGCCTGATGCCATAGATTTCACTGCTGAGTGATACTGCATTGTACGTAAGTACCACAAGTTCTTTATCCATTTTTCACTTTCTGTGATATTGAACTTGTACGGTAAACCAGGTTCTTGTAAACAGAGGCGTCCCAAACATTGGGGTGGCTGTATCTTTTTGATTTTAATTTCCCTAAGCTATAGGACCATAAGTGGAAGTGCCCTAGGCTCTGTTGCTTTGTTTTTTAGATGTTTCAGGAAACACCATACACTTCTCCCGAGTGTCTGTTGGCAATTTACATCCCGCCCATCAGCATAACAAGGCTCCCAGTTCTCCATGGCCTGTCCTGCCTTTCTGGATTTTACACTTTTTTCAGATGGCCCTTTTGACCGGGGGGAAGTGAGACTTCATTGTAGTGCAGATTTCCTTTGCAAGCTTGCTTGGTTGGCCAAAAAGGGCGTATGCGTTTTTTCCTGAATATATTCAGGAAAAAACGCATACGCCCTTTTTGGCCAAGTGCATCATTGTGGACGTTCTGCCTCTTTTCCTATGCTTTCAATGCAATTCCAGTCTACCTCCTGAAATCGGTTTCCTGCAATTCTGCCCCGCTTTCAAGTCCTCTTGGCAGCCTTACTTCAGTATATTTTTGGACGATAGTTGTCATTTATAACTCTGCAGGTTTGTGAATTACAGTGCCCATGAGCTCCTTTCTTCAACTCCTTTTCTTGTGAGTTGGCCGCAACACCGCAGGATGGCTTCAGGCCCTAATCTGGTTCCGGCACGGCACGCTGAGCCTTTGGTTATTTCCTCTTCCTGGTGGGAAATGAGAGTTAAATTTGCCCGTCCAGACACCTCCAGCTAGTCTCTCATTGGTTCTCGCTATTCCTGTTCATCTTCCGCAGAAATTGCAAACTGGGCCAAACAGGAGGTTAAAGGGACTGACTCTCCAAGTCGGGAGAGTGTTAGTAAAGCGTCTGGAATGTTGCACCCGAGTACCAGGGTATGAAAACTGAGACATATTTGAACACGTCTCCCGATCACATGGTTGATCATACTCTAGGTTCCACATGCATGTTTTAGCTGAAGGAAGAATACCTTAAACCTGGGTAGTTGAAACCCGTGGAATGGGTACCATGCAATATGACTTCAAAGGGTCTTCATTTGCTCACCGAACCTCTCCAATCCTATCACTGCTGCGTTTATGTCCCTGTACACATGCTTGATTCTCTTTCGGAGACATAGCAATCCATAGGTTTTAAGATACTTAAGAGTCAGGTACATTCTTAGGCGTTTAATATGCGGTGTTGAGTCCATTTCGTTGAGCAAGGAGTAGCTCTTGTCTATTCCATATTTGGCTTAAGGAACTTTATCTGTGCTCATTTCAATCTCTGGTTTTATGCAGCACCCCAACTCACCTTTCCCCTTAAACAAGCATAAGTTGGTTTTCTAAATTTGAGACCCTGTTCTGTTCTGTAATTCAGTTCCTGTGTAGCCAAGTTTACATTCCGTGTATTACTGATATCTTATGATGTTTCTATTTCTGTGTGACTTATTTCAGTTAGAATCATCGTACCTGAATCCACTCATTGTGCTGCTACGGGCCTGATGACATAGATTTCACTGCTGAGTGATACTGCATTGTACGTAAGTACCACAAGTTCTTTATCCATTTTTCACTTTCTGTGATATTGAACTTGTACGGTAAACGAGGTTCTTGTAAACAGAGGCGTCCCAAACATTGGGGTGGCTGTATCTTTTTGATTTTAATTTCCCTAAGCTATAGGACCATAAGTGGAAGTGCCCTAGGCTCTGTTGCTTTGTTTTTTAGATGTTTCAGGAAACACCATACACTTCTCCCGAGTGTCTGTTGGCAATTTACATCCCGCCCATCAGCATAACAAGGCTCCCAGTTCTCCATGGCCTGTCCTGCCTTTCTGGATTTTACACTTTTTGCAGATGGCCCTTTTGACCGGGGGGAAGTGAGACTTCATTGTAGTGCAGATTTCCTTTGCAAGCTTGCTTGGTTGGCCAAAAAGGGCGTATGCGTTTTTTCCTGAATATATTCAAGAAAAAACGCATACGCCCTTTTTGGCCAAGTGCATCATTGTGGACGTTCTGCCTCTTTTCCTATGCTTTCAATGCAATTCCAGTCTACCTCCTGAAATCGGTTTCCTGCAATTCTGCCCCGCTTTCAAGTCCTCTTGGCAGCCTTACTTCAGTATATTTTTGGACGATAGTTGTCATTTATAACTCTGCAGGTTTGTGAATTACAGTGCCCATGAGCTCCTTTCTTCAACTCCTTTTCTTGTGAGTTGGTCGCAACACCGCAGGATGGCTTCAGGCCCTAATCTGGTTCCGGCACGGCACGCTGAGCCTTTGGTTATTTCCTCTTCCTGGTGGGAAATGAGAGTTAAATTTGCCCGTCCAGACACCTCCAGCTAGTCTCTCATTGGTTCTCGCTATTCCTGTTCATCTTCCGCAGAAATTGCAAACTGGGCCAAACAGGAGGTTAAAGGGACTGACTCTCCAAGTCGGGAGAGTGTTAGTAAAGCGTCTGGAATGTTGCACCCGAGTACCAGGGTACGAAAACTGAGACATATTTGAACACGTCTCCCGATCACATGGTTGATCATACTCTAGGTTCCACATGCATGTTTTAGCTGAAGGAAGAATACCTTAAACCTGGGTAGTTGAAACCCGTGGAATGGGTACCATGCAATATGACTTCAAAGGGTCTTCATTTGCTCACCGAACCTCTCCAATCCTATCACTGCTGCGTTTATGTCCCTGTACACATGCTTGATTCTCTTTCGGAGACATAGCAATCCATAGGTTTTAAGATACTTAAGAGTCAGGTACATTCTTAGGCGTTTAATATGCGGTGTTGAGTCCATTTCGTTGAGCAAGGAGTAGCTCTTGTCTATTCCATATTTGGCTTAAGGAACTTTATCTGTGCTCATTTCAATCTCTGGTTTTATGCAGCACCCCAACTCACCTTTCCCCTTAAACAAGCATAAGTTGGTTTTCTAAATTTGAGACCCTGTTCTGTTCTGTAATTCAGTTCCTGGGTAGCCAAGTTTACATTCCGTGTATTACTGATATCTTATGATGTTTCTATTTCTGTGTGACTTATTTCAGTTAGAATCATCGTACCTGAATCCACTCATTGTGCTGCTACGGGCCTGATGACATAGATTTCACTGCTGAGTGATACTGCATTGTACGTAAGTACCACAAGTTCTTTATCCATTTTTCACTTTCTGTGATATTGAACTTGTACGGTAAACGAGGTTCTTGTAAACAGAGGCGTCCCAAACATTGGGGTGGCTGTATCTTTTTGATTTTAATTTCCCTAAGCTATAGGACCATAAGTGGAAGTGCCCTAGGCTCTGTTGCTTTGTTTTTTAGATGTTTCAGGAAACACCATACACTTCTCCCGAGTGTCTGTTGGCAATTTACATCCCGCCCATCAGCATAACAAGGCTCCCAGTTCTCCATGGCCTGTCCTGCCTTTCTGGATTTTACACTTTTTTCAGATGGCCCTTTTGACCGGGGGGAAGTGAGACTTCATTGTAGTGCAGATTTCCTTTGCAAGCTTGCTTGGTTGGCCAAAAAGGGCGTATGCGTTTTTTCCTGAATATATTCAGGAAAAAACGCATACGCCCTTTTTGTCCAAGTGCATCATTGTGGACGTTCTGCCTCTTTTCCTATGCTTTCAATGCAATTCCAGTCTACCTCCTGAAATCGGTTTCCTGCAATTCTGCCCCGCTTTCAAGTCCTCTTGGCAGCCTTACTTCAGTATATTTTTGGACGATAGTTGTCATTTATAACTCTGCAGGTTTGTGAATTACAGTGCCCCTGAGCTCCTTTCTTCAACTCGTTTTCTTGTGAGCTGGCCGCAACACCGCAGGATGGCTTCAGGCCCTAATCTGGTTCCGGCACGGCACGCTGAGCCTTTGGTTATTTCCTCTTCCTGGTGGGAAATGAGAGTTAAATTTGCCCGTCCAGACACCTCCAGCTAGTCTCTCATTGGTTCTCGCTATTCCTGTTCATCTTCCGCAGAAATTGCAAACTGGGCCAAACAGGAGGTTAAAGGGACTGACTCTCCAAGTCGGGAGAGTGTTAGTAAAGCGTCTGGAATGTTGCACCCGAGTACCAGGGTACGAAAACTGAGACATATTTGAACACGTCTCCCGATCACATGGTTGATCATACTCTAGGTTCCACATGCATGTTTTAGCTGAAGGAAGAATACCTTAAACCTGGGTAGTTGAAACCCGTGGAATGGGTACCATGCAATATGACTTCAAAGGGTCTTCATTTGCTCACCGAACCTCTCCAATCCTATCACTGCTGCGTTTATGTCCCTGTACACATGCTTGATTCTCTTTCGGAGACATAGCAATCCATAGGTTTTAAGATATTTAAGAGTCAGGTACATTCTTAGGCGTTTAATATGCGGTGTTGAGTCCATTTCGTTGAGCAAGGAGTAGCTCTTGTCTATTCCATATTTGGCTTAAGGAACTTTATCTGTGCTCATTTCAATCTCTGGTTTTATGCAGCACCCCAACTCACCTTTCCCCTTAAACAAGCATAAGTTGGTTTTCTAAATTTGAGACCCTGTTCTGTTCTGTAATTCAGTTCCTGTGTAGCCAAGTTTACATTCCGTGTATTACTGATATCTTATGATGTTTCTTTTTCTGTGTGACTTATTTCAGTTAGAATCATCGTACCTGAATCCACTCATTGTGCTGCTACGGGCCTGATGACATAGATTTCACTGCTGAGTGATACTGCATTGTACGTAAGTACCACAAGTTCTTTATCCATTTTTCACTTTCTGTGATATTGAACTTGTACGGTAAACGAGGTTCTTGTAAACAGAGGCGTCCCAAACATTGGGGTGGCTGTATCTTTTTGATTTTAATTTCCCTAAGCTATAGGACCATAAGTGGAAGTGCCCTAGGCTCTGTTGCTTTGTTTTTTAGATGTTTCAGGAAACACCATACACTTCTCCCGAGTGTCTGTTGGCAGTTTACATCCCGCCCATCAGCATAACAAGGCTCCCAGTTCTCCATGGCCTGTCCTGCCTTTCTGGATTTTACACTTTTTTCAGATGGCCCTTTTGACCGGGGGGGGGAAGTGAGACTTCATTGTAGTGCAGATTTCCTTTGCAAGCTTGCTTGGTTGGCCAAAAAGGG
Source organism: Globicephala melas (assembly GCF_963455315.2). Classification (NCBI taxonomy): domain Eukaryota; kingdom Metazoa; phylum Chordata; class Mammalia; order Artiodactyla; family Delphinidae; genus Globicephala; species Globicephala melas. The sequence continues at coordinate 142,523 of NW_027207276.1, read as the reverse complement.
CGTATGCGTTTTTTCCTGAATATATTCAGGAAAAAACGCATACGCCCTTTTTGGCCAAGTGCATCATTGTGGACGTTCTGCCTCTTTTCCTATGCTTTCAATGCAATTCCAGTCTACCTCCTGAAATCGGTTTCCTGCAATTCTGCCCCGCTTTCAAGTCCTCTTGGCAGCCTTACTTCAGTATATTTTTGGACGATAGTTGTCATTTATAACTCTGCAGGTTTGAGAATTACAGTGCCCCTGAGCTCCTTTCTTCAACTCGTTTTCTTGTGAGCTGGCCGCAACACCGCAGGATGGCTTCAGGCCCTAATCTGGTTCCGGCACGGCATGCTGAGCCTTTGGTTATTTCCTCTTCCTGGTGGGAAATGAGAGTTAAATTTGCCCGTCCAGACACCTCCAGCTAGTCTCTCATTGGTTCTCGCTATTCCTGTTCATCTTCCGCAGAAATTGCAAACTGGGCCAAACAGGAGGTTAAAGGGACTGACTCTCCAAGTCGGGAGAGTGTTAGTAAAGCGTCTGGAATGTTGCACCCGAGTACCAGGGTACGAAAACTGAGACATATTTGAACACGTCTCCCGATCACATGGTTGATCATACTCTAGGTTCCACATGCATGTTTTAGCTGAAGGAAGAATACCTTAAACCTGGGTAGTTGAAACCCGTGGAATGGGTACCATGCAATATGACTTCAAAGGGTCTTCATTTGCTCACCGAACCTCTCCAATCCTATCACTGCTGCGTTTATGTCCCTGTACACATGCTTGATTCTCTTTCGGAGACATAGCAATCCATAGGTTTTAAGATATTTAAGAGTCAGGTACATTCTTAGGCGTTTAATATGCGGTGTTGAGTCCATTTCGTTGAGCAAGGAGTAGCTCTTGTCTATTCCATATTTGGCTTAAGGAACTTTATCTGTGCTCATTTCAATCTCTGGTTTTATGCAGCACCCCAACTCACCTTTACCCTTAAACAAGCATAAGTTGGTTTTCTAAATTTGAGACCCTGTTCTGTTCTGTAATTCAGTTCCTGTGTAGCCAAGTTTACATTCCGTGTATTACTGATATCTTATGATGTTTCTATTTCTGTGTGACTTATTTCAGTTAGAATCATCGTACCTGAATCGACTCATTGTGCTGCTACGGGCCTGATGACATAGATTTCACTGCTGAGTGATACTGCATTGTACGTAAGTACCACAAGTTCTTTATCCATTTTTCACTTTCTGTGATATTGAACTTGTACGGTAAACGAGGTTCTTGTAAACAGAGGCGTCCCAAACATTGGGGTGGCTGTATCTTTTTGATTTTAATTTCCCTAAGCTATAGGACCATAAGTGGAAGTGCCCTAGGCTCTGTTGCTTTGTTTTTTAGATGTTTCAGGAAACACCATACACTTCTCCCGAGTGTCTGTTGGCAGTTTACATCCCGCCCATCAGCATAACAAGGCTCCCAGTTCTCCATGGCCTGTCCTGCCTTTCTGGATTTTACACTTTTTTCAGATGGCCCTTTTGACCGGGGGGGGGAAGTGAGACTTCATTGTAGTGCAGATTTCCTTTGCAAGCTTGCTTGGTTGGCCAAAAAGGGCGTATGCGTTTTTTCCTGAATATATTCAGGAAAAAACGCATACGCCCTTTTTGGCCAAGTGCATCATTGTGGACGTTCTGCCTCTTTTCCTATGCTTTCAATGCAATTCCAGTCTACCTCCTGAAATCGGTTTCCTGCAATTCTGCCCCGCTTTCAAGTCCTCTTGGCAGCCTTACTTCAGTATATTTTTGGACGATAGTTGTCATTTATAACTCTGCAGGTTTGTGAATTACAGTGCCCCTGAGCTCCTTTCTTCAACTCGTTTTCTTGTGAGCTGGCCGCAACACCGCAGGATGGCTTCAGGCCCTAATCTGGTTCCGGCACGGCACGCTGAGCCTTTGGTTATTTCCTCTTCCTGGTGGGAAATGAGAGTTAAATTTGCCCGTCCAGACACCTCCAGCTAGTCTCTCATTGGTTCTCGCTATTCCTGTTCATCTTCCGCAGAAATTGCAAACTGGGCCAAACAGGAGGTTAAAGGGACTGACTCTCCAAGTCGGGAGAGTGTTAGTAAAGCGTCTGGAATGTTGCACCCGAGTACCAGGGTACGAAAACTGAGACATATTTGAACACGTCTCCCGATCACATGGTTGATCATACTCTAGGTTCCACATGCATGTTTTAGCTGAAGGAAGAATACCTTAAACCTGGGTAGTTGAAACCCGTGGAATGGGTACCATGCAATATGACTTCAAAGGGTCTTCATTTGCTCACCGAACCTCTCCAATCCTATCACTGCTGCGTTTATGTCCCTGTACACATGCTTGATTCTCTTTCGGAGACATAGCAATCCATAGGTTTTAAGATACTTAAGAGTCAGGTACATTCTTAGGCGTTTAATATGCCGTGTTGAGTCCATTTCGTTGAGCAAGGAGTAGCTCTTGTCTATTCCATATTTGGCTTAAGGAACTTTATCTGTGCTCATTTCAATCTCTGGTTTTATGCAGCACCCCAACTCACCTTTCCCCTTAAACAAGCATAAGTTGGTTTTCTAAATTTGAGACCCTGTTCTGTTCTGTAATTCAGTTCCTGTGTAGCCAAGTTTACATTCCGTGTATTACTGATATCTTATGATGTTTCTTTTTCTGTGTGACTTATTTCAGTTAGAATCATCGTACCTGAATCCACTCATTGTGCTGCTACGGGCCTGATGACATAGATTTCACTGCTGAGTGATACTGCATTGTACGTAAGTACCACAAGTTCTTTATCCATTTTTCACTTTCTGTGATATTGAACTTGTACGGTAAACGAGGTTCTTGTAAACAGAGGCGTCCCAAACATTGGGGTGGCTGTATCTTTTTGATTTTAATTTCCCTAAGCTATAGGACCATAAGTGGAAGTGCCCTAGGCTCTGTTGCTTTGTTTTTTAGATGTTTCAGGAAACACCATACACTTCTCCCGAGTGTCTGTTGGCAATTTACATCCCGCCCATCAGCATAACAAGGCTCCCAGTTCTCCATGGCCTGTCCTGCCTTTCTGGATTTTACACTTTTTTCAGATGGCCCTTTTGACCGGGGGGAAGTGAGACTTCATTGTAGTGCAGATTTCCTTTGCAAGCTTGCTTGGTTGGCCAAAAAGGGCGTATGCGTTTTTTCCTGAATATATTCAGGAAAAAACGCATACGCCCTTTTTGTCCAAGTGCATCATTGTGGACGTTCTGCCTCTTTTCCTATGCTTTCAATGCAATTCCAGTCTACCTCCTGAAATCGGTTTCCTGCAATTCTGCCCCGCTTTCAAGTCCTCTTGGCAGCCTTACTTCAGTATATTTTTGGACGATAGTTGTCATTTATAACTCTGCAGGTTTGTGAATTACAGTGCCCCTGAGCTCCTTTCTTCAACTCGTTTTCTTGTGAGCTGGCCGCAACACCGCAGGATGGCTTCAGGCCCTAATCTGGTTCCGGCACGGCACGCTGAGCCTTTGGTTATTTCCTCTTCCTGGTGGGAAATGAGAGTTAAATTTGCCCGTCCAGACACCTCCAGCTAGTCTCTCATTGGTTCTCGCTATTCCTGTTCATCTTCCGCAGAAATTGCAAACTGGGCCAAACAGGAGGTTAAAGGGACTGACTCTCCAAGTCGGGAGAGTGTTAGTAAAGCGTCTGGAATGTTGCACCCGAGTACCAGGGTACGAAAACTGAGACATATTTGAACACGTCTCCCGATCACATGGTTGATCATACTCTAGGTTCCACATGCATGTTTTAGCTGAAGGAAGAATACCTTAAACCTGGGTAGTTGAAACCCGTGGAATGGGTACCATGCAATATGACTTCAAAGGGTCTTCATTTGCTCACCGAACCTCTCCAATCCTATCACTGCTGCGTTTATGTCCCTGTACACATGCTTGATTCTCTTTCGGAGACATAGCAATCCATAGGTTTTAAGATATTTAAGAGTCAGGTACATTCTTAGGCGTTTAATATGCGGTGTTGAGTCCATTTCGTTGAGCAAGGAGTAGCTCTTGTCTATTCCATATTTGGCTTAAGGAACTTTATCTGTGCTCATTTCAATCTCTGGTTTTATGCAGCACCCCAACTCACCTTTCCCCTTAAACAAGCATAAGTTGGTTTTCTAAATTTGAGACCCTGTTCTGTTCTGTAATTCAGTTCCTGTGTAGCCAAGTTTACATTCCGTGTATTACTGATATCTTATGATGTTTCTTTTTCTGTGTGACTTATTTCAGTTAGAATCATCGTACCTGAATCCACTCATTGTGCTGCTACGGGCCTGATGACATAGATTTCACTGCTGAGTGATACTGCATTGTACGTAAGTACCACAAGTTCTTTATCCATTTTTCACTTTCTGTGATATTGAACTTGTACGGTAAACGAGGTTCTTGTAAACAGAGGCGTCCCAAACATTGGGGTGGCTGTATCTTTTTGATTTTAATTTCCCTAAGCTATAGGACCATAAGTGGAAGTGCCCTAGGCTCTGTTGCTTTGTTTTTTAGATGTTTCAGGAAACACCATACACTTCTCCCGAGTGTCTGTTGGCAGTTTACATCCCGCCCATCAGCATAACAAGGCTCCCAGTTCTCCATGGCCTGTCCTGCCTTTCTGGATTTTACACTTTTTTCAGATGGCCCTTTTGACCGGGGGGGGGAAGTGAGACTTCATTGTAGTGCAGATTTCCTTTGCAAGCTTGCTTGGTTGGCCAAAAAGGGCGTATGCGTTTTTTCCTGAATATATTCAGGAAAAAACGCATACGCCCTTTTTGGCCAAGTGCATCATTGTGGACGTTCTGCCTCTTTTCCTATGCTTTCAATGCAATTCCAGTCTACCTCCTGAAATCGGTTTCCTGCAATTCTGCCCCGCTTTCAAGTCCTCTTGGCAGCCTTACTTCAGTATATTTTTGGACGATAGTTGTCATTTATAACTCTGCAGGTTTGAGAATTACAGTGCCCCTGAGCTCCTTTCTTCAACTCGTTTTCTTGTGAGCTGGCCGCAACACCGCAGGATGGCTTCAGGCCCTAATCTGGTTCCGGCACGGCATGCTGAGCCTTTGGTTATTTCCTCTTCCTGGTGGGAAATGAGAGTTAAATTTGCCCGTCCAGACACCTCCAGCTAGTCTCTCATTGGTTCTCGCTATTCCTGTTCATCTTCCGCAGAAATTGCAAACTGGGCCAAACAGGAGGTTAAAGGGACTGACTCTCCAAGTCGGGAGAGTGTTAGTAAAGCGTCTGGAATGTTGCACCCGAGTACCAGGGTACGAAAACTGAGACATATTTGAACACGTCTCCCGATCACATGGTTGATCATACTCTAGGTTCCACATGCATGTTTTAGCTGAAGGAAGAATACCTTAAACCTGGGTAGTTGAAACCCGTGGAATGGGTACCATGCAATATGACTTCAAAGGGTCTTCATTTGCTCACCGAACCTCTCCAATCCTATCACTGCTGCGTTTATGTCCCTGTACACATGCTTGATTCTCTTTCGGAGACATAGCAATCCATAGGTTTTAAGATATTTAAGAGTCAGGTACATTCTTAGGCGTTTAATATGCGGTGTTGAGTCCATTTCGTTGAGCAAGGAGTAGCTCTTGTCTATTCCATATTTGGCTTAAGGAACTTTATCTGTGCTCATTTCAATCTCTGGTTTTATGCAGCACCCCAACTCACCTTTACCCTTAAACAAGCATAAGTTGGTTTTCTAAATTTGAGACCCTGTTCTGTTCTGTAATTCAGTTCCTGTGTAGCCAAGTTTACATTCCGTGTATTACTGATATCTTATGATGTTTCTATTTCTGTGTGACTTATTTCAGTTAGAATCATCGTACCTGAATCGACTCATTGTGCTGCTACGGGCCTGATGACATAGATTTCACTGCTGAGTGATACTGCATTGTACGTAAGTACCACAAGTTCTTTATCCATTTTTCACTTTCTGTGATATTGAACTTGTACGGTAAACGAGGTTCTTGTAAACAGAGGCGTCCCAAACATTGGGGTGGCTGTATCTTTTTGATTTTAATTTCCCTAAGCTATAGGACCATAAGTGGAAGTGCCCTAGGCTCTGTTGCTTTGTTTTTTAGATGTTTCAGGAAACACCATACACTTCTCCCGAGTGTCTGTTGGCAGTTTACATCCCGCCCATCAGCATAACAAGGCTCCCAGTTCTCCATGGCCTGTCCTGCCTTTCTGGATTTTACACTTTTTTCAGATGGCCCTTTTGACCGGGGGGGGGAAGTGAGACTTCATTGTAGTGCAGATTTCCTTTGCAAGCTTGCTTGGTTGGCCAAAAAGGGCGTATGCGTTTTTTCCTGAATATATTCAGGAAAAAACGCATACGCCCTTTTTGGCCAAGTGCATCATTGTGGACGTTCTGCCTCTTTTCCTATGCTTTCAATGCAATTCCAGTCTACCTCCTGAAATCGGTTTCCTGCAATTCTGCCCCGCTTTCAAGTCCTCTTGGCAGCCTTACTTCAGTATATTTTTGGACGATAGTTGTCATTTATAACTCTGCAGGTTTGTGAATTACAGTGCCCCTGAGCTCCTTTCTTCAACTCGTTTTCTTGTGAGCTGGCCGCAACACCGCAGGATGGCTTCAGGCCCTAATCTGGTTCCGGCACGGCACGCTGAGCCTTTGGTTATTTCCTCTTCCTGGTGGGAAATGAGAGTTAAATTTGCCCGTCCAGACACCTCCAGCTAGTCTCTCATTGGTTCTCGCTATTCCTGTTCATCTTCCGCAGAAATTGCAAACTGGGCCAAACAGGAGGTTAAAGGGACTGACTCTCCAAGTCGGGAGAGTGTTAGTAAAGCGTCTGGAATGTTGCACCCGAGTACCAGGGTACGAAAACTGAGACATATTTGAACACGTCTCCCGATCACATGGTTGATCATACTCTAGGTTCCACATGCATGTTTTAGCTGAAGGAAGAATACCTTAAACCTGGGTAGTTGAAACCCGTGGAATGGGTACCATGCAATATGACTTCAAAGGGTCTTCATTTGCTCACCGAACCTCTCCAATCCTATCACTGCTGCGTTTATGTCCCTGTACACATGCTTGATTCTCTTTCGGAGACATAGCAATCCATAGGTTTTAAGATACTTAAGAGTCAGGTACATTCTTAGGCGTTTAATATGCCGTGTTGAGTCCATTTCGTTGAGCAAGGAGTAGCTCTTGTCTATTCCATATTTGGCTTAAGGAACTTTATCTGTGCTCATTTCAATCTCTGGTTTTATGCAGCACCCCAACTCACCTTTCCCCTTAAACAAGCATAAGTTGGTTTTCTAAATTTGAGACCCTGTTCTGTTCTGTAATTCAGTTCCTGTGTAGCCAAGTTTACATTCCGTGTATTACTGATATCTTATGATGTTTCTTTTTCTGTGTGACTTATTTCAGTTAGAATCATCGTACCTGAATCCACTCATTGTGCTGCTACGGGCCTGATGACATAGATTTCACTGCTGAGTGATACTGCATTGTACGTAAGTACCACAAGTTCTTTATCCATTTTTCACTTTCTGTGATATTGAACTTGTACGGTAAACGAGGTTCTTGTAAACAGAGGCGTCCCAAACATTGGGGTGGCTGTATCTTTTTGATTTTAATTTCCCTAAGCTATAGGACCATAAGTGGAAGTGCCCTAGGCTCTGTTGCTTTGTTTTTTAGATGTTTCAGGAAACACCATACACTTCTCCCGAGTGTCTGTTGGCAATTTACATCCCGCCCATCAGCATAACAAGGCTCCCAGTTCTCCATGGCCTGTCCTGCCTTTCTGGATTTTACACTTTTTTCAGATGGCCCTTTTGACCGGGGGGAAGTGAGACTTCATTGTAGTGCAGATTTCCTTTGCAAGCTTGCTTGGTTGGCCAAAAAGGGCGTATGCGTTTTTTCCTGAATATATTCAGGAAAAAACGCATACGCCCTTTTTGGCCAAGTGCATCATTGTGGACGTTCTGCCTCTTTTCCTATGCTTTCAATGCAATTCCAGTCTACCTCCTGAAATCGGTTTCCTGCAATTCTGCCCCGCTTTCAAGTCCTCTTGGCAGCCTTACTTCAGTATATTTTTGGACGATAGTTGTCATTTATAACTCTGCAGGTTTGTGAATTACAGTGCCCCTGAGCTCCTTTCTTCAACTCGTTTTCTTGTGAGCTGGCCGCAACACCGCAGGATGGCTTCAGGCCCTAATCTGGTTCCGGCACGGCACGCTGAGCCTTTGGTTATTTCCTCTTCCTGGTGGGAAATGAGAGTTAAATTTGCCCGTCCAGACACCTCCAGCTAGTCTCTCATTGGTTCTCGCTATTCCTGTTCATCTTCCGCAGAAATTGCAAACTGGGCCAAACAGGAGGTTAAAGGGACTGACTCTCCAAGTCGGGAGAGTGTTAGTAAAGCGTCTGGAATGTTGCACCCGAGTACCAGGGTACGAAAACTGAGACATATTTGAACACGTCTCCCGATCACATGGTTGATCATACTCTAGGTTCCACATGCATGTTTTAGCTGAAGGAAGAATACCTTAAACCTGGGTAGTTGAAACCCGTGGAATGGGTACCATGCAATATGACTTCAAAGGGTCTTCATTTGCTCACCGAACCTCTCCAATCCTATCACTGCTGCGTTTATGTCCCTGTACACATGCTTGATTCTCTTTCGGAGACATAGCAATCCATAGGTTTTAAGATACTTAAGAGTCAGGTACATTCTTAGGCGTTTAATATGCGGTGTTGAGTCCATTTCGTTGAGCAAGGAGTAGCTCTTGTCTATTCCATATTTGGCTTAAGGAACTTTATCTGTGCTCATTTCAATCTCTGGTTTTATGCAGCACCCCAACTCACCTTTCCCCTTAAACAAGCATAAGTTGGTTTTCTAAATTTGAGACCCTGTTCTGTTCTGTAATTCAGTTCCTGTGTAGCCAAGTTTACATTCCGTGTATTACTGATATCTTATGATGTTTCTTTTTCTGTGTGACTTATTTCAGTTAGAATCATCGTACCTGAATCCACTCATTGTGCTGCTACGGGCCTGATGACATAGATTTCACTGCTGAGTGATACTGCATTGTACGTAAGTACCACAAGTTCTTTATCCATTTTTCACTTTCTGTGATATTGAACTTGTACGGTAAACGAGGTTCTTGTAAACAGAGGCGTCCCAAACATTGGGGTGGCTGTATCTTTTTGATTTTAATTTCCCTAAGCTATAGGACCATAAGTGGCAGTGCCCTAGGCTCTGTTGCTTTGTTTTTTGATGTTTCAGGAAACACCATACACTTCTCCCGAGTGTCTGTTGGCAATTTACATCCCGCCCATCAGCATAACAAGGCTCCCAGTTCTCCATGGCCTGTCCTGCCTTTCTGGATTTTACACTTTTTTCAGATGGCCCTTTTGACCGGAGGGGGGGGAAGTGAGACTTCATTGTAGTGCAGATTTCCTTTGCAAGCTTGCTTGGTTGGCCAAAAAGGGCGTATGCGTTTTTTCCTGAATATATTCAGGAAAAAACGCATACGCCCTTTTTGGCCAAGTGCATCATTGTGGACGTTCTGCCTCTTTTCCTATGCTTTCAATGCAATTCCAGTCTACCTCCTGAAATCGGTTTCCTGCAATTCTGCCCCGCTTTCAAGTCCTCTTGGCAGCCTTACTTCAGTATATTTTTGGACGATAGTTGTCATTTATAACTCTGCAGGTTTGTGAATTACAGTGCCCCTGAGCTCCTTTCTTCAACTCGTTTTCTTGTGAGCTGGCCGCAACACCGCAGGATGGCTTCAGGCCCTAATCTGGTTCCGGCACGGCACGCTGAGCCTTTGGTTATTTCCTCTTCCTGGTGGGAAATGAGAGTTAAATTTGCCCGTCCAGACCCCTCCAGCTAGTCTCTCATTGGTTCTCGCTATTCCTGTTCATCTTCCGCAGAAATTGCAAACTGGGCCAAACAGGAGGTTAAAGGGACTGACTCTCCAAGTCGGGAGAGTGTTAGTAAAGCGTCTGGAATGTTGCACCCGAGTACCAGGGTACGAAAACTGAGACATATTTGAACACGTCTCCCGATCACATGGTTGATCATACTCTAGGTTCCACATGCATGTTTTAGCTGAAGGAAGAATACCTTAAACCTGGGTAGTTGAAACCCGTGGAATGGGTACCATGCAATATGACTTCAAAGGGTCTTCATTTGCTCACCGAACCTCTCCAATCCTATCACTGCTGCGTTTATGTCCCTGTACACATGCTTGATTCTCTTTCGGAGACATAGCAATCCATAGGTTTTAAGATACTTAAGAGTCAGGTACATTCTTAGGCGTTTAATATGCGGTGTTGAGTCCATTTCGTTGAGCAAGGAGTAGCTCTTGTCTATTCCATATTTGGCTTAAGGAACTTTATCTGTGCTCATTTCAATCTCTGGTTTTATGCAGCACCCCAACTCACCTTTCCCCTTAAACAAGCATAAGTTGGTTTTCTAAATTTGAGACCCTGTTCTGTTCTGTAATTCAGTTCCTGTGTAGCCAAGTTTACATTCCGTGTATTACTGATATCTTATGATGTTTCTTTTTCTGTGTGACTTATTTCAGTTAGAATCATCGTACCTGAATCCACTCATTGTGCTGCTACGGGCCTGATGACAGATTTCACTGCTGAGTGATACTGCATTGTACGTAAGTACCACAAGTTCTTTATCCATTTTTCACTTTCTGTGATATTGAACTTGTACGGTAAACGAGGTTCTTGTAAACAGAGGCGTCCCAAACATTGGGGTGGCTGTATCTTTTTGATTTTAATTTCCCTAAGCTATAGGACCATAAGTGGCAGTGCCCTAGGCTCTGTTGCTTTGTTTTTTAGATGTTTCAGGAAACACCATACACTTCTCCCGAGTGTCTGTTGGCAATTTACATCCCGCCCATCAGCATAACAAGGCTCCCAGTTCTCCATGGCCTGTCCTGCCTTTCTGGATTTTACACTTTTTTCAGATGGCCCTTTTGACCGGAGGGGGGGGAAGTGAGACTTCATTGTAGTGCAGATTTCCTTTGCAAGCTTGCTTGGTTGGCCAAAAAGGGCGTATGCGTTTTTTCCTGAATATATTCAGGAAAAAACGCATACGCCCTTTTTGGCCAAGTGCATCATTGTGGACGTTCTGCCTCTTTTCCTATGCTTTCAATGCAATTCCAGTCTACCTCCTGAAATCGGTTTCCTGCAATTCTGCCCCGCTTTCAAGTCCTCTTGGCAGCCTTACTTCAGTATATTTTTGGACGATAGTTGTCATTTATAACTCTGCAGGTTTGTGAATTACAGTGCCCCTGAGCTCCTTTCTTCAACTCGTTTTCTTGTGAGCTGGCCGCAACACCGCAGGATGGCTTCAGGCCCTAATCTGGTTCCGGCACGGCACGCTGAGCCTTTGGTTATTTCCTCTTCCTGGTGGGAAATGAGAGTTAAATTTGCCCGTCCAGACCCCTCCAGCTAGTCTCTCATTGGTTCTCGCTATTCCTGTTCATCTTCCGCAGAAATTGCAAACTGGGCCAAACAGGAGGTTAAAGGGACTGACTCTCCAAGTCGGGAGAGTGTTAGTAAAGCGTCTGGAATGTTGCACCCGAGTACCAGGGTACGAAAACTGAGACATATTTGAACACGTCTCCCGATCACATGGTTGATCATACTCTAGGTTCCACATGCATGTTTTAGCTGAAGGAAGAATACCTTAAACCTGGGTAGTTGAAACCCGTGGAATGGGTACCATGCAATATGACTTCAAAGGGTCTTCATTTGCTCACCGAACCTCTCCAATCCTATCACTGCTGCGTTTATGTCCCTGTACACATGCTTGATTCTCTTTCGGAGACATAGCAATCCATAGGTTTTAAGATACTTAAGAGTCAGGTACATTCTTAGGCGTTTAATATGCGGTGTTGAGTCCATTTCGTTGAGCAAGGAGTAGCTCTTGTCTATTCCATATTTGGCTTAAGGAACTTTATCTGTGCTCATTTCAATCTCTGGTTTTATGCAGCACCCCAACTCACCTTTCCCCTTAAACAAGCATAAGTTGGTTTTCTAAATTTGAGACCCTGTTCTGTTCTGTAATTCAGTTCCTGTGTAGCCAAGTTTACATTCCGTGTATTACTGATATCTTATGATGTTTCTTTTTCTGTGTGACTTATTTCAGTTAGAATCATCGTACCTGAATCCACTCATTGTGCTGCTACGGGCCTGATGACATAGATTTCACTGCTGAGTGATACTGCATTGTACGTAAGTACCACAAGTTCTTTATCCATTTTTCACTTTCTGTGATATTGAACTTGTACGGTAAACGAGGTTCTTGTAAACAGAGGCGTCCCAAACATTGGGGTGGCTGTATCTTTTTGATTTTAATTTCTCTAAGCTATAGGACCATAAGTGGAAGTGCCCTAGGCTCTGTTGCTTTGTTTTTTAGATGTTTCAGGAAACACCATACACTTCTCCCGAGTGTCTGTTGGCAGTTTACATCCCGCCCATCAGCATAACAAGGCTCCCAGTTCTCCATGGCCTGTCCTGCCTTTCTGGATTTTACACTTTTTTCAGATGGCCCTTTTGACCTGGGGGGGGGAAGTGAGACTTCATTGTAGTGCAGATTTCCTTTGCAAGCTTGCTTGGTTGGCCAAAAAGAGCGTATGCGTTTTTTCCTGAATATATTCAGGAAAAAACGCATACGCCCTTTTTGGCCAAGTGCATCATTGTGGACGTTCTGCCTCTTTTCCTATGCTTTCAATGCAATTCCAGTCTACCTCCTGAAATCGGTTTCCTGCAATTCTGCCCCGCTTTCAAGTCCTCTTGGCAGCCTTACTTCAGTATATTTTTGGACGATAGTTGTCATTTATAACTCTGCAGGTTTGTGAATTACAGTGCCCCTGAGCTCCTTTCTTCAACTCGTTTTCTTGTGAGCTGGCCGCAACACCGCAGGATGGCTTCAGGCCCTAATCTGGTTCCGGCACGGCACGCTGAGCCTTTGGTTATTTCCTCTTCCTGGTGGGAAATGAGAGTTAAATTTGCCCGTCCAGACACCTCCAGCTAGTCTCTCATTGGTTCTCGCTATTCCTGTTCATCTTCCGCAGAAATTGCAAACTGGGCCAAACAGGAGGTTAAAGGGACTGACTCTCCAAGTCGGGAGAGTGTTAGTAAAGCGTCTGGAATGTTGCACCCGAGTACCAGGGTACGAAAACTGAGACATATTTGAACACGTCTCCCGATCACATGGTTGATCATACTCTAGGTTCCACATGCATGTTTTAGCTGAAGGAAGAATACCTTAAACCTGGGTAGTTGAAACCCGTGGAATGGGTACCATGCAATATGACTTCAAAGGGTCTTCATTTGCTCACCGAACCTCTCCAATCCTATCACTGCTGCGTTTATGTCCCTGTACACATGCTTGATTCTCTTTCGGAGACATAGCAATCCATAGGTTTTAAGATACTTAAGAGTCAGGTACATTCTTAGGCGTTTAATGTGCGGTGTTGAGTCCATTTCGTTGAGCAAGGAGTAGCTCTTGTCTATTCCATATTTGGCTTAAGGAACTTTATCTGTGCTCATTTCAATCTCTGGTTTTATGCAGCACTCCAACTCACCTTTCCCCTTAAACAAGCATAAGTTGGTTTTCTAAATTTGAGACCCTGTTCTGTTTTGGAATTCAGTTCCTGTGTAGCCAAGTTTACATTCCGTGTATTACTGATATCTTATGATGTTTCTTTTTCTGTGTGACTTATTTCAGTTAGAATCATCGTACCTGAATCCACTCATTGTGCTGCTATGGGCCTGATGACATAGATTTCACTGCTGAGTGATACTGCATTGTACGTAAGTACCACAAGTTCTTTATCCATTTTTCACTTTCTGTGATATTGAACTTGTACGGTAAACGAGGTTCTTGTAAACAGAGGCGTCCCAAACATTGGGGTGGCTGTATCTTTTTGATTTTAATTTCCCTAAGCTATATAGACCATAAGTGGAAGTGCCCTAGGCTCTGTTGCTTTGTTTTTTAGATGTTTCAGGAAAATCCATACACTTCTCCCGAGTGTCTGTTGGCAATTTACATCCCGCCCATCAGCATAACAAGGCTCCCAGTTCTCCATGGCCTGTCCTGCCTTTCTGGATTTTACACTTTTTTCAGATGGCCCTTTTGACCGGGGGGAAGTGAGACTTCATTGTAGTGCAGATTTCCTTTGCAAGCTTGCTTGGTTGGCCAAAAAGGGCATATGCGTTTTTTCCTGAATATATTCAGGAAAAAACGCATATGCCCTTTTTGGCCAAGTGCATCATTGTGGACGTTCTGCCTCTTTTCCTATGCTTTCAATGCAATTCCAGTCTACCTCCTGAAATCGGTTTCCTGCAATTCTGCCCCGCTTTCAAGTCCTCTTGGCAGCCTTACTTCAGTATATTTTTGGACGATAGTTGTCATTTATAACTCTGCAGGTTTGTGAATTACAGTGCCCCTGAGCTCCTTTCTTCAACTCGTTTTCTTGTGAGCTGGCCGCAACACCGCAGGATGGCTTCAGGCCCTAATCTGGTTCCGGCACGGCACGCTGAGCCTTTGGTTATTTCCTCTTCCTGGTGGGAAATGAGAGTTAAATTTGCCCGTCCAGACACCTCCAGCTAGTCTCTCATTGGTTCTCGCTATTCCTGTTCATCTTCCGCAGAAATTGCAAACTGGGCCAAACAGGAGGTTAAAGGGACTGACTCTCCAAGTCGGGAGAGTGTTAGTAAAGCGTCTGGAATGTTGCACCCGAGTACCAGGGTACGAAAACTGAGACATATTTGAACACGTCTCCCGATCACATGGTTGATCATACTCTAGGTTCCACATGCATGTTTTAGCTGAAGGAAGAATACCTTAAACCTGGGTAGTTGAAACCCGTGGAATGGGTACCATGCAATATGACTTCAAAGGGTCTTCATTTGCTCACCGAACCTCTCCAATCCTATCACTGCTGCGTTTATGTCCCTGTACACATGCTTGATTCTCTTTCGGAGACATAGCAATCCATAGGTTTTAAGATACTTAAGAGTCAGGTACATTCTTAGGCGTTTAATATGCGGTGTTGAGTCCATTTCGTTGAGCAAGGAGTAGCTCTTGTCTATTCCATATTTGGCTTAAGGAACTTTATCTGTGCTCATTTCAATCTGTGGTTTTATGCAGCACACCAACTCACCTTTACCCTTAAACAAGCATAAGTTGGTTTTCTAAATTTGAGACCCTGTTCTGTTCTGTAATTCAGTTCCTGTGTAGCCAAGTTTACATTCCGTGTATTACTGATATCTTATGATGTTTCTTTTTCTGTGTGACTTATTTCAGTTAGAATCATCGTACCTGAATCCACTCATTGTGCTGCTACGGGCCTGATGACATAGATTTCACTGCTGAGTGATACTGCATTGTACGTAAGTACCACAAGTTCTTTATCCATTTTTCACTTTCTGTGATATTGAACTTGTACGGTAAACGAGGTTCTTGTAAACAGAGGCGTCCCAAACATTGGGGTGGCTGTATCTTTTTGATTTTAATTTCCCTAAGCTATAGGACCATAAGTGGAAGTGCCCTAGGCTCTGTTGCTTTGTTTTTTAGATGTTTCAGGAAACACCATACACTTCTCCCGAGTGTCTGTTGGCAGTTTACATCCCGCCCATCAGCATAACAAGGCTCCCAGTTCTCCATGGCCTGTCCTGCCTTTCTGGATTTTACACTTTTTTCAGATGGCCCTTTTGACCGGGGGGGGGAAGTGAGACTTCATTGTAGTGCAGATTTCCTTTGCAAGCTTGCTTGGTTGGCCAAAAAGGGCGTATGCGTTTTTTCCTGAATATATTCAGGAAAAAACGCATACGCCCTTTTTGGCCAAGTGCATCATTGTGGACGTTCTGCCTCTTTTCCTATGCTTTCAATGCAATTCCAGTCTACCTCCTGAAATCGGTTTCCTGCAATTCTGCCCCGCTTTCAAGTCCTCTTGGCAGCCTTACTTCAGTATATTTTTGGACGATAGTTGTCATTTATAACTCTGCAGGTTTGTGAATTACAGTGCCCCTGAGCTCCTTTCTTCAACTCGTTTTCTTGTGAGCTGGCCGCAACACCGCAGGATGGCTTCAGGCACTAATCTGGTTCCGGCACGGCACGCTGAGCCTTTGGTTATTTCCTCTTCCTGGTGGGAAATGAGAGTTAAATTTGCCCGTCCAGACACCTCCAGCTAGTCTCTCATTGGTTCTCGCTATTCCTGTTCATCTTCCGCAGAAATTGCAAACTGGGCCAAACAGGAGGTTAAAGGGACTGACTCTCCAAGTCGGGAGAGTGTTAGTAAAGCGTCTGGAATGTTGCACCCGAGTACCAGGGTACGAAAACTGAGACATATTTGAACACGTCTCCCGATCACATGGTTGATCATACTCTAGGTTCCACATGCATGTTTTAGCTGAAGGAAGAATACCTTAAACCTGGGTAGTTGAAACCCGTGGAATGGGTACCATGCAATATGACTTCAAAGGGTCTTCATTTGCTCACCGAACCTCTCCAATCCTATCACTGCTGCGTTTATGTCCCTGTACACATGCTTGATTCTCTTTCGGAGACATAGCAATCCATAGGTTTTAAGATACTTAAGAGTCAGGTACATTCTTAGGCGTTTAATATGCGGTGTTGAGTCCATTTCGTTGAGCAAGGAGTAGCTCTTGTCTATTCCATATTTGGCTTAAGGAACTTTATCTGTGCTCATTTCAATCTCTGGTTTTATGCAGCACCCCAACTCACCTTTACCCTTAAACAAGCATAAGTTGGTTTTCTAAATTTGAGACCCTGTTCTGTTCTGTAATTCAGTTCCTGTGTAGCCAAGTTTACATTCCGTGTATTACTGATATCTTATGATGTTTCTTTTTCTGTGTGACTTATTTCAGTTAGAATCATCGTACCTGAATCCACTCATTGTGCTGCTACGGGCCTGATGACATAGATTTCACTGCTGAGTGATACTGCATTGTACGTAAGTACCACAAGTTCTTTATCCATTTTTCACTTTCTGTGATATTGAACTTGTACGGTAAACGAGGTTCTTGTAAACAGAGGCGTCCCAAACATTGGGGTGGCTGTATCTTTTTGATTTTAATTTCCCTAAGCTATAGGACCATAAGTGGAAGTGCCCTAGGCTCTGTTGCTTTGTTTTTTAGATGTTTCAGGAAACACCATACACTTCTCCCGAGTGTCTGTTGGCAGTTTACATCCCGCCCATCAGCATAACAAGGCTCCCAGTTCTCCATGGCCTGTCCTGCCTTTCTGGATTTTACACTTTTTTCAGATGGCCCTTTTGACCGGGGGGAAGTGAGACTTCATTGTAGTGCAGATTTCCTTTGCAAGCTTGCTTGGTTGGCCAAAAAGGGCGTATGCGTTTTTTCCTGAATATATTCAGGAAAAAACGCATACGCCCTTTTTGGCCAAGTGCATCATTGTGGACGTTCTGCCTCTTTTCCTATGCTTTCAATGCAATTCCAGTCTACCTCCTGAAATCGGTTTCCTGCAATTCTGCCCCGCTTTCAAGTCCTCTTGGCAGCCTTACTTCAGTATATTTTTGGACGATAGTTGTCATTTATAACTCTGCAGGTTTGTGAATTACAGTGCCCCTGAGCTCCTTTCTTCAACTCGTTTTCTTGTGAGCTGGCCGCAACACCGCAGGATGGCTTCAGGCCCTAATCTGGTTCCGGCACGGCACGCTGAGCCTTTGGTTATTTCCTCTTCCTGGTGGGAAATGAGAGTTAAATTTGCCCGTCCAGACACCTCCAGCTAGTCTCTCATTGGTTCTCGCTATTCCTGTTCATCTTCCGCAGAAATTGCAAACTGGGCCAAACAGGAGGTTAAAGGGACTGACTCTCCAAGTCGGGAGAGTGTTAGTAAAGCGTCTGGAATGTTGCACCCGAGTACCAGGGTACGAAAACTGAGACATATTTGAACACGTCTCCCGATCACATGGTTGATCATACTCTAGGTTCCACATGCATGTTTTAGCTGAAGGAAGAATACCTTAAACCTGGGTAGTTGAAACCCGTGGAATGGGTACCATGCAATATGACTTCAAAGGGTCTTCATTTGCTCACCGAACCTCTCCAATCCTATCACTGCTGCGTTTATGTCCCTGTACACATGCTTGATTCTCTTTCGGAGACATAGCAATCCATAGGTTTTAAGATACTTAAGAGTCAGGTACATTCTTAGGCGTTTAATATGCGGTGTTGAGTCCATTTCGTTGAGCAAGGAGTAGCTCTTGTCTATTCCATATTTGGCTTAAGGAACTTTATCTGTGCTCATTTCAATCTCTGGTTTTATGCAGCACCCCAACTCACCTTTCCCCTTAAACAAGCATAAGTTGGTTTTCTAAATTTGAGACCCTGTTCTGTTCTGTAATTCAGTTCCTGTGTAGCCAAGTTTACATTCCGTGTATTACTGATATCTTATGATGTTTCTTTTTCTGTGTGACTTATTTCAGTTAGAATCATCGTACCTGAATCCACTCATTGTGCTGCTACGGGCCTGATGACATAGATTTCGCTGCTGAGTGATACTGCATTGTACGTAAGTACCACAAGTTCTTTATCCATTTTTCACTTTCTGTGATATTGAACTTGTACGGTAAACGAGATTCTTGTAAACAGAGGCGTCCCAAACATTGGGGTGGCTGTATCTTTTTGATTTTAATTTCCCTAAGCTATAGGACCATAAGTGGCAGTGCCCTAGGCTCTGTTGCTTTGTTTTTTAGATGTTTCAGGAAACACCATACACTTCTCCCGAGTGTCTGTTGGCAATTTACATCCCGCCCATCAGCATAACAAGGCTCCCAGTTCTCCATGGCCTGTCCTGCCTTTCTGGATTTTACACTTTTTTCAGATGGCCCTTTTGACCGGGGGGAAGTGAGACTTCATTGTAGTGCAGATTTCCTTTGCAAGCTTGCTTGGTTGGCCAAAAAGGGCGTATGCGTTTTTTCCTGAATATATTCAGGAAAAAACGCATACGCCCTTTTTGGCCAAGTGCATCATTGTGGACGTTCTGCCTCTTTTCCTATGCTTTCAATGCAATTCCAGTCTACCTCCTGAAATCGGTTTCCTGCAATTCTGCCCCGCTTTCAAGTCCTCTTGGCAGCCTTACTTCAGTATATTTTTGGACGATAGTTGTCATTTATAACTCTGCAGGTTTGTGAATTACAGTGCCCCTGAGCTCCTTTCTTCAACTCGTTTTCTTGTGAGCTGGCCGCAACACCGCAGGATGGCTTCAGGCCCTAATCTGGTTCCGGCACGGCACGCTGAGCCTTTGGTTATTTCCTCTTCCTGGTGGGAAATGAGAGTTAAATTTGCCCGTCCAGACCCCTCCAGCTAGTCTCTCATTGGTTCTCGCTATTCCTGTTCATCTTCCGCAGAAATTGCAAACTGGGCCAAACAGGAGGTTAAAGGGACTGACTCTCCAAGTCGGGAGAGTGTTAGTAAAGCGTCTGGAATGTTGCACCCGAGTACCAGGGTACGAAAACTGAGACATATTTGAACACGTCTCCCGATCACATGGTTGATCATACTCTAGGTTCCACATGCATGTTTTAGCTGAAGGAAGAATACCTTAAACCTGGGTAGTTGAAACCCGTGGAATGGGTACCATGCAATATGACTTCAAAGGGTCTTCATTTGCTCACCGAACCTCTCCAATCCTATCACTGCTGCGTTTATGTCCCTGTACACATGCTTGATTCTCTTTCGGAGACATAGCAATCCATAGGTTTTAAGATACTTAAGAGTCAGGTACATTCTTAGGCGTTTAATATGCGGTGTTGAGTCCATTTCGTTGAGCAAGGAGTAGCTCTTGTCTATTCCATATTTGGCTTAAGGAACTTTATCTGTGCTCATTTCAATCTCTGGTTTTATGCAGCACCCCAACTCACCTTTCCCCTTAAACAAGCATAAGTTGGTTTTCTAAATTTGAGACCCTGTTCTGTTCTGTAATTCAGTTCCTGTGTAGCCAAGTTTACATTCCGTGTATTACTGATATCTTATGATGTTTCTTTTTCTGTGTGACTTATTTCAGTTAGAATCATCGTACCTGAATCCACTCATTGTGCTGCTACGGGCCTGATGACATAGATTTCACTGCTGAGTGATACTGCATTGTACGTAAGTACCACAAGTTCTTTATCCATTTTTCACTTTCTGTGATATTGAACTTGTACGGTAAACGAGGTTCTTGTAAACAGAGGCGTCCCAAACATTGGGGTGGCTGTATCTTTTTGATTTTAATTTCCCTAAGCTATAGGACCATAAGTGGAAGTGCCCTAGGCTCTGTTGCTTTGTTTTTTAGATGTTTCAGGAAACACCATACACTTCTCCCGAGTGTCTGTTGGCAGTTTACATCCCGCCCATCAGCATAACAAGGCTCCCAGTTCTCCATGGCCTGTCCTGCCTTTCTGGATTTTACACTTTTTTCAGATGGCCCTTTTGACCTGGGGGGGGGAAGTGAGACTTCATTGTAGTGCAGATTTCCTTTGCAAGCTTGCTTGGTTGGCCAAAAAGGGCGTATGCGTTTTTTCCTGAATATATTCAGGAAAAAACGCATACGCCCTTTTTGGCCAAGTGCATCATTGTGGACGTTCTGCCTCTTTTCCTATGCTTTCAATGCAATTCCAGTCTACCTCCTGAAATCGGTTTCCTGCAATTCTGCCCCGCTTTCAAGTCCTCTTGGCAGCCTTACTTCAGTATATTTTTGGACGATAGTTGTCATTTATAACTCTGCAGGTTTGTGAATTACAGTGCCCCTGAGCTCCTTTCTTCAACTCGTTTTCTTGTGAGCTGGCCGCAACACCGCAGGATGGCTTCAGGCCCTAATCTGGTTCCGGCACGGCACGCTGAGCCTTTGGTTATTTCCTCTTCCTGGTGGGAAATGAGAGTTAAATTTGCCCGTCCAGACACCTCCAGCTAGTCTCTCATTGGTTCTCGCTATTCCTGTTCATCTTCCGCAGAAATTGCAAACTGGGCCAAACAGGAGGTTAAAGGGACTGACTCTCCAAGTCGGGAGAGTGTTAGTAAAGCGTCTGGAATGTTGCACCCGAGTACCAGGGTACGAAAACTGAGACATATTTGAACACGTCTCCCGATCACATGGTTGATCATACTCTAGGTTCCACATGCATGTTTTAGCTGAAGGAAGAATACCTTAAACCTGGGTAGTTGAAACCCGTGGAATGGGTACCATGCAATATGACTTCAAAGGGTCTTCATTTGCTCACCGAACCTCTCCAATCCTATCACTGCTGCGTTTATGTCCCTGTACACATGCTTGATTCTCTTTCGGAGACATAGCAATCCATAGGTTTTAAGATACTTAAGAGTCAGGTACATTCTTAGGCGTTTAATGTGCGGTGTTGAGTCCATTTCGTTGAGCAAGGAGTAGCTCTTGTCTATTCCATATTTGGCTTAAGGAACTTTATCTGTGCTCATTTCAATCTCTGGTTTTATGCAGCACTCCAACTCACCTTTCCCCTTAAACAAGCATAAGTTGGTTTTCTAAATTTGAGACCCTGTTCTGTTTTGGAATTCAGTTCCTGTGTAGCCAAGTTTACATTCCGTGTATTACTGATATCTTATGATGTTTCTTTTTCTGTGTGACTTATTTCAGTTAGAATCATCGTACCTGAATCCACTCATTGTGCTGCTATGGGCCTGATGACATAGATTTCACTGCTGAGTGATACTGCATTGTACGTAAGTACCACAAGTTCTTTATCCATTTTTCACTTTCTGTGATATTGAACTTGTACGGTAAACGAGGTTCTTGTAAACAGAGGCGTCCCAAACATTGGGGTGGCTGTATCTTTTTGATTTTAATTTCCCTAAGCTATATAGACCATAAGTGGAAGTGCCCTAGGCTCTGTTGCTTTGTTTTTTAGATGTTTCAGGAAACACCATACACTTCTCCTGAGTGTCTGTTGGCAATTTACATCCCGCCCATCAGCATAACAAGGCTCCCAGTTCTCCATGGCCTGTCCTGCCTTTCTGGATTTTACACTTTTTTCAGATGGCCCTTTTGACCGGGGGGAAGTGAGACTTCATTGTAGTGCAGATTTCCTTTGCAAGCTTGCTTGGTTGGCCAAAAAGGGCATATGCGTTTTTTCCTGAATATATTCAGGAAAAAACGCATATGCCCTTTTTGGCCAAGTGCATCATTGTGGACGTTCTGCCTCTTTTCCTATGCTTTCAATGCAATTCCAGTCTACCTCCTGAAATCGGTTTCCTGCAATTCTGCCCCGCTTTCAAGTCCTCTTGGCAGCCTTACTTCAGTATATTTTTGGACGATAGTTGTCATTTATAACTCTGCAGGTTTGTGAATTACAGTGCCCCTGAGCTCCTTTCTTCAACTCGTTTTCTTGTGAGCTGGCCGCAACACCGCAGGATGGCTTCAGGCCCTAATCTGGTTCCGGCACGGCACGCTGAGCCTTTGGTTATTTCCTCTTCCTGGTGGGAAATGAGAGTTAAATTTGCCCGTCCAGACACCTCCAGCTAGTCTCTCATTGGTTCTCGCTATTCCTGTTCATCTTCCGCAGAAATTGCAAACTGGGCCAAACAGGAGGTTAAAGGGACTGACTCTCCAAGTCGGGAGAGTGTTAGTAAAGCGTCTGGAATGTTGCACCCGAGTACCAGGGTACGAAAACTGAGACATATTTGAACACGTCTCCCGATCACATGGTTGATCATACTCTAGGTTCCACATGCATGTTTTAGCTGAAGGAAGAATACCTTAAACCTGGGTAGTTGAAACCCGTGGAATGGGTACCATGCAATATGACTTCAAAGGGTCTTCATTTGCTCACCGAACCTCTCCAATCCTATCACTGCTGCGTTTATGTCCCTGTACACATGCTTGATTCTCTTTCGGAGACATAGCAATCCATAGGTTTTAAGATACTTAAGAGTCAGGTACATTCTTAGGCGTTTAATATGCGGTGTTGAGTCCATTTCGTTGAGCAAGGAGTAGCTCTTGTCTATTCCATATTTGGCTTAAGGAACTTTATCTGTGCTCATTTCAATCTCTGGTTTTATGCAGCACCCCAACTCACCTTTACCCTTAAACAAGCATAAGTTGGTTTTCTAAATTTGAGACCCTGTTCTGTTCTGTAATTCAGTTCCTGTGTAGCCAAGTTTACATTCCGTGTATTACTGATATCTTATGATGTTTCTTTTTCTGTGTGACTTATTTCAGTTAGAATCATCGTACCTGAATCCACTCATTGTGCTGCTACGGGCCTGATGACATAGATTTCACTGCTGAGTGATACTGCATTGTACGTAAGTACCACAAGTTCTTTATCCATTTTTCACTTTCTGTGATATTGAACTTGTACGGTAAACGAGGTTCTTGTAAACAGAGGCGTCCCAAACATTGGGGTGGCTGTATCTTTTTGATTTTAATTTCCCTAAGCTATAGGACCATAAGTGGAAGTGCCCTAGGCTCTGTTGCTTTGTTTTTTAGATGTTTCAGGAAACACCATACACTTCTCCCGAGTGTCTGTTGGCAGTTTACATCCCGCCCATCAGCATAACAAGGCTCCCAGTTCTCCATGGCCTGTCCTGCCTTTCTGGATTTTACACTTTTTTCAGATGGCCCTTTTGACCGGGGGGGGGGAAGTGAGACTTCATTGTAGTGCAGATTTCCTTTGCAAGCTTGCTTGGTTGGCCAAAAAGGGCGTATGCGTTTTTTCCTGAATATATTCAGGAAAAAACGCATACGCCCTTTTTGGCCAAGTGCATCATTGTGGACGTTCTGCCTCTTTTCCTATGCTTTCAATGCAATTCCAGTCTACCTCCTGAAATCGGTTTCCTGCAATTCTGCCCCGCTTTCAAGTCCTCTTGGCAGCCTTACTTCAGTATATTTTTGGACGATAGTTGTCATTTATAACTCTGCAGGTTTGTGAATTACAGTGCCCCTGAGCTCCTTTCTTCAACTCGTTTTCTTGTGAGCTGGCCGCAACACCGCAGGATGGCTTCAGGCACTAATCTGGTTCCGGCACGGCACGCTGAGCCTTTGGTTATTTCCTCTTCCTGGTGGGAAATGAGAGTTAAATTTGCCCGTCCAGACACCTCCAGCTAGTCTCTCATTGGTTCTCGCTATTCCTGTTCATCTTCCGCAGAAATTGCAAACTGGGCCAAACAGGAGGTTAAAGGGACTGACTCTCCAAGTCGGGAGAGTGTTAGTAAAGCGTCTGGAATGTTGCACCCGAGTACCAGGGTACGAAAACTGAGACATATTTGAACACGTCTCCCGATCACATGGTTGATCATACTCTAGGTTCCACATGCATGTTTTAGCTGAAGGAAGAATACCTTAAACCTGGGTAGTTGAAACCCTTGGAATGGGTACCATGCAATATGACTTCAAAGGGTCTTCATTTGCTCACCGAACCTCTCCAATCCTATCACTGCTGCGTTTATGTCCCTGTACACATGCTTGATTCTCTTTCGGAGACATAGCAATCCATAGGTTTTAAGATACTTAAGAGTCAGGTACATTCTTAGGCGTTTAATATGCGGTGTTGAGTCCATTTCGTTGAGCAAGGAGTAGCTCTTGTCTATTCCATATTTGGCTTAAGGAACTTTATCTGTGCTCATTTCAATCTCTGGTTTTATGCAGCACCCCAACTCACCTTTACCCTTAAACAAGCATAAGTTGGTTTTCTAAATTTGAGACCCTGTTCTGTTCTGTAATTCAGTTCCTGTGTAGCCAAGTTTACATTCCGTGTATTACTGATATCTTATGATGTTTCTTTTTCTGTGTGACTTATTTCAGTTAGAATCATCGTACCTGAATCCACTCATTGTGCTGCTACGGGCCTGATGACATAGATTTCACTGCTGAGTGATACTGCATTGTACGTAAGTACCACAAGTTCTTTATCCATTTTTCACTTTCTGTGATATTGAACTTGTACGGTAAACGAGGTTCTTGTAAACAGAGGCGTCCCAAACATTGGGGTGGCTGTATCTTTTTGATTTTAATTTCCCTAAGCTATAGGACCATAAGTGGAAGTGCCCTAGGCTCTGTTGCTTTGTTTTTTAGATGTTTCAGGAAACACCATACACTTCTCCCGAGTGTCTGTTGGCAGTTTACATCCCGCCCATCAGCATAACAAGGCTCCCAGTTCTCCATGGCCTGTCCTGCCTTTCTGGATTTTACACTTTTTTCAGATGGCCCTTTTGACCGGAGGGAAGTGAGACTTCATTGTAGTGCAGATTTCCTTTGCAAGCTTGCTTGGTTGGCCAAAAAGGGCGTATGCGTTTTTTCCTGAATATATTCAGGAAAAAACGCATACGCCCTTTTTGGCCAAGTGCATCATTGTGGACGTTCTGCCTCTTTTCCTATGCTTTCAATGCAATTCCAGTCTACCTCCTGAATCGGTTTCCTGCAATTCTGCCCCGCTTTCAAGTCCTCTTGGCAGCCTTACTTCAGTATATTTTTGGACGATAGTTGTCATTTATAACTCTGCAGGTTTGTGAATTACAGTGCCCCTGAGCTCCTTTCTTCAACTCGTTTTCTTGTGAGCTGGCCGCAACACCGCAGGATGGCTTCAGGCCCTAATCTGGTTCCGGCACGGCAGGCTGAGCCTTTGGTTATTTCCTCTTCCTGGTGGGAAATGAGAGTTAAATTTGCCCGTCCAGACCCCTCCAGCTAGTCTCTCATTGGTTCTCGCTATTCCTGTTCATCTTCCGCAGAAATTGCAAACTGGGCCAAACAGGAGGTTAAAGGGACTGACTCTCCAAGTCGGGAGAGTGTTAGTAAAGCGTCTGGAATGTTGCACCCGAGTACCAGGGTACGAAAACTGAGACATATTTGAACACGTCTCCCGATCACATGGTTGATCATACTCTAGGTTCCACATGCATGTTTTAGCTGAAGGAAGAATACCTTAAACCTGGGTAGTTGAAACCCGTGGAATGGGTACCATGCAATATGACTTCAAAGGGTCTTCATTTGCTCACCGAACCTCTCCAATCCTATCACTGCTGCGTTTATGTCCCTGTACACATGCTTGATTCTCTTTCGGAGACATAGCAATCCATAGGTTTTAAGATACTTAAGAGTCAGGTACATTCTTAGGCGTTTAATATGCGGTGTTGAGTCCATTTCGTTGAGCAAGGAGTAGCTCTTGTCTATTCCATATTTGGCTTAAGGAACTTTATCTGTGCTCATTTCAATCTCTGGTTTTATGCAGCACCCCAACTCACCTTTACCCTTAAACAAGCATAAGTTGGTTTTCTAAATTTGAGACCCTGTTCTGTTCTGTAATTCAGTTCCTGTGTAGCCAAGTTTACATTCCGTGTATTACTGATATCTTATGATGTTTCTTTTTCTGTGTGACTTATTTCAGTTAGAATCATCGTACCTGAATCCACTCATTGTGCTGCTACGGGCCTGATGACATAGATTTCACTGCTGAGTGATACTGCATTGTACGTAAGTACCACAAGTTCTTTATCCATTTTTCACTTTCTGTGATATTGAACTTGTACGGTAAACGAGGTTCTTGTAAACAGAGGCGTCCCAAACATTGGGGTGGCTGTATCTTTTTGATTTTAATTTCCCTAAGCTATAGGACCATAAGTGGAAGTGCCCTAGGCTCTGTTGCTTTGTTTTTTAGATGTTTCAGGAAACACCATACACTTCTCCCGAGTGTCTGTTGGCAATTGACATCCCGCCCATCAGCATAACAAGGCTCCCAGTTCTCCATGGCCTGTCCTGCCTTTCTGGATTTTACACTTTTTGCAGATGGCCCTTTTGACCGGGGGGAAGTGAGACTTCATTGTAGTGCAGATTTCCTTTGCAAGCTTGCTTGGTTGGCCAAAAAGGGCGTATGCGTTTTTTCCTGAATATATTCAGGAAAAACCGCATACGCCCTTTTTGGCCAAGTGCATCATTGTGGACGTTCTGCCTCTTTTCCTATGCTTTCAATGCAATTCCAGTCTACCTCCTGAAATCGGTTTCCTGCAATTCTGCCCCGCTTTCAAGTCCTCTTGGCAGCCTTACTTCAGTATATTTTTGGACGATAGTTGTCATTTATAACTCTGCAGGTTTGTGAATTACAGTGCCCCTGAGCTCCTTTCTTCAACTCGTTTTCTTGTGAGCTGGCCGCAACACCGCAGGATGGCTTCAGGCCCTAATCTGGTTCCGGCACGGCACGCTGAGCCTTTGGTTATTTCCTCTTCCTGGTGGGAAATGAGAGTTAAATTTGCCCGTCCAGACACCTCCAGCTAGTCTCTCATTGGTTCTCGCTATTCCTGTTCATCTTCCGCAGAAATTGCAAACTGGGCCAAACAGGAGGTTAAAGGGACTGACTCTCCAAGTCGGGAGAGTGTTAGTAAAGCGTCTGGAATGTTGCACCCGAGTACCAGGGTACGAAAACTGAGACATATTTGAACACGTCTCCCGATCACATGGTTGATCATACTCTAGGTTCCACATGCATGTTTTAGCTGAAGGAAGAATACCTTAAACCTGGGTAGTTGAAACCCGTGGAATGGGTACCATGCAATATGACTTCAAAGGGTCTTCATTTGCTCACCGAACCTCTCCAATCCTATCACTGCTGCGTTTATGTCCCTGTACACATGCTTGATTCTCTTTCGGAGACATAGCAATCCATAGGTTTTAAGATACTTAAGAGTCAGGTACATTCTTAGGCGTTTAATATGCGGTGTTGAGTCCATTTCGTTGAGCAAGGAGTAGCTCTTGTCTATTCCATATTTGGCTTAAGGAACTTTATCTGTGCTCATTTCAATCTCTGGTTTTATGCAGCACCCCAACTCACCTTTCCCCTTAAACAAGCATAAGTTGGTTTTCTAAATTTGAGACCCTGTTCTGTTCTGTAATTCAGTTCCTGTGTAGCCAAGTTTACATTCCGTGTATTACTGATATCTTATGATGTTTCTTTTTCTGTGTGACTTATTTCAGTTAGAATCATCGTACCTGAATCCACTCATTGTGCTGCTACGGGCCTGATGACATAGATTTCGCTGCTGAGTGATACTGCATTGTACGTAAGTACCACAAGTTCTTTATCCATTTTTCACTTTCTGTGATATTGAACTTGTACGGTAAACGAGATTCTTGTTAACAGAGGCGTCCCAAACATTGGGGTGGCTGTATCTTTTTGATTTTAATTTCCCTAAGCTATAGGACCATAAGTGGCAGTGCCCTAGGCTCTGTTGCTTTGTTTTTTAGATGTTTCAGGAAACACCATACACTTCTCCCGAGTGTCTGTTGGCAGTTTACATCCCGCCCATCAGCATAACAAGGCTCCCAGTTCTCCATGGCCTGTCCTGCCTTTCTGGATTTTACACTTTTTTCAGATGGCCCTTTTGACCGGGGGGAAGTGAGACTTCATTGTAGTGCAGATTTCCTTTGCAAGCTTGCTTGGTTGGCCAAAAAGGGCGTATGCGTTTTTTCCTGAATATATTCAGGAAAAAACGCATACGCCCTTTTTGGCCAAGTGCATCATTGTGGACGTTCTGCCTCTTTTCCTATGCTTTCAATGCAATTCCAGTCTACCTCCTGAAATCGGTTTCCTGCAATTCTGCCCCGCTTTCAAGTCCTCTTGGCAGCCTTACTTCAGTATATTTTTGGACGATAGTTGTCATTTATAACTCTGCAGGTTTGTGAATTACAGTGCCCCTGAGCTCCTTTCTTCAACTCGTTTTCTTGTGAGCTGGCCGCAACACCGCAGGATGGCTTCAGGCCCTAATCTGGTTCCGGCACGGCACGCTGAGCCTTTGGTTATTTCCTCTTCCTGGTGGGAAATGAGAGTTAAATTTGCCCGTCCAGACACCTCCAGCTAGTCTCTCATTGGTTCTCGCTATTCCTGTTCATCTTCCGCAGAAATTGCAAACTGGGCCAAACAGGAGGTTAAAGGGACTGACTCTCCAAGTCGGGAGAGTGTTAGTAAAGCGTCTGGAATGTTGCACCCGAGTACCAGGGTACGAAAACTGAGACATATTTGAACACGTCTCCCGATCACATGGTTGATCATACTCTAGGTTCCACATGCATGTTTTAGCTGAAGGAAGAATACCTTAAACCTGGGTAGTTGAAACCCGTGGAATGGGTACCATGCAATATGACTTCAAAGGGTCTTCATTTGCTCACCGAACCTCTCCAATCCTATCACTGCTGCGTTTATGTCCCTGTACACATGCTTGATTCTCTTTCGGAGACATAGCAATCCATAGGTTTTAAGATACTTAAGAGTCAGGTACATTCTTAGGCGTTTAATATGCGGTGTTGAGTCCATTTCGTTGAGCAAGGAGTAGCTCTTGTCTATTCCATATTTGGCTTAAGGAACTTTATCTGTGCTCATTTCAATCTCTGGTTTTATGCAGCACCCCAACTCACCTTTCCCCTTAAACAAGCATAAGTTGGTTTTCTAAATTTGAGACCCTGTTCTGTTCTGTAATTCAGTTCCTGTGTAGCCAAGTTTACATTCCGTGTATTACTGATATCTTATGATGTTTCTTTTTCTGTGTGACTTATTTCAGTTAGAATCATCGTACCTGAATCCACTCATTGTGCTGCTACGGGCCTGATGACATAGATTTCACTGCTGAGTGATACTGCATTGTACGTAAGTACCACAAGTTCTTTATCCATTTTTCACTTTCTGTGATATTGAACTTGTACGGTAAACGAGGTTCTTGTAAACAGAGGCGTCCCAAACATTGGGGTGGCTGTATCTTTTTGATTTTAATTTCCCTAAGCTATAGGACCATAAGTGGCAGTGCCCTAGGCTCTGTTGCTTTGTTTTTTAGATGTTTCAGGAAACACCATACACTTCTCCCGAGTGTCTGTTGGCAGTTTACATCCCGCCCATCAGCATAACAAGGCTCCCAGTTCTCCATGGCCTGTCCTGCCTTTCTGGATTTTACACTTTTTTCAGATGGCCCTTTTGACCGGGGGGAAGTGAGACTTCATTGTAGTGCAGATTTCCTTTGCAAGCTTGCTTGGTTGGCCAAAAAGGGCGTATGCGTTTTTTCCTGAATATATTCAGGAAAAAACGCATACGCCCTTTTTGGCCAAGTGCATCATTGTGGACGTTCTGCCTCTTTTCCTATGCTTTCAATGCAATTCCAGTCTACCTCCTGAAATCGGTTTCCTGCAATTCTGCCCCGCTTTCAAGTCCTCTTGGCAGCCTTACTTCAGTATATTTTTGGACGATAGTTGTCATTTATAACTCTGCAGGTTTGTGAATTACAGTGCCCCTGAGCTCCTTTCTTCAACTCGTTTTCTTGTGAGCTGGCCGCAACACCGCAGGATGGCTTCAGGCCCTAATCTGGTTCCGGCACGGCACGCTGAGCCTTTGGTTATTTCCTCTTCCTGGTGGGAAATGAGAGTTAAATTTGCCCGTCCAGACACCTCCAGCTAGT
Organism: Globicephala melas; assembly: GCF_963455315.2. NCBI lineage: Eukaryota > Metazoa > Chordata > Mammalia > Artiodactyla > Delphinidae > Globicephala > Globicephala melas. The sequence continues at coordinate 112,066 of NW_027207276.1, read as the reverse complement.
CTCTCATTGGTTCTCGCTATTCCTGTTCATCTTCCGCAGAAATTGCAAACTGGGCCAAACAGGAGGTTAAAGGGACTGACTCTCCAAGTCGGGAGAGTGTTAGTAAAGCGTCTGGAATGTTGCACCCGAGTACCAGGGTACGAAAACTGAGACATATTTGAACACGTCTCCCGATCACATGGTTGATCATACTCTAGGTTCCACATGCATGTTTTAGCTGAAGGAAGAATACCTTAAACCTGGGTAGTTGAAACCCGTGGAATGGGTACCATGCAATATGACTTCAAAGGGTCTTCATTTGCTCACCGAACCTCTCCAATCCTATCACTGCTGCGTTTATGTCCCTGTACACATGCTTGATTCTCTTTCGGAGACATAGCAATCCATAGGTTTTAAGATACTTAAGAGTCAGGTACATTCTTAGGCGTTTAATATGCGGTGTTGAGTCCATTTCGTTGAGCAAGGAGTAGCTCTTGTCTATTCCATATTTGGCTTAAGGAACTTTATCTGTGCTCATTTCAATCTCTGGTTTTATGCAGCACCCCAACTCACCTTTACCCTTAAACAAGCATAAGTTGGTTTTCTAAATTGAGACCCTGTTCTGTTCTGTAATTCAGTTCCTGTGTAGCCAAGTTTACATTCCGTGTATTACTGATATCTTATGATGTTTCTTTTTCTGTGTGACTTATTTCAGTTAGAATCATCGTACCTGAATCCACTCATTGTGCTGCTACGGGCCTGATGACATAGATTTCGCTGCTGAGTGATACTGCATTGTACGTAAGTACCACAGTTCTTTATCCATTTTTCACTTTCTGTGATATTGAACTTGTACGGTAAACGAGGTTCTTGTAAACAGAGGCGTCCCAAACATTGGGGTGGCTGTATCTTTTTGATTTTAATTTCCCTAAGCTATAGGACCATAAGTGGAAGTGCCCTAGGCTCTGTTGCTTTGTTTTTTAGATGTTTCAGGAAACACCATACACTTCTCCCGAGTGTCTGTTGGCAATTGACATCCCGCCCATCAGCATAACAAGGCTCCCAGTTCTCCATGGCCTGTCCTGCCTTTCTGGATTTTACACTTTTTTCAGATGGCCCTTTTGACCGGGGGGAAGTGAGACTTCATTGTAGTGCAGATTTCCTTTGCAAGCTTGCTTGGTTGGCCAAAAAGGGCGTATGCGTTTTTTCCTGAATATATTCAGGAAAAAACGCATACGCCCTTTTTGGCCAAGTGCATCATTGTGGACGTTCTGCCTCTTTTCCTATGCTTTCAATGCAATTCCAGTCTACCTCCTGAAATCGGTTTCCTGCAATTCTGCCCCGCTTTCAAGTCCTCTTGGCAGCCTTACTTCAGTATATTTTTGGACGATAGTTGTCATTTATAACTCTGCAGGTTTGTGAATTACAGTGCCCCTGAGCTCCTTTCTTCAACTCGTTTTCTTGTGAGCTGGCCGCAACACCGCAGGATGGCTTCAGGCCCTAATCTGGTTCCGGCACGGCACGCTGAGCCTTTGGTTATTTCCTCTTCCTGGTGGGAAATGAGAGTTAAATTTGCCCGTCCAGACACCTCCAGCTAGTCTCTCATTGGTTCTCGCTATTCCTGTTCATCTTCCGCAGAAATTGCAAACTGGGCCAAACAGGAGGTTAAAGGGACTGACTCTCCAAGTCGGGAGAGTGTTAGTAAAGCGTCTGGAATGTTGCACCCGAGTACCAGGGTACGAAAACTGAGACATATTTGAACACGTCTCCCGATCACATGGTTGATCATACTCTAGGTTCCACATGCATGTTTTAGCTGAAGGAAGAATACCTTAAACCTGGGTAGTTGAAACCCGTGGAATGGGTACCATGCAATATGACTTCAAAGGGTCTTCATTTGCTCACCGAACCTCTCCAATCCTATCACTGCTGCGTTTATGTCCCTGTACACATGCTTGATTCTCTTTCGGAGACATAGCAATCCATAGGTTTTAAGATACTTAAGAGTCAGGTACATTCTTAGGCGTTTAATATGCGGTGTTGAGTCCATTTCGTTGAGCAAGGAGTAGCTCTTGTCTATTCCATATTTGGCTTAAGGAACTTTATCTGTGCTCATTTCAATCTCTGGTTTTATGCAGCACCCCAACTCACCTTTACCCTTAAACAAGCATAAGTTGGTTTTCTAAATTTGAGACCCTGTTCTGTTCTGTAATTCAGTTCCTGTGTAGCCAAGTTTACATTCCGTGTATTACTGATATCTTATGATGTTTCTTTTTCTGTGTGACTTATTTCAGTTAGAATCATCGTACCTGAATCCACTCATTGTGCTGCTACGGGCCTGATGACATAGATTTCACTGCTGAGTGATACTGCATTGTACGTAAGTACCACAAGTTCTTTATCCATTTTTCACTTTCTGTGATATTGAACTTGTACGGTAAACCAGGTTCTTGTAAACAGAGGCGTCCCAAACATTGGGGTGGCTGTATCTTTTTGATTTTAATTTCCCTAAGCTATAGGACCATAAGTGGAAGTGCCCTAGGCTCTGTTGCTTTGTTTTTTAGATGTTTCAGGAAACACCATACACTTCTCCCGAGTGTCTGTTGGCAGTTTACATCCCGCCCATCAGCATAACAAGGCTCCCAGTTCTCCATGGCCTGTCCTGCCTTTCTGGATTTTACACTTTTTTCAGATGGCCCTTTTGATCGGGGGGAAGTGAGACTTCATTGTAGTGCAGATTTCCTTTGCAAGCTTGCTTGGTTGGCCAAAAAGGGCGTATGCGTTTTTTCCTGAATATATTCAGGAAAAAACGCATACGCCCTTTTTGGCCAAGTGCATCATTGTGGACGTTCTGCCTCTTTTCCTATGCTTTCAATGCAATTCCAGTCTACCTCCTGAAATCGGTTTCCTGCAATTCTGCCCCGCTTTCAAGTCCTCTTGGCAGCCTTACTTCAGTATATTTTTGGACGATAGTTGTCATTTATAACTCTGCAGGTTTGTGAATTACAGTGCCCCTGAGCTCCTTTCTTCAACTCGTTTTCTTGTGAGCTGGCCGCAACACCGCAGGATGGCTTCAGGCCCTAATCTGGTTCCGGCACGGCACGCTGAGCCTTTGGTTATTTCCTCTTCCTGGTGGGAAATGAGAGTTAAATTTGCCCGTCCAGACACCTCCAGCTAGTCTCTCATTGGTTCTCGCTATTCCTGTTCATCTTCCGCAGAAATTGCAAACTGGGCCAAACAGGAGGTTAAAGGGACTGACTCTCCAAGTCGGGAGAGTGTTAGTAAAGCGTCTGGAATGTTGCACCCGAGTACCAGGGTACGAAAACTGAGACATATTTGAACACGTCTCCCGATCACATGGTTGATCATACTCTAGGTTCCACATGCATGTTTTAGCTGAAGGAGGAATACCTTAAACCTGGGTAGTTGAAACCCGTGGAATGGGTACCATGCAATATGACTTCAAAGGGTCTTCATTTGCTCACCGAACCTCTCCAATCCTATCACTGCTGCGTTTATGTCCCTGTACACATGCTTGATTCTCTTTCGGAGACATAGCAATCCATAGGTTTTAAGATACTTAAGAGTCAGGTACATTCTTAGGCGTTTAATATGCGGTGTTGAGTCCATTTCGTTGAGCAAGGAGTAGCTCTTGTCTATTCCATATTTGGCTTAAGGAACTTTATCTGTGCTCATTTCAATCTCTGGTTTTATGCAGCACCCCAACTCACCTTTCCCCTTAAACAAGCATAAGTTGGTTTTCTAAATTTGAGACCCTGTTCTGTTCTGTAATTCAGTTCCTGTGTAGCCAAGTTTACATTCCGTGTATTACTGATATCTTATGATGTTTCTTTTTCTGTGTGAGTTATTTCAGTTAGAATCATCGTACCTGAATCCACTCATTGTGCTGCTACGGGCCTGATGACATAGATTTCGCTGCTGAGTGATACTGCATTGTACGTAAGTACCACAAGTTCTTTATCCATTTTTCACTTTCTGTGATATTGAACTTGTACGGTAAACGAGGTTCTTGTAAACAGAGGCGTCCCAAACATTGGGGTGGCTGTATCTTTTTGATTTTAATTTCCCTAAGCTATAGGACCATAAGTGGCAGTGCCCTAGGCTCTGTTGCTTTGTTTTTTAGATGTTTCAGGAAACACCATACACTTCTCCCGAGTGTCTGTTGGCAGTTTACATCCCGCCCATCAGCATAACAAGGCTCCCAGTTCTCCATGGCCTGTCCTGCCTTTCTGGATTTTACACTTTTTTCAGATGGCCCTTTTGACCGGGGGGAAGTGAGACTTCATTGTAGTGCAGATTTCCTTTGCAAGCTTGCTTGGTTGGCCAAAAAGGGCGTATGCGTTTTTTCCTGAATATATTCAGGAAAAAACGCATACGCCCTTTTTGGCCAAGTGCATCATTGTGGACGTTCTGCCTCTTTTCCTATGCTTTCAATGCAATTCCAGTCTACCTCCTGAAATCGGTTTCCTGCAATTCTGCCCCGCTTTCAAGTCCTCTTGGCAGCCTTACTTCAGTATATTTTTGGACGATAGTTGTCATTTATAACTCTGCAGGTTTGTGAATTACAGTGCCCCTGAGCTCCTTTCTTCAACTCGTTTTCTTGTGAGCTGGCCGCAACACCGCAGGATGGCTTCAGGCCCTAATCTGGTTCCGGCACGGCACGCTGAGCCTTTGGTTATTTCCTCTTCCTGGTGGGAAATGAGAGTTAAATTTGCCCGTCCAGACACCTCCAGCTAGTCTCTCATTGGTTCTCGCTATTCCTGTTCATCTTCCGCAGAAATTGCAAACTGGGCCAAACAGGAGGTTAAAGGGACTGACTCTCCAAGTCGGGAGAGTGTTAGTAAAGCGTCTGGAATGTTGCACCCGAGTACCAGGGTACGAAAACTGAGACATATTTGAACACGTCTCCCGATCACATGGTTGATCATACTCTAGGTTCCACATGCATGTTTAAGCTGAAGGAAGAATACCTTAAACCTGGGTAGTTGAAACCCGTGGAATGGGTACCATGCAATATGACTTCAAAGGGTCTTCATTTGCTCACCGAACCTCTCCAATCCTATCACTGCTGCGTTTATGTCCCTGTACACATGCTTGATTCTCTTTCGGAGACATAGCAATCCATAGGTTTTAAGATACTTAAGAGTCAGGTACATTCTTAGGCGTTTAATATGCGGTGTTGAGTCCATTTCGTTGAGCAAGGAGTAGCTCTTGTCTATTCCATATTTGGCTTAAGGAACTTTATCTGTGCTCATTTCAATCTCTGGTTTTATGCAGCACCCCAACTCACCTTTCCCCTTAAACAAGCATAAGTTGGTTTTCTAAATTTGAGACCCTGTTCTGTTCTGTAATTCAGTTCCTGTGTAGCCAAGTTTACATTCCGTGTATTACTGATATCTTATGATGTTTCTTTTTCTGTGTGACTTATTTCAGTTAGAATCATCGTACCTGAATCCACTCATTGTGCTGCTACGGGCCTGATGACATAGATTTCACTGCTGAGTGATACTGCATTGTACGTAAGTACCACAAGTTCTTTATCCATTTTTCACTTTCTGTGATATTGAACTTGTACGGTAAACGAGGTTCTTGTAAACAGAGGCGTCCCAAACATTGGGGTGGCTGTATCTTTTTGATTTTAATTTCCCTAAGCTATAGGACCATAAGTGGCAGTGCCCTAGGCTCTGTTGCTTTGTTTTTTAGATGTTTCAGGAAACACCATACACTTCTCCCGAGTGTCTGTTGGCAGTTTACATCCCGCCCATCAGCATAACAAGGCTCCCAGTTCTCCATGGCCTGTCCTGCCTTTCTGGATTTTACACTTTTTTCAGATGGCCCTTTTGACCGGGGGGAAGTGAGACTTCATTGTAGTGCAGATTTCCTTTGCAAGCTTGCTTGGTTGGCCAAAAAGGGCGTATGCGTTTTTTCCTGAATATATTCAGGAAAAAACGCATACGCCCTTTTTGGCCAAGTGCATCATTGTGGACGTTCTGCCTCTTTTCCTATGCTTTCAATGCAATTCCAGTCTACCTCCTGAAATCGGTTTCCTGCAATTCTGCCCCACTTTCAAGTCCTCTTGGCAGCCTTACTTCAGTATATTTTTGGACGATAGTTGTCATTTATAACTCTGCAGGTTTGTGAATTACAGTGCCCCTGAGCTCCTTTCTTCAACTCGTTTTCTTGTGAGCTGGCCGCAACACCGCAGGATGGCTTCAGGCCCTAATCTGGTTCCGGCACGGCACGCTGAGCCTTTGGTTATTTCCTCTTCCTGGTGGGAAATGAGAGTTAAATTTGCCCGTCCAGACACCTCTAGCTAGTCTCTCATTGGTTCTCGCTATTCCTGTTCATCTTCCGCAGAAATTGCAAACTGGGCCAAACAGGAGGTTAAAGGGACTGACTCTCCAAGTCGGGAGAGTGTTAGTAAAGCGTCTGGAATGTTGCACCCGAGTACCAGGGTACGAAAACTGAGACATATTTGAACACGTCTCCCGATCACATGGTTGATCATACTCTAGGTTCCACATGCATGTTTTAGCTGAAGGAAGAATACCTTAAACCTGGGTAGTTGAAACCCGTGGAATGGGTACCATGCAATATGACTTCAAAGGGTCTTCATTTGCTCACCGAACCTCTCCAATCCTATCACTGCTGCGTTTATGTCCCTGTACACATGCTTGATTCTCTTTCGGAGACATAGCAATCCATAGGTTTTAAGATACTTAAGAGTCAGGTACATTCTTAGGCGTTTAATATGCGGTGTTGAGTCCATTTCGTTGAGCAAGGAGTAGCTCTTGTCTATTCCATATTTGGCTTAAGGAACTTTATCTGTGCTCATTTCAATCTCTGGTTTTATGCAGCACCCCAACTCACCTTTCCCCTTAAAGAAGCATAAGTTGGTTTTCTAAATTTGAGACCCTGTTCTGTTCTGTAATTCAGTTCCTGTGTAGCCAAGTTTACATTCCGTGTATTACTGATATCTTATGATGTTTCTTTTTCTGTGTGACTTATTTCAGTTAGAATCATCGTACCTGAATCCACTCATTGTGCTGCTACGGGCCTGATGACATAGATTTCACTGCTGAGTGATACTGCATTGTACGTAAGTACCACAAGTTCTTTATCCATTTTTCACTTTCTGTGATATTGAACTTGTACGGTAAACGAGGTTCTTGTAAACAGAGGCGTCCCAAACATTGGGGTGGCTGTATCTTTTTGATTTTAATTTCCCTAAGCTATAGGACCATAAGTGGAAGTGCCCTAGGCTCTGTTGCTTTGTTTTTTAGATGTTTCAGGAAACACCATACACTTCTCCCGAGTGTCTGTTGGCAATTGACATCCCGCCCATCAGCATAACAAGGCTCCCAGTTCTCCATGGCCTGTCCTGCCTTTCTGGATTTTACACTTTTTTCAGATGGCCCTTTTGACCGGGGGGAAGTGAGACTTCATTGTAGTGCAGATTTCCTTTGCAAGCTTGCTTGGTTGGCCAAAAAGGGCGTATGCGTTTTTTCCTGAATATATTCAGGAAAAAACGCATACGCCCTTTTTGGCCAAGTGCATCATTGTGGACGTTCTGCCTCTTTTCCTATGCTTTCAATGCAATTCCAGTCTACCTCCTGAAATCGGTTTCCTGCAATTCTGCCCCGCTTTCAAGTCCTCTTGGCAGCCTTACTTCAGTATATTTTTGGACGATAGTTGTCATTTATAACTCTGCAGGTTTGTGAATTACAGTGCCCCTGAGCTCCTTTCTTCAACTCGTTTTCTTGTGAGCTGGCCACAACACCGCAGGATGGCTTCAGGCCCTAATCTGGTTCCGGCACGGCACGCTGAGCCTTTGGTTATTTCCTCTTCCTGGTGGGAAATGAGAGTTAAATTTGCCCGTCCAGACACCTCCAGCTAGTCTCTCATTGGTTCTCGCTATTCCTGTTCATCTTCCGCAGAAATTGCAAACTGGGCCAAACAGGAGGTTAAAGGGACTGACTCTCCAAGTCGGGAGAGTGTTAGTAAAGCGTCTGGAATGTTGCACCCGAGTACCAGGGTACGAAAACTGAGACATATTTGAACACGTCTCCCGATCACATGGTTGATCATACTCTAGGTTCCACATGCATGTTTTAGCTGAAGGAAGAATACCTTAAACCTGGGTAGTTGAAACCCGTGGAATGGGTACCATGCAATATGACTTCAAAGGGTCTTCATTTGCTCACCGAACCTCTCCAATCCTATCACTGCTGCGTTTATGTCCCTGTACACATGCTTGATTCTCTTTCGGAGACATAGCAATCCATAGGTTTTAAGATACTTAAGAGTCAGGTACATTCTTAGGCGTTTAATATGCGGTGTTGAGTCCATTTCGTTGAGCAAGGAGTAGCTCTTGTCTATTCCATATTTGGCTTAAGGAACTTTATCTGTGCTCATTTCAATCTCTGGTTTTATGCAGCACCCCAACTCACCTTTACCCTTAAACAAGCATAAGTTGGTTTTCTAAATTTGAGACCCTGTTCTGTTCTGTAATTCAGTTCCTGTGTAGCCAAGTTTACATTCCGTGTATTACTGATATCTTATGATGTTTCTTTTTCTGTGTGACTTATTTCAGTTAGAATCATCGTACCTGAATCCACTCATTGTGCTGCTACGGGCCTGATGACATAGATTTCACTGCTGAGTGATACTGCATTGTACGTAAGTACCACAAGTTCTTTATCCATTTTTCACTTTCTGTGATATTGAACTTGTACGGTAAACGAGGTTCTTGTAAACAGAGGCGTCCCAAACATTGGGGTGGCTGTATCTTTTTGATTTTAATTTCCCTAAGCTATAGGACCATAAGTGGAAGTGCCCTAGGCTCTGTTGCTTTGTTTTTTAGATGTTTCAGGAAACACCATACACTTCTCCCGAGTGTCTGTTGGCAATTTACATCCCGCCCATCAGCATAACAAGGCTCCCAGTTCTCCATGGCCTGTCCTGCCTTTCTGGATTTTACACTTTTTTCAGATGGCCCTTTTGACCGGGGGGAAGTGAGACTTCATTGTAGTGCAGATTTCCTTTGCAAGCTTGCTTGGTTGGCCAAAAAGGGCGTATGCGTTTTTTCCTGAATATATTCAGGAAAAAACGCATACGCCCTTTTTGGCCAAGTGCATCATTGTGGACGTTCTGCCTCTTTTCCTATGCTTTCAATGCAATTCCAGTCTACCTCCTGAAATCGGTTTCCTGCAATTCTGCCCCGCTTTCAAGTCCTCTTGGCAGCCTTACTTCAGTATATTTTTGGACGATAGTTGTCATTTATAACTCTGCAGGTTTGTGAATTACAGTGCCCCTGAGCTCCTTTCTTCAACTCGTTTTCTTGTGAGCTGGCCGCAACACCGCAGGATGGCTTCAGGCCCTAATCTGGTTCCGGCACGGCACGCTGAGCCTTTGGTTATTTCCTCTTCCTGGTGGGAAATGAGAGTTAAATTTGCCCGTCCAGACACCTCCAGCTAGTCTCTCATTGGTTCTCGCTATTCCTGTTCATCTTCCGCAGAAATTGCAAACTGGGCCAAACAGGAGGTTAAAGGGACTGACTCTCCAAGTCGGGAGAGTGTTAGTAAAGCGTCTGGAATGTTGCACCCGAGTACCAGGGTACGAAAACTGAGACATATCTCAACACGTCTCCCGATCACGTGGTTGATCATACTCTGGGTTCCACATAAATGTTTTAGCTGAAGGAAGAATACCTTAAACCTGGAGAGTTGAGACCCGTGGAATGGGTACCATGCAATATGACTTCAAAGGGTCTTCATTTGCTCACCGAAACTCTCCAATCCTATCACTGCTGCGTTTATGCCCCTGTACACACGTTTGATTCTCTTTTGGAGACATAGCAATCCATAGGTTTTAAGATACTTACTAGTCACGTACATTCTTAGGCGTTTAATATGGCGTGTTGAGTCCATTTCGTTGAGCAAGGAGTAGCTCTTGTCTGTTCCATATTTAGCTTAAGGAACTTTATCTGTGCTCATTTCAATCTCTGGTTTTATGCAGCACCCCAACTCACCTTTCCCTTTAAGCAAGCATAAGTTGGTTTTCTAAATTTGAGACCCTGTTCTGTTTTGTAATTCAGTTCCTCTGTAGTCAAGTTTACATTCCATGTATTAGTGATATTTTTTGATATTTCTTTTTCTGTGTGACTTATTTCAGTTAGAATCACCATACCCGAATCCACTCATTGTGCTGCTACGGGCCTGGTGACATAGATTTCATTGCTGAGTGATATTGCATTGTACATGAGCACCACAACTTCTTTCTCCATTTTTCACTTTCTGTGATATTGAACTTGTACTGTAAACGAGGTTGTTGTAAACAGAGCCGTCCCAAACTTTGGGGTGGCTGTGTCTTTTTGATTTTAATTTCCCTAAACTATAGGACCATAAGTGGAAGTGCCCTAGGCTCTGTTGCTTTGTTTTTTAGATGTTTCAGGAAACACCATACACTCCTCCCGAGTGTCTGTTGGCAATGTACATCCCGCCCATCTGCATAACAAGGCTCCCAGTTCTCCATGGCCTGTCCTGCCTTTCTGGATTTTACACTTTTTTCAGATGGCCCTTTTGACCGGGGGGAAGTGAGACTTCATTGTAGTACAGATTTCCTTTGCAAGCTTGCTTGGTTGGCCAAAAAGGGCGTATGCGTTTTTTCCTGAATATATTCAGGAAAAAACGCATACGCCCTTTTTGGCCAAGTGCATCATTGTGGACGTTCTGCCTCTTTTCCTATGCTTTCAATGCAATTCCAGTCTACCTCCTGAAACCGGTTTCCTGCAATTCTGCCCCGCTTTCAAGTCCTCTTGGCAGCCTTACTTCAGTATATTTTTGGACGATAGCTGTCATTTATAACTCTGCAGGTTTGTGAATTACAGTGCCCCTGAGCTCCTTTCTTCAACTCGCTTTCTTGTGAGCTGGCCGCAACACCGCAGGATGGCTTCAGGCCCTAATCTGGTTCTGGCACGGCACGCTGAGCCTTTTGTTAATTCCTCTTCCTGGTGGGAAATGAGAGTTAAATTTGCCCGTCCAGACACCTCCAGCTAGTCTCTCATTGGTTCTCCTTATTCCTGTACATGTTCCGCAGAAATTGCAAACTGGGCCAAACAGGAGGTTAAAGGCACTGTCTCTCCAAGTGGGGAGAGTGTTAGTAAAGCGTCTGGAATGTTGCACCCGAGTACCAGGGTACGAAAACTGAGACATATCTGAACACGTCTCCCGATCACGTGGTTGATCATACTCTGGGTTCCACATAAATGTTTTAGCTGAAGGAAGAATACCTTAAACCTGGAGAGTTGAGACCCGTGGAATGGGTACCATGCAATATGACTTCAAAGGGTCTTCATTTGCTCACCGAACCTCTCCAATCCTATCACTGCTGCGTTTATGCCCCTGTACACACGCTTGATTCTCTTTTGGAGACATAGCAATCCATAGGTTTTAAGATACTTACTAGTCACGTACATTCTTAGGCGTTTAATATGGCGTGTTGAGTCCATTTCGTTGAGCAAGGAGTAGCTCTTGTCTGTTCCATATTTAGCTTAAGGAACTTTATCTGTGCTCATTTCAATCTCTGGTTTTATGCAGCACCCCAACTCACCTTTCCCTTTAAGCAAGCATAAGTTGGTTTTCTAAATTTGAGACCCTGTTCTGTTTTGTAATTCAGTTCCTCTGTAGCCAAGTTTACATTCCATGTATTAGTGATATTTTTTGATATTTCTTTTTCTGTGTGACTTATTTCAGTTAGAATCACCATACCCGAATCCACTCATTGTGCTGCTACGGGCCTGGTGACATAGATTTCATTGCTGAGTGATATTGCATTGTACATGAGTACCACAACTTCTTTCTCCATTTTTCACTTTCTGTGATATTGAACTTGTACTGTAAACGAGGTTGTTGTAAACAGAGCCGTCCCAAACTTTGGGGTGGCTGTGTCTTTTTGATTTTAATTTCCCTAAACTATAGGACCATAAGTGGAAGTGCCCTAGGCTCTGTTGCTTTGTTTTTTAGATGTTTCAGGAAACACCATACACTCCTCCCGAGTGTCTGTTGGCAATGTACATCCCGCCCATCTGCATAACAAGGCTCCCAGTTCTCCATGGCCTGTCCTGCCTTTCTGGATTTTACACTTTTTTCAGATGGCCCTTTTGACCGGGGGGAAGTGAGACTTCATTGTAGTGCAGATTTCCTTTGCAAGCTTGCTTGGTTGGCCAAAAAGGGCGTATGCGTTTTTTCCTGAATATATTCAGGAAAAAACGCATACGCCCTTTTTGGCCAAGTGCATCATTGTGGACGTTCTGCCTCTTTTCCTATGCTTTCAATGCAATTCCAGTCTACCTCCTGAAACCGGTTTCCTGCAATTCTGCCCCGCTTTCAAGTCCTCTTGGCAGCCTTACTTCAGTATATTTTTGGACGATAGCTGTCATTTATAACTCTGCAGGTTTGTGAATTACAGTGCCCCTGAGCTCCTTTCTTCAACTCGCTTTCTTGTGAGCTGGCCGCAACACCGCAGGATGGCTTCAGGCCCTAATCTGGTTCTGGCACGGCACGCTGAGCCTTTTGTTAATTCCTCTTCCTGGTGGGAAATGAGAGTTAAATTTGCCCGTCCAGACACCTCCAGCTAGTCTCTCATTGGTTCTCCTTATTCCTGTACATGTTCCGCAGAAATTGCAAACTGGGCCAAACAGGAGGTTAAAGGCACTGACTCTCCAAGTGGGGAGAGTGTTAGTAAAGCGTCTGGAATGTTGCACCCGAGTACCAGGGTACGAAAACTGAGACATATCTGAACACGTCTCCCGATCACGTGGTTGATCATACTCTGGGTTCCACATAAATGTTTTAGCTGAAGGAAGAATACCTTAAACCTGGAGAGTTGAGACCCGTGGAATGGGTACCATGCAATATGACTTCAAAGGGTCTTCATTTGCTCACCGAACCTCTCCAATCCTATCACTGCTGCGTTTATGCCCCTGTACACACGCTTGATTCTCTTTTGGAGACATAGCAATCCATAGGTTTTAAGATACTTACTAGTCACGTACATTCTTAGGCGTTTAATATGGGGTGTTGAGTCCATTTCGTTGAGCAAGGAGTAGCTCTTGTCTGTTCCATATTTGGCTTAAGGAACTTTATCTGTGCTCATTTCAATCTCTGGTTTTATGCAGCACCCCAACTCACCTTTACCCTTAAACAAGCATAAGTTGGTTTTCTAAATTTGAGACCCTGTTCTGTTCTGTAATTCAGTTCCTGTGTAGCCAAGTTTACATTCCATGTATTACTGATATCTTATGATGTTTCTTTTTCTGTGTGACTTATTTCAGTTAGAATCATCGTACCTGAATCCACTCATTGTGCTGCTACGGGCCTGATGACATAGATTTCACTGCTGAGTGATACTGCATTGTACGTAAGTACCACAAGTTCTTTATCCATTTTTCACTTTCTGTGATATTGAACTTGTACGGTAAACGAGGTTCTTGTAAACAGAGGCGTCCCAAACATTGGGGTGGCTGTATCTTTTTGATTTTAATTTCCCTAAGCTATAGGACCATAAGTGGAAGTGCCCTAGGCTCTGTTGCTTTGTTTTTTAGATGTTTCAGGAAACACCATACACTTCTCCCGAGTGTCTGTTGGCAGTTTACATCCCGCCCATCAGCATAACAAGGCTCCCAGTTCTCCATGGCCTGTCCTGCCTTTCTGGATTTTACACTTTTTTCAGATGGCCCTTTTGACCGGGGGGAAGTGAGACTTCATTGTAGTGCATATTTCCTTTGCAAGCTTGCTTGGTTGGCCAAAAAGGGCGTATGCGTTTTTTCCTGAATATATTCAGGAAAAAACGCATACGCCCTTTTTGGCCAAGTGCATCATTGTGGACGTTCTGCCTCTTTTCCTATGCTTTCAATGCAATTCCAGTCTACCTCCTGAAATCGGTTTCCTGCAATTCTGCCCCGCTTTCAAGTCCTCTTGGCAGCCTTACTTCAGTATATTTTTGGACGATAGTTGTCATTTATAACTCTGCAGGTTTGTGAATTACAGTGCCCCTGAGCTCCTTTCTTCAACTCGTTTTCTTGTGAGCTGGCCGCAACACCGCAGGATGGCTTCAGGCCCTAATCTGGTTCCGGCACGGCACGCTGAGCCTTTGGTTATTTCCTCTTCCTGGTGGGAAATGAGAGTTAAATTTGCCCGTCCAGACACCTCCAGCTAGTCTCTCATTGGTTCTCGCTATTCCTGTTCATCTTCCGCAGAAATTGCAAACTGGGCCAAACAGGAGGTTAAAGGGACTGACTCTCCAAGTCGGGAGAGTGTTAGTAAAGCGTCTGGAATGTTGCACCCGAGTACCAGGGTACGAAAACTGAGACATATTTGAACACGTCTCCCGATCACATGGTTGATCATACTCTAGGTTCCACATGCATGTTTTAGCTGAAGGAAGAATACCTTAAACCTGGGTAGTTGAAACCCGTGGAATGGGTACCATGCAATATGACTTCAAAGGGTCTTCATTTGCTCACCGAACCTCTCCAATCCTATCACTGCTGCGTTTATGTCCCTGTACACATGCTTGATTCTCTTTCGGAGACATAGCAATCCATAGGTTTTAAGATACTTAAGAGTCAGGTACATTCTTAGGCGTTTAATATGCGGTGTTGAGTCCATTTCGTTGAGCAAGGAGTAGCTCTTGTCTATTCCATATTTGGCTTAAGGAACTTTATCTGTGCTCATTTCAATCTCTGGTTTTATGCAGCACCCCAACTCACCTTTCCCCTTAAACAAGCATAAGTTGGTTTTCTAAATTTGAGACCCTGTTCTGTTCTGTAATTCAGTTCCTGTGTAGCCAAGTTTACATTCCGTGTATTACTGATATCTTATGATGTTTCTTTTTCTGTGTGACTTATTTCAGTTAGAATCATCGTACCTGAATCCACTCATTGTGCTGCTACGGGCCTGATGACATAGATTTCACTGCTGAGTGATACTGCATTGTACGTAAGTACCACAAGTTCTTTATCCATTTTTCACTTTCTGTGATATTGAACTTGTACGGTAAACGAGGTTCTTGTAAACAGAGGCGTCCCAAACATTGGGGTGGCTGTATCTTTTTGATTTTAATTTCCCTAAGCTATAGGACCATAAGTGGCAGTGCCCTAGGCTCTGTTGCTTTGTTTTTTAGATGTTTCAGGAAACACCATACACTTCTCCCGACTGTCTGTTGGAAATTTACATCCCGCACATCAGCATAACAAGGCTCCCAGTTCTCCATGGCCTGTCCTGCCTTTCTGGATTTTACACTTTTTTCAGATGGCCCTTTTGACCGGGGGGAAGTGAGACTTCATTGTAGTGCAGATTTCCTTTGCAAGCTTGCTTGGTTGGCCAAAAAGGGCGTATGCGTTTTTTCCTGAATATATTCAGGAAAAAACGCATACGCCCTTTTTGGTCAAGTGCATCATTGTGGACGTTCTGCCTCTTTTCCTATGCTTTCAATGCAATTCCAGTCTACCTCCTGAAATCGGTTTCCTGCAATTCTGCCCCGCTTTCAAGTCCTCTTGGCAGCCTTACTTCAGTATATTTTTGGACGATAGTTGTCATTTATAACTCTGCAGGTTTGTGAATTACAGTGCCCCTGAGCTCCTTTCTTCAACTCGTTTTCTTGTGAGCTGGCCGCAACACCGCAGGATGGCTTCAGGCCCTAATCTGGTTCCGGCACGGCACGCTGAGCCTTTGGTTATTTCCTCTTCCTGGTGGGAAATGAGAGTTAAATTTGCCCGTCCAGACACCTCCAGCTAGTCTCTCATTGGTTCTCGCTATTCCTGTTCATCTTCCGCAGAAATTGCAAACTGGGCCAAACAGGAGGTTAAAGGGACTGACTCTCCAAGTCGGGAGAGTGTTAGTAAAGCGTCTGGAATGTTGCACCCGAGTACCAGGGTACGAAAACTGAGACATATTTGAACACGTCTCCCGATCACATGGTTGATCATACTCTAGGTTCCACATGCATGTTTTAGCTGAAGGAAGAATACCTTAAACCTGGGTAGTTGAAACCCGTGGAATGGGTACCATGCAATATGACTTCAAAGGGTCTTCATTTGCTCACCGAACCTCTCCAATCCTATCACTGCTGCGTTTATGTCCCTGTACACATGCTTGATTCTCTTTCGGAGACATAGCAATCCATAGGTTTTAAGATACTTAAGAGTCAGGTACATTCTTAGGCGTTTAATATGCGGTGTTGAGTCCATTTCGTTGAGCAAGGAGTAGCTCTTGTCTATTCCATATTTGGCTTAAGGAACTTTATCTGTGCTCATTTCAATCTCTGGTTTTATGCAGCACCCCAACTCACCTTTACCCTTAAACAAGCATAAGTTGGTTTTCTAAATTTGAGACCCTGTTCTGTTCTGTAATTCAGTTCCTGTGTAGCCAAGTTTACATTCCGTGTATTACTGATATCTTATGATGTTTCTTTTTCTGTGTGACTTATTTCAGTTAGAATCATCGTACCTGAATCCACTCATTGTGCTGCTACGGGCCTGATGACATAGATTTCACTGCTGAGTGATACTGCATTGTACGTAAGTACCACAAGTTCTTTATCCATTTTTCACTTTCTGTGATATTGAACTTGTACAGTAAACGAGATTCTTGTAAACAGAGGCGTCCCAAACATTGGGGTGGCTGTATCTTTTTGATTTTAATTTCCCTAAGCTATAGGACCATAAGTGGCAGTGCCCTAGGCTCTGTTGATTTGTTTTTTAGATGTTTCAGGAAACACCATACACTTCTCCCGAGTGTCTGTTGGCAGTTTACATCCCGCCCATCAGCATAACAAGGCTCCCAGTTCTCCATGGCCTGTCCTGCCTTTCTGGATTTTACACATTTTTCAGATGGCCCTTTTGACCGGGGGGAAGTGAGACTTCATTGTAGTGCAGATTTCCTTTGCAAGCTTGCTTGGTTGGCCAAAAAGGGCGTATGCGTTTTTTCCTGAATATATTCAGGAAAAAACGCATACGCCCTTTTTGGCCAAGTGCATCATTGTGGACGTTCTGCCTCTTTTCCTATGCTTTCAATGCAATTCCAGTCTACCTCCTGAAATCGGTTTCCTGCAATTCTGCCCCGCTTTCAAGTCCTCTTGGCAGCCTTACTTCAGTATATTTTTGGACGATAGTTGTCATTTATAACTCTGCAGGTTTGTGAATTACAGTGCCCCTGAGCTCCTTTCTTCAACTCGTTTTCTTGTGAGCTGGCCGCAACACCGCAGGATGGCTTCAGGCCCTAATCTGGTTCCGGCACGGCACGCTGAGCCTTTGGTTATTTCCTCTTCCTGGTGGGAAATGAGAGTTAAATTTGCCCGTCCAGACACCTCCAGCTAGTCTCTCATTGGTTCTCGCTATTCCTGTTCATCTTCCGCAGAAATTGCAAACTGGGCCAAACAGGAGGTTAAAGGGACTGACTCTCCAAGTCGGGAGAGTGTTAGTAAAGCGTCTGGAATGTTGCACCCGAGTACCAGGGTACGAAAACTGAGACATATTTGAACACGTCTCCCGATCACATGGTTGATCATACTCTAGGTTCCACATGCATGTTTTAGCTGAAGGAAGAATACCTTAAACCTGGGTAGTTGAAACCCGTGGAATGGGTACCATGCAATATGACTTCAAAGGGTCTTCATTTGCTCACCGAACCTCTCCAATCCTATCACTGCTGCGTTTATGTCCCTGTACACATGCTTGATTCTCTTTCGGAGACATAGCAATCCATAGGTTTTAAGATACTTAAGAGTCAGGTACATTCTTAGGCGTTTAATATGCGGTGTTGAGTCCATTTCGTTGAGCAAGGAGTAGCTCTTGTCTATTCCATATTTGGCTTAAGGAACTTTATCTGTGCTCATTTCAATCTCTGGTTTTATGCAGCACCCCAACTCACCTTTCCCCTTAAACAAGCATAAGTTGGTTTTCTAAATTTGAGACCCTGTTCTGTTCTGTAATTCAGTTCCTGTGTAGCCAAGTTTACATTCCGTGTATTACTGATATCTTATGATGTTTCTTTTTCTGTGTGACTTATTTCAGTTAGAATCATCGTACCTGAATCCACTCATTGTGCTGCTACGGGCCTGATGACATAGATTTCACTGCTGAGTGATACTGCATTGTACGTAAGTACCACAAGTTCTTTATCCATTTTTCACTTTCTGTGATATTGAACTTGTACGGTAAACGAGGTTCTTGTAAACAGAGGCGTCCCAAACATTGGGGTGGCTGTATCTTTTTGATTTTAATTTCCCTAAGCTATAGGACCATAAGTGGAAGTGCCCTAGGCTCTGTTGCTTTGTTTTTTAGATGTTTCAGGAAACACCATATACTTCTCCCGAGTGTCTGTTGGCAATTGACATCCCGCCCATCAGCATAATAAGGCTCCCAGTTCTCCATGGCCTGTCCTGCCTTTCTGGATTTTACACTTTTTTCAGATGGCCCTTTTGACCGGGGGGAAGTGAGACTTCATTGTAGTGCAGATTTCCTTTGCAAGCTTGCTTGGTTGGCCAAAAAGGGCGTATGCGTTTTTTCCTGAATATATTCAGGAAAAAACGCATACGCCCTTTTTGGCCAAGTGCATCATTGTGGACGTTCTGCCTCTTTTCCTATGCTTTCAATGCAATTCCAGTCTACCTCCTGAAATCGGTTTCCTGCAATTCTGCCCCGCTTTCAAGTCCTCTTGGCAGCCTTACTTCAGTATATTTTTGGACGATAGTTGTCATTTATAACTCTGCAGGTTTGTGAATTACAGTGCCCCTGAGCTCCTTTCTTCAACTCGTTTTCTTGTGAGCTGGCCGCAACACCGCAGGATGGCTTCAGGCCCTAATCTGGTTCCGGCACGGCACGCTGAGCCTTTGGTTATTTCCTCTTCCTGGTGGGAAATGAGAGTTAAATTTGCCCGTCCAGACACCTCCAGCTAGTCTCTCATTGGTTCTCGCTATTCCTGTTCATCTTCCGCAGAAATTGCAAACTGGGCCAAACAGGAGGTTAAAGGGACTGACTCTCCAAGTCGGGAGAGTGTTAGTAAAGCGTCTGGAATGTTGCACGCGAGTACCAGGGTACGAAAACTGAGACATATTTGAACACGTCTCCCGATCACGTGGTTGATCATACTCTGGGTTCCACATAAATGTTTTAGCTGAAGGAAGAATACCTTAAACCTGGAGAGTTGAGACCCGTGGAATGGGTACCATGCAATATGACTTCAAAGGGTCTTCATTTGCTCACCGAAACTCTCCAATCCTATCACTGCTGCGTTTATGCCCCTGTACACACGTTTGATTCTCTTTTGGAGACATAGCAATCCATAGGTTTTAAGATACTTACTAGTCACGTACATTCTTAGGCGTTTAATATGGCGTGTTGAGTCCATTTCGTTGAGCAAGGAGTAGCTCTTGTCTGTTCCATATTTAGCTTAAGGAACTTTATCTGTGCTGATTTCAATCTCTGGTTTTATGCAGCACCCCAACTCACCTTTCCCTTTAAGCAAGCATAAGTTGGTTTTCTAAATTTGAGACCCTGTTCTGTTTTGTAATTCAGTTCCTCTGTAGCCAAGTTTACATTCCATGTATTAGTGATATTTTTTGATATTTCTTTTTCTGTGTGACTTATTTCAGTTAGAATCACCATACCCGAATCCACTCATTGTGCTGCTACGGGCCTGGTGACATAGATTTCATTGCTGAGTGATATTGCATTGTACATGAGTACCACAACTTCTTTCTCCATTTTTCACTTTCTGTGATATTGAACTTGTACTGTAAACGAGGTTGTTGTAAACAGAGCTGTGCCAAACTTTGGGGTGGCTGTGTCTTTTTGATTTTAATTTCCCTAAACTATAGGACCATAAGTGGAAGTGCCCTAGGCTCTGTTGCTTTGTTTTTTAGATGTTTCAGGAAACACCATACACTCCTCCCGAGTGTCTGTTGGCAATGTACATCCCGCCCATCTGCATAACAAGGCTCCCAGTTCTCCATGGCCTGTCCTGCCTTTCTGGATTTTACACTTTTTTCAGATGGCCCTTTTGACCGGGGGGAAGTGAGACTTCATTGTAGTGCAGATTTCCTTTGCAAGCTTGCTTGGTTGGCCAGAAAGGGCGTATGCGTTTTTTCCTGAATATATTCAGGAAAAAACGCATACGCCCTTTTTGGCCAAGTGCATCATTGTGGACGTTCTGCCTCTTTTCCTATGCTTTCAATGCAATTCCAGTCTACCTCCTGAAACCAGTTTCCTGCAATTCTGCCCCGCTTTCAAGTCCTCTTGGCAGCCTTACTTCAGTATATTTTTGGACGATAGCTGTCATTTATAACTCTGCAGGTTTGTGAATTACAGTGCCCCTGAGCTCCTTTCTTCAACTCGCTTTCTTGTGAGCTGGCCGCAACACCGCAGGATGGCTTCAGGCCCTAATCTGGTTCTGGCACGGCACGCTGAGCCTTTGGTTAATTCCTCTTCCTGGTGGGAAATGAGAGTTAAATTTGCCCGTCCAGACACCTCCAGCTAGTCTGTCATTGGTTCTCCTTATTCCTGTACATGTTCCGCAGGAATTGCAAACTGGGCCAAACAGGAGGTTAAAGGCACTGACTCTCCAAGTGGGGAGAGTGTTAGTAAAGCGTCTGGAATGTTGCACCCGAGTACCAGGGTACGAAAACTGAGACATATCTGAACACGTCTCCCGATCACGTGGTTGATCATACTCTGGGTTCCACATAAATGTTTTAGCTGAAGGAAGAATACCTTAAACCTGGAGAGTTGAGACCCGTGGAATGGGTACCATGCAATATGACTTCAAAGGGTCTTCATTTGCTCACCGAACCTCTCCAATCCTATCACTGCTGCGTTTATGCCCCTGTACACACGCTTGATTCTCTTTTGGAGACATAGCAATCCATAGGTTTTAAGATACTTACTAGTCACGTACATTCTTAGGCGTTTAATATGGGGTGTTGAGTCCATTTCGTTGAGCAAGGAGTAGCTCTTGTCTGTTCCATATTTAGCTTAAGGAACTTTATCTGTGCTCATTTCAATCTCTGGTTTTATGCAGCACCCCAACTCACCTTTCCCCTTAAGCAAGCATAAGTTGGTTTTCTAAATTTGAGACCCTGTTCTGTTTTGTAATTCAGTTCCTCTGTAGCCAAGTTTACATTCCATGTATTAGTGATATTTTTTGATATTTCTTTTTCTGTGTGACTTATTTCAGTTAGAATCACCATACCCGAATCCACTCATTGTGCTGCTACGGGCCTGGTGACATAGATTTCATTGCTGAGTGATATTGCATTGTACATGAGTACCACAACTTCTTTCTCCATTTTTCACTTTCTGTGATATTGAACTTGTACTGTAAACGAGGTTGTTGTAAACAGAGCAGTCCCAAACTTTGGGGTGGCTGTGTCTTTTTGATTTTAATTTCCCTAAACTATAGGACCATAAGTGGAAGTGCCCTAGGCTCTGTTGCTTTGTTTTTTAGATGTTTCAGGAAACACCATACACTTCTCCCGAGTGTCTGTTGGCAATTTACAACCCACCCATCAGCATAACAAGGCTCCCAGTTCTCCATGGCCTGTCCTGCCTTTCTGGATTTTACACTTTTTTCAGATGGCCCTTTTGACCGGGGGGAAGTGAGACTTCATTGTAGTGCAGATTTCCTTTGCAAGCTTGCTTGGTTGGCCAAAAAGGGCGTATGCGTTTTTTCCTGAATATATTCAGGAAAAAACGCATACGCCCTTTTTGGCCAAGTGCATCATTGTGGACGTTCTGCCTCTTTTCCTATGCTTTCAATGCAATTCCAGTCTACCTCCTGAAATCGGTTTCCTGCAATTCTGCCCCGCTTTCAAGTCCTCTTGGCAGCCTTACTTCAGTATATTTTTGGACGATAGTTGTCATTTATAACTCTGCAGGTTTGTGAATTACAGTGCCCCTGAGCTCCTTTCTTCAACTCGTTTTCTTGTGAGTTGGCCGCAACACCGCAGGATGGCTTCAGGCCCTAATCTGGTTCCGGCACGGCACGCTGAGCCTTTGGTTATTTCCTCTTCCTGGTGGGAAATGAGAGTTAAATTTGCCCGTCCAGACACCTCCAGCTAGTCTCTCATTGGTTCTCGCTATTCCTGTTCATCTTCCGCAGAAATTGCAAACTGGGCCAAACAGGAGGTTAAAGGGACTGACTCTCCAAGTCGGGAGAGTGTTAGTAAAGCGTCTGGAATGTTGCACCCGAGTACCAGGGTACGAAAACTGAGACATATTTGAACACGTCTCCCGATCACATGGTTGATCATACTCTAGGTTCCACATGCATGTTTTAGCTGAAGGAAGAATACCTTAAACCTGGGTAGTTGAAACCCGTGGAATGGGTACCATGCAATATGACTTCAAAGGGTCTTCATTTGCTCACCGAACCTCTCCAATCCTATCACTGCTGCGTTTATGTCCCTGTACACATGCTTGATTCTCTTTCGGAGACATAGCAATCCATAGGTTTTAAGATACTTAAGAGTCAGGTACATTCTTAGGCGTTTAATATGCGGTGTTGAGTCCATTTCGTTGAGCAAGGAGTAGCTCTTGTCTATTCCATATTTGGCTTAAGGAACTTTATCTGTGCTCATTTCAATCTCTGGTTTTATGCAGCACCCCAACTCACCTTTACCCTTAAACAAGCATAAGTTGGTTTTCTAAATTTGAGACCCTGTTCTGTTCTGTAATTCAGTTCCTGTGTAGCCAAGTTTACATTCCGTGTATTACTGATATCTTATGATGTTTCTTTTTCTGTGTGACTTATTTCAGTTAGAATCATCGTACCTGAATCCACTCATTGTGCTGCTATGGGCCTGATGACATAGATTTCACTGCTGAGTGATACTGCATTGTACGTAAGTACCACAAGTTCTTTATCCATTTTTCACTTTCTGTGATATTGAACTTGTACGGTAAACGAGGTTCTTGTAAACAGAGGCGTCCCAAACATTGGGGTGGCTGTATCTTTTTGATTTTAATTTCCCTAAGCTATAGGACCATAAGTGGAAGTGCCCTAGGCTCTGTTGCTTTGTTTTTTAGATGTTTCAGGAAACACCATACACTTCTCCCGAGTGTCTGTTGGCAATTTACATCCCGCCCATCAGCATAACAAGGCTCCCAGTTCTCCATGGCCTGTCCTGCCTTTCTGGATTTTACACTTTTTTCAGATGGCCCTTTTGACCGGGGGGAAGTGAGACTTCATTGTAGTGCAGATTTCCTTTGCAAGCTTGCTTGGTTGGCCAAAAAGGGCGTATGCGTTTTTTCCTGAATATATTCAGGAAAAAACGCATACGCCCTTTTTGGCCAAGTGCATCATTGTGGACGTTCTGCCTCTTTTCCTATGCTTTCAATGCAATTCCAGTCTACCTCCTGAAATCGGTTTCCTGCAATTCTGCCCCGCTTTCAAGTCCTCTTGGCAGCCTTACTTCAGTATATTTTTGGACGATAGTTGTCATTTATAACTCTGCAGGTTTGTGAATTACAGTGCCCCTGAGCTCCTTTCTTCAACTCGTTTTCTTGTGAGCTGGCCGCAACACCGCAGGATGGCTTCAGGCCCTAATCTGGTTCCGGCACGGCACGCTGAGCCTTTGGTTATTTCCTCTTCCTGGTGGGAAATGAGAGTTAAATTTGCCCGTCCAGACACCTCCAGCTAGTCTCTCATTGGTTCTCGCTATTCCTGTTCATCTTCCGCAGAAATTGCAAACTGGGCCAAACAGGAGGTTAAAGGGACTGACTCTCCAAGTCGGGAGAGTGTTAGTAAAGCGTCTGGAATGTTGCACCCGAGTACCAGGGTACGAAAACTGAGACATATTTGAACACGTCTCCCGATCACATGGGTGATCATACTCTAGGTTCCACATGCATGTTTTAGCTGAAGGAAGAATACCTTAAACCTGGGTAGTTGAAACCCGTGGAATGGGTACCATGCAATATGACTTCAAAGGGTCTTCATTTGCTCACCGAACCTCTCCAATCCTATCACTGCTGCGTTTATGTCCCTGTACACATGCTTGATTCTCTTTCGGAGACATAGCAATCCATAGGTTTTAAGATACTTAAGAGTCAGGTACATTCTTAGGCGTTTAATATGCGGTGTTGAGTCCATTTCGTTGAGCAAGGAGTAGCTCTTGTCTATTCCATATTTGGCTTAAGGAACTTTATCTGTGCTCATTTCAATCTCTGGTTTTATGCAGCACCCCAACTCACCTTTCCCCTTAAACAAGCATAAGTTGGTTTTCTAAATTTGAGACCCTGTTCTGTTCTGTAATTCAGTTCCTGTGTAGCCAAGTTTACATTCCGTGTATTACTGATATCTTATGATGTTTCTTTTTCTGTGTGACTTATTTCAGTTAGAATCATCGTACCTGAATCCACTCATTGTGCTGCTACGGGCCTGATGACATAGATTTCACTGCTGAGTGATACTGCATTGTACGTAAGTACCACAAGTTCTTTATCCATTTTTCACTTTCTGTGATATTGAACTTGTACGGTAAACCAGGTTCTTGTAAACAGAGGCGTCCCAAACATTGGGGTGGCTGTATCTTTTTGATTTTAATTTCCCTAAGCTATAGGACCATAAGTGGAAGTGCCCTAGGCTCTGTTGCTTTGTTTTTTAAACGTTTCAGGAAACACCATACACTTCTCCCGAGTGTCTGTTGGCAATTTACATCCCGCCCATCAGCATAACAAGGCTCCCAGTTCTCCATGGCCTGTCCTGCCTTTCTGGATTTTACACTTTTTTCAGATGGCCCTTTTGACCGGGGGGAAGTGAGACTTCATTGTAGTGCAGATTTCCTTTGCAAGCTTGCTTGGTTGGCCAAAAAGGGCGTATGCGTTTTTTCCTGAATATATTCAGGAAAAAACGCATACGCCCTTTTTGGCCAAGTGCATCATTGTGGACGTTCTGCCTCTTTTCCTATGCTTTCAATGCAATTCCAGTCTACCTCCTGAAATCGGTTTCCTGCAATTCTGCCCCGCTTTCAAGTCCTCTTGGCAGCCTTACTTCAGTATATTTTTGGACAATAGTTGTCATTTATAACTCTGCAGGTTTGTGAATTACAGTGCCCCTGAGCTCCTTTCTTCAACTCGCTTTCTTGTGAGCTGGCCGCAACACCGCAGGATGGCTTCAGGCCCTAATCTGGTTCCGGCACGGCACGCTGAGCCTTTGGTTATTTCCTCTTCCTGGTGGGAAATGAGAGTTAAATTTGCCCGTCCAGACACCTCCAGCTAGTCTCTCATTGTTTCTCGCTATTCCTGTTCATCTTCCGCAGAAATTGCAAACTGGGCCAAACAGGAGGTTAAAGGGACTGACTCTCCAAGTCGGGAGAGTGTTAGTAAAGCGTCTGGAATGTTGCACCCGAGTACCAGGGTACGAAAACTGAGACATATTTGAACACGTCTCCCGATCACATGGTTGATCATACTCTAGGTTCCACATGCATGTTTTAGCTGAAGGAAGAATACCTTAAACCTGGGTAGTTGAAACCCGTGGAATGGGTACCATGCAATATGACTTCAAAGGGTCTTCATTTGCTCACCGAACCTCTCCAATCCTATCACTGCTGCGTTTATGTCCCTGTACACATGCTTGATTCTCTTTCGGAGACATAGCAATCCATAGGTTTTAAGATACTTAAGAGTCAGGTACATTCTTAGGCGTTTAATATGCGGTGTTGAGTCCATTTCGTTGAGCAAGGAGTAGCTCTTGTCTATTCCATATTTGGCTTAAGGAACTTTATCTGTGCTCATTTCAATCTCTGGTTTTATGCAGCACCCCAACTCACCTTTCCCCTTAAACAAGCATAAGTTGGTTTTCTAAATTTGAGACCCTGTTCTGTTCTGTAATTCAGTTCCTGTGTAGCCAAGTTTACATTCCGTGTATTACTGATATCTTATGATGTTTCTTTTTCTGTGTGACTTATTTCAGTTAGAATCATCGTACCTGAATCCACTCATTGTGCTGCTACGGGCCTGATGACATAGATTTCACTGCTGAGTGATACTGCATTGTACGTAAGTACCACAAGTTCTTTATCCATTTTTCACTTTCTGTGATATTGAACTTGTACGGTAAACCAGGTTCTTGTAAACAGAGGCGTCCCAAACATTGGGGTGGCTGTATCTTTTTGATTTTAATTTCCCTAAGCTATAGGACCATAAGTGGAAGTGCCCTAGGCTCTGTTGCTTTGTTTTTTAGACGTTTCAGGAAACACCATACACTTCTCCCGAGTGTCTGTTGGCAATTTACATCCCGCCCATCAGCATAACAAGGCTCCCAGTTCTCCATGGCCTGTCCTGCCTTTCTGGATTTTACACTTTTTTCAGATGGCCCTTTTGACCGGGGGGAAGTGAGACTTCATTGTAGTGCAGATTTCCTTTGCAAGCTTGCTTGGTTGGCCAAAAAGGGCGTATGCGTTTTTTCCTGAATATATTCAGGAAAAAACGCATACGCCCTTTTTGGCCAAGTGCATCATTGTGGATGTTCTGCCTCTTTTCCTATGCTTTCAATGCAATTCCAGTCTACCTCCTGAAATCGGTTTCCTGCAATTCTGCCCCGCTTTCAAGTCCTCTTGGCAGCCTTACTTCAGTATATTTTTGGACGATAGTTGTCATTTATAACTCTGCAGGTTTGTGAATTACAGTGCCCCTGAGCTCCTTTCTTCAACTCGCTTTCTTGTGAGCTGGCCGCAACACCGCAGGATGGCTTCAGGCCCTAATCTGGTTCCGGCACGGCACGCTGAGCCTTTGGTTATTTCCTCTTCCTGGTGGGAAATGAGAGTTAAATTTGCCCGTCCAGACACCTCCAGCTAGTCTCTCATTGGTTCTCGCTATTCCTGTTCATCTTCCGCAGAAATTGCAAACTGGGCCAAACAGGAGGTTAAAGGGACTGACTCTCCAAGTCGGGAGAGTGTTAGTAAAGCGTCTGGAATGTTGCACCCGAGTACCAGGGTACGAAAACTGAGACATATTTGAACACGTCTCCCGATCACATGGTTGATCATACTCTAGGTTCCACATGCATGTTTTAGCTGAAGGAAGAATACCTTAAACCTGGGTAGTTGAAACCCGTGGAATGGGTACCATGCAATATGACTTCAAAGGGTCTTCATTTGCTCACCGAACCTCTCCAATCCTATCACTGCTGCGTTTATGTCCCTGTACACATGCTTGATTCTCTTTCGGAGACATAGCAATCCATAGGTTTTAAGATACTTAAGAGTCAGGTACATTCTTAGGCGTTTAATATGCGGTGTTGAGTCCATTTCGTTGAGCAAGGAGTAGCTCTTGTCTATTCCATATTTGGCTTAAGGAACTTTATCTGTGCTCATTTCAATCTCTGGTTTTATGCAGCACCCCAACTCACCTTTACCCTTAAACAAGCATAAGTTGGTTTTCTAAATTTGAGACCCTGTTCTGTTCTGTAATTCAGTTCCTGTGTAGCCAAGTTTACATTCCGTGTATTAGTGATATCTTATGATGTTTCTTTTTCTGTGTGACTTATTTCAGTTAGAATCATCGTACCTGAATCCACTCATTGTGCTGCTACGGGCCTGATGACATAGATTTCACTGCTGAGTGATACTGCATTGTACGTAAGTACCACAAGTTCTTTATCCATTTTTCACTTTCTGTGATATTGAACTTGTACGGTAAACGAGGTTCTTGTAAACAGAGGCGTCCCAAACATTGGGGTGGCTGTATCTTTTTGATTTTAATTTCCCTAAGCTATAGGACCATAAGTGGAAGTGCCCTAGGCTCTGTTGCTTTGTTTTTTAGACGTTTCAGGAAACACCATACACTTCTCCCGAGTGTCTGTTGGCAATTTACATCCCGCCCATCAGCATAACAAGGCTCCCAGTTCTCCATGGCCTGTCCTGCCTTTCTGGATTTTACACTTTTTTCAGATGGCCCTTTTGACCGGGGGGAAGTGAGACTTCATTGTAGTGCAGATTTCCTTTGCAAGCATGCTTGGTTGGCCAAAAAGGGCGTATGCGTTTTTTCCTGAATATATTCAGGAAAAAACGCATACGCCCTTTTTGGCCAAGTGCATCATTGTGGACGTTCTGCCTCTTTTCCTATGCTTTCAATGCAATTCCAGTCTACCTCCTGAAATCGGTTTCCTGCAATTCTGCCCCGCTTTCAAGTCCTCTTGGCAGCCTTACTTCAGTATATTTTTGGACGATAGTTGTCATTTATAACTCTGCAGGTTTGTGAATTACAGTGCCCCTGAGCTCCTTTCTTCAACTCGTTTTCTTGTGAGCTGGCCGCAACACCGCAGGATGGCTTCAGGCCTAATCTGGTTCCGGCACGGCACGCTGAGCCTTTGGTTATTTCCTCTTCCTGGTGGGAAATGAGAGTTAAATTTGCCCGTCCAGACACCTCCAGCTAGTCTCTCATTGGTTCTCGCTATTCCTGTTCATCTTCCGCAGAAATTGCAAACTGGGCCAAACAGGAGGTTAAAGGGACTGACTCTCCAAGTCGGGAGAGTGTTAGTAAAGCGTCTGGAATGTTGCACCCGAGTACCAGGGTACGAAAACTGAGACATATTTGAACACGTCTCCCGATCACATGGGTGATCATACTCTAGGTTCCACATGCATGTTTAAGCTGAAGGAAGAATACCTTAAACCTGGGTAGTTGAAACCCGTGGAATGGGTACCATGCAATATGACTTCAAAGGGTCTTCATTTGCTCACCGAACCTCTCCAATCCTATCACTGCTGCGTTTATGTCCCTGTACACATGCTTGATTCTCTTTCGGAGACATAGCAATCCATAGGTTTTAAGATACTTAAGAGTCAGGTACATTCTTAGGCGTTTAATATGCGGTGTTGAGTCCATTTCGTTGAGCAAGGAGTAGCTCTTGTCTATTCCATATTTGGCTTAAGGAACTTTATCTGTGCTCATTTCAATCTCTGGTTTTATGCAGCACCCCAACTCACCTTTACCCTTAAACAAGCATAAGTTGGTTTTCTAAATTTGAGACCCTGTTCTGTTCTGTAATTCAGTTCCTGTGTAGCCAAGTTTACATTCCGTGTTTTACTGATATCTTATGATGTTTCTTTTTCTGTGTGACTTATTTTGTTAGAATCATCGTACCTGAATCCACTCATTGTGCTGCTACGGGCCTGATGACATAGATTCACTGCTGAGTGATACTGCATTGTACGTAAGTACCACAAGTTCTTTATCCATTTTTCACTTTCTGTGATATTGAACTTGTACGGTAAACGAGGTTCTTGTAAACAGAGGTGTCCCAAACATTGGGGTGGCTGTATCTTTTGGATTTTAATTTCCCTAAGCTATAGGACCATAAGTGGAAGTGCCCTAGGCTCTGTTGCTTTGTTTTTTAGACGTTTCAGGAAACACCATACACTTCTCCCGAGTGTCTGTTGGCAATTTACATCCCGCCCATCAGCATAACAAGGCTCCCAGTTCTCCATGGCCTGTCCTGCCTTTCTGGATTTTACACTTTTTTCAGATGGCCCTTTTGACCGGGGGGAAGTGAGACTTCATTGTAGTGCAGATTTCCTTTGCAAGCTTGCTTGGTTGGCCAAAAAGGGCGTATGCGTTTTTTCCTGAATATATTCAGGAAAAAACGCATACGCCCTTTTTGGCCAAGTGCATCATTGTGGACGTTCTGCCTCTTTTCCTATGCTTTCAGTGCAATTCCAGTCTACCTCCTGAAATCGGTTTCCTGCAATTCTGCCCCGCTTTCAAGTCCTCTTGGCAGCCTTACTTCAGTATATTTTTGGACGATAGTTGTCATTTATAACTCTGCAGGTTTGTGAATTACAGTGCCCCTGAGCTCCTTTCTTCAACTCGCTTTCTTGTGAGCTGGCCGCAACACCGCAGGATGGCTTCAGGCCCTAATCTGGTTCCGGCACGGCACGCTGAGCCTTTGGTTATTTCCTCTTCCTGGTGGGAAATGAGAGTTAAATTTGCCCGTCCAGACACCTCCAGCTAGTCTCTCATTGGTTCTCGCTATTCCTGTTCATCTTCCGCAGAAATTGCAAACTGGGCCAAACAGGAGGTTAAAGGGACTGACTCTCCAAGTCGGGAGAGTGTTAGTAAAGCGTCTGGAATGTTGCACCCGAGTACCAGGGTACGAAAACTGAGACATATTTGAACACGTCTCCCGATCACATGGTTGATCATACTCTAGGTTCCACATGTATGTTTTAGCTGAAGGAAGAATACCTTAAACCTGGGTAGTTGAAACCCGTGGAATGGGTACCATGCAATATGACTTCAAAGGGTCTTCATTTGCTCACCGAACCTCTCCAATCCTATCACTGCTGCGTTTATGTCCCTGTACACATGCTTGATTCTCTTTCGGAGACATAGCAATCTATAGGTTTTAAGATACTTAAGAGTCAGGTACATTCTTAGGCGTTTAATATGCGGTGTTGAGTCCATTTCGTTGAGCAAGGAGTAGCTCTTGTCTATTCCATATTTGGCTTAAGGAACTTTATCTGTGCTCATTTCAATCTCTGGTTTGATGCAGCACCCCAACTCACCTTTCCCCTTAAACAAGCATAAGTTGGTTTTCTAAATTTGAGACCCTGTTCTGTTCTGTAATTCAGTTCCTGTGTAGCCAAGTTTACATTCCGTGTATTACTGATATCTTATGATGTTTCTTTTTCTGTGTGACTTATTTCAGTTAGAATCATCGTACCTGAATCCACTCATTGTGCTGCTACGGGCCTGATGACATAGATTTCACTGCTGAGTGATACTGCATTGTACGTAAGTACCACAAGTTCTTTATCCATTTTTCACTTTCTGTGATATTGAACTTGTACGGTAAACGAGGTTCTTGTAAACAGAGGCGTCCCAAACATTGGGGTGGCTGTATCTTTTGGATTTTAATTTCCCTAAGCTATAGGACCATAAGTGGAAGTGCCCTAGGCTCTGTTGCTTTGTTTTTTAGACGTTTCAGGAAACACCATACACTTCTCCCGAGTGTCTGTTGGCAATGTACATCCCGCCCATCAGCATAACAAGGCTCCCAGTTCTCCATGGCCTGTCCTGCCTTTCTGGATTTTACACTTTTTTCAGATGGCCCTTTTGACCGGGGGGAAGTGAGACTTCATTGTAGTGCAGATTTCCTTTGCAAGCTTGCTTGGTTGGCCAAAAAGGGCGTATGCGTTTTTTCCTGAATATATTCAGGAAAAAACGCATACGCCCTTTTTGGCCAAGTGCATCATTGTGGACGTTCTGCCTCTTTTCCTATGCTTTCAATGCAATTCCAGTCTACCTCCTGAAATCGGTTTCCTGCAATTCTGCCCCGCTTTCAAGTCCTCTTGGCAGCCTTACTTCAGTATATTTTTGGACGATAGTTGTCATTTATAACTCTGCAGGTTTGTGAATAACAGTGCCCCTGAGCTCCTTTCTTCAACTCGCTTTCTTGTGAGCTGGCCGCAACACCGCAGGATGGCTTCAGGCCCTAATCTGGTTCCGGCACGGCACGCTGAGCCTTTGGTTATTTCCTCTTCCTGGTGGGAAATGAGAGTTAAATTTGCCCGTCCAGACACCTCCAGCTAGTCTCTCATTGGTTCTCGCTATTCCTGTTCATCTTCCGCAGAAATTGCAAACTGGGCCAAACAGGAGGTTAAAGGGACTGACTCTCCAAGTCGGGAGAGTGTTAGTAAAGCGTCTGGAATGTTGCACCCGAGTACCAGGGTACGAAAACTGAGACATATTTGAACACGTCTCCCGATCACATGGTTGATCATACTCTAGGTTCCACATGCATGTTTTAGCTGAAGGAAGAATACCTTAAACCTGGGTAGTTGAAACCCGTGGAATGGGTACCATGCAATATGACTTCAAAGGGTCTTCATTTGCTCACCGAACCTCTCCAATCCTATCACTGCTGCGTTTATGTCCCTGTACACATGCTTGATTCTCTTTCGGAGACATAGCAATCCATAGGTTTTAAGATACTTAAGAGTCAGGTACATTCTTAGGCGTTTAATATGCGGTGTTGAGTCCATTTCGTTGAGCAAGGAGTAGCTCTTGTCTATTCCATATTTGGCTTAAGGAACTTTATCTGTGCTCATTTCAATCTCTGCTTTTATGCAGCACCCCAACTCACCTTTCCCCTTAAACAAGCATAAGTTGGTTTTCTAAATTTGAGACCCTGTTCTGTTCTGTAATTCAGTTCCTGTGTAGCCAAGTTTACATTCCGTGTATTACTGATATCTTATGATGTTTCTTTTTCTGTGTGACTTATTTCAGTTAGAATCATCGTACCTGAATCCACTCATTGTGCTGCTACGGGCCTGATGACATAGATTTCACTGCTGAGTGATACTGCATTGTACGTAAGTACCACAAGTTCTTTATCCATTTTTCACTTTCTGTGATATTGAACTTGTACGGTAAACGAGGTTCTTGTAAACAGAGGCGTGCCAAACATTGGGGTGGCTGTATCTTTTTGATTTTAATTTCCCTAAGCTATAGGACCATAAGTGGAAGTGCCCTAGGCTCTGTTGCTTTGTTTTTTAGACGTTTCAGGAAACACCATACACTTCTCCCGAGTGTCTGTTGGCAATTTACATCCCGCCCATCAGCATAACAAGGCTCCCAGTTCTCCATGGCCTGTCCTGCCTTTCTGGATTTTACACTTTATTCAGATGGCCCTTTTGACCGGGGGGAAGTGAGACTTCATTGTAGTGCAGATTTCCTTTGCAAGCTTGCTTGGTTGGCCAAAAAGGGCGTATGCGTTTTTTCCTGAATATATTCAGGAAAAAACGCATACGCCCTTTTTGGCCAAGTGCATCATTGTGGACGTTCTGCCTCTTTTCCTATGCTTTCAATGCAATTCCAGTCTACCTCCTGAAATCGGTTTCCTGCAATTCTGCCCCGCTTTCAAGTCCTCTTGGCAGCCTTACTTCAGTATATTTTTGGACGATAGTTGTCATTTATAACTCTGCAGGTTTGTGAATTACAGTGACCCTGAGCTCCTTTCTTCAACTCGTTTTCTTGTGAGCTGGCCGCACACCGCAGGATGGCTTCAGGCCCTAATCTGGTTCCGGCACGGCACGCTGAGCCTTTGGTTATTTCCTCTTCCTGGTGGGAAATGAGAGTTAAATTTGCCCGTCCAGACACCTCCAGCTAGTCTCTCATTGGTTCTCGCTATTCCTGTTCATCTTCCGCAGAAATTGCAAACTGGGCCAAACAGGAGGTTAAAGGGACTGACTCTCCAAGTCGGGAGAGTGTTAGTAAAGCGTCTGGAATGTTGCACCCGAGTACCAGGGTACGAAAACTGAGACATATTTGAACACGTCTCCCGATCACATGGTTGATCATACTCTAGGTTCCACATGCATGTTTTAGCTGAAGGAAGAATACCTTAAACCTGGGTAGTTGAAACCCGTGGAATGGGTACCATGCAATATGACTTCAAAGGGTCTTCATTTGCTCACCGAACCTCTCCAATCCTATCACTGCTGCGTTTATGTCCCTGTACACATGCTTGATTCTCTTTCAGAGACATAGCAATCTATAGGTTTTAAGATACTTAAGAGTCAGGTACATTCTTAGGCGTTTAATATGCGGTGTTGAGTCCATTTCGTTGAGCAAGGAGTAGCTCTTGTCTATTCCATATTTGGCTTAAGGAACTTTATCTGTGCTCATTTCAATCTCTGGTTTTATGCAGCACCCCAACTCACCTTTCCCCTTAAACAAGCATAAGTTGGTTTTCTAAATTTGAGACCCTGTTCTGTTCTGTAATTCAGTTCCTGTGTAGCCAAGTTTACATTCCGTGTATTACTGATATCTTATGATGTTTCTTTTTCTGTGTGACTTATTTCAGTTAGAATCATCGTACCTGAATCCACTCATTGTGCTGCTACGGGCCTGATGACATAGATTTCACTGCTGAGTGATACTGCATTGTACGTAAGTGCCACAAGTTCTTTATCCATTTTTCACTTTCTGTGATATTGAACTTGTACGGTAAACGAGGTTCTTGTAAACAGAGGCGTCCCAAACATTGGGGTGGCTGTATCTTTTTGATTTTAATTTCCCTAAGCTATAGGACCATATGTGGAAGTGCCCTAGGCTCTGTTGCTTTGTTTTTTAGACGTTTCAGGAAACACCATACACTTCTCCCGAGTGTCTGTTGGCAATTTACATCCCGCCCATCAGCATAACAAGGCTCCCAGTTCTCCATGGCCTGTCCTGCCTTTCTGGATTTTACACTTTTTTCAGATGGCCCTTTTGACCGGGGGGAAGTGAGACTTCATTGTAGTGCAGATTTCCTTTGCAAGCTTGCTTGGTTGGCCAAAAAGGGCGTATGCGTTTTTTCCTGAATATATTCAGGAAAAAACGCATACGCCCTTTTTGGCCAAGTGCATCATTGTGGACGTTCTGCCTCTTTTCCTATGCTTTCAATGCAATTCCAGTCTACCTCCTGAAATCGGTTTCCTGCAATTCTGCCCCGCTTTCAAGTCCTCTTGGCAGCCTTACTTCAGTATATTTTTGGACGATAGTTGTCATTTATAACTCTGCAGGTTTGTGAATTACAGTGCCCCTGAGCTCCTTTCTTCAACTCGTTTTCTTGTGAGCTGGCCGCACACCGCAGGATGGCTTCAGGCCCTAATCTGGT
This sequence comes from Globicephala melas, assembly GCF_963455315.2. NCBI lineage: Eukaryota > Metazoa > Chordata > Mammalia > Artiodactyla > Delphinidae > Globicephala > Globicephala melas. The sequence goes on along the minus strand of NW_027207276.1, from coordinate 77,402 downwards.
TCCGGCACGGCACGCTGAGCCTTTGGTTATTTCCTCTTCCTGGTGGGAAATGAGAGTTAAATTTGCCCGTCCAGACACCTCCAGCTAGTCTCTCATTGGTTCTCGCTATTCCTGTTCATCTTCCGCAGAAATTGCAAACTGGGCCAAACAGGAGGTTAAAGGGACTGACTCTCCAAGTCGGGAGAGTGTTAGTAAAGCGTCTGGAATGTTGCACCCGAGTACCAGGGTACGAAAACTGAGACATATTTGAACACGTCTCCCGATCACATGGTTGATCATACTCTAGGTTCCACATGCATGTTTTAGCTGAAGGAAGAATACCTTAAACCTGGGTAGTTAAAACCCGTGGAATGGGTATCATGCAATGTGACTTCAAAGGGTCTTCATTTGCTCACCGAACCTCTCCAATCCTATCACTGCTGCGTTTATGTCCCTGTACACATGCTTGATTCTCTTTCGGAGACATAGCAATCCATAGGTTTTAAGATACTTAAGAGTCAGGTACATTCTTAGGCGTTTAATATGCGGTGTTGAGTCCATTTCGTTGAGCAAGGAGTAGCTCTTGTCTATTCCATATTTGGCTTAAGGAACTTTATCTGTGCTCATTTCAATCTCTGGTTTTATGCAGCACCCCAACTCACCTTTACCCTTAAACAAGCATAAGTTGGTTTTCTAAATTTGAGACCCTGTTCTGTTCTGTAATTCAGTTCCTGTGTAGCCAAGTTTACATTCCGTGTATTACTGATATCTTATGATGTTTCTTTTTCTGTGTGACTTATTTCAGTTAGAATCATCGTACCCTAATCCACTCATTGTGCTGCTACGGGCCTGATGACATAGATTTCACTGCTGAGTGATACTGCATTGTACGTAAGTACCACAAGTTCTTTATCCATTTTTCACTTTCTGTGATATTGAACTTGTACGGTAAACCAGGTTCTTGTAAACAGAGGCGTCCCAAACATTGGGGTGGCTGTATCTTTTTGATTTTAATTTCCCTAAGCTATAGGACCATAAGTGGAAGTGCCCTAGGCTCTGTTGCTTTGTTTTTTAGATGTTTCAGGAAACACCATACACTTCTCCCGAGTGTCTGTTGGCAATTTACATCCCGCCCATCAGCATAACAAGGCTCCCAGTTCTCCATGGCCTGTCCTGCCTTTCTGGATTTTACACTTTTTTCAGATGGCCCTTTTGACCGGGGGGAAGTGAGACTTCATTGTAGTGCAGATTTCCTTTGCAAGCTTGCTTGGTTGGCCAAAAAGGGCGTATGCGTTTTTTCCTGAATATATTCAGGAAAAAACGCATACGCCCTTTTTGGCCAAGTGCATCATTGTGGACGTTCTGCCTCTTCTCCTATGCTTTCAATGCAATTCCAGTCTACCTCCTGAAATCGGTTTCCTGCAATTCTGCCCTGCTTTCAAGTCCTCTTGGCAGCCTTACTTCAGTATATTTTTGGACGATAGTTGTCATTTATAACTCTGCAGGTTTGTGAATTACAGTGCCCTGAGCTCCTTTCTTCAACTCGCTTTCTTGTGAGCTGGCCGCAACACCGCAGGATGGCTTCAGGCCCTAATCTGGTTCCGGCACGGCACGCTGAGCCTTTGGTTATTTCCTCTTCCTGGTGGGAAATGAGAGTTAAATTTGCCCGTCCAGACACCTCCAGCTAGTCTCTCATTGGTTCTCGCTATTCCTGTTCATCTTCCGCAGAAATTGCAAACTGGGCCAAACAGGAGGTTAAAGGGACTGACTCTCCAAGTCGGGAGAGTGTTAGTAAAGCGTCTGGAATGTTGCACCCGAGTACCAGGGTACGAAAACTGAGACATATTTGAACACGTCTCCCGATCACATGGTTGATCATACTCTAGGTTCCACATGCATGTTTTAGCTGAAGGAAGAATACCTTAAACCTGGGTAGTTAAAACCCGTGGAATGGGTATCATGCAATGTGACTTCAAAGGGTCTTCATTTGCTCACCGAACCTCTCCAATCCTATCACTGCTGCGTTTATGTCCCTGTACACATGCTTGATTCTCTTTCGGAGACATAGCAATCCATAGGTTTTAAGATACTTAAGAGTCAGGTACATTCTTAGGCGTTTAATATGCGGTGTTGAGTCCATTTCGTTGAGCAAGGAGTAGCTCTTGTCTATTCCATATTTGGCTTAAGGAACTTTATCTGTGCTCATTTCAATCTCTGGTTTTATGCAGCACCCCAACTCACCTTTACCCTTAAACAAGCATAAGTTGGTTTTCTAAATTTGAGACCCTGTTCTGTTCTGTAATTCAGTTCCTGTGTAGCCAAGTTTACATTCCGTGTATTACTGATATCTTATGATGTTTCTTTTTCTGTGTGACTTATTTCAGTTAGAATCATCGTACCTGAATCCACTCATTGTGCTGCTACGGGCCTGATGACATAGATTTCACTGCTGAGTGATACTGCATTGTACGTAAGTACCACAAGTTCTTTATCCATTTTTCACTTTCTGTGATATTGAACTTGTACGGTAAACGAGGTTCTTGTAAACAGAGGCGTCCCAAACATTGGGGTGGCTGTATCTTTTTGATTTTAATTTCCCTAAGCTATAGGACCATAAGTGGAAGTGCCCTAGGCTCTGTTGCTTTGTTTTTTAGATGTTTCAGGAAACACCATACACTTCTCCCGAGTGTCTGTTGGCAATTGACATCCCGCCCATCAGCATAACAAGGCTCCCAGTTCTCCATGGCCTGTCCTGCCTTTCTGGATTTTACACTTTTTTCAGATGGCCCTTTTGACCGGGGGGAAGTGAGACTTCATTGTAGTGCAGATTTCCTTTGCAAGCTTGCTTGGTTGGCCAAAAAGGGCGTATGCGTTTTTTCCTGAATATATTCAGGAAAAAACGCATACGCCCTTTTTGGCCAAGTGCATCATTGTGGACGTTCTGCCTCTTCTCCTATGCTTTCAATGCAATTCCAGTCTACCTCCTGAAATCGGTTTCCTGCAATTCTGCCCTGCTTTCAAGTCCTCTTGGCAGCCTTACTTCAGTATATTTTTGGACGATAGTTGTCATTTATAACTCTGCAGGTTTGTGAATTACAGTGCCCTGAGCTCCTTTCTTCAACTCGCTTTCTTGTGAGCTGGCCGCACACCGCAGGATGGCTTCAGGCCCTAATCTGGTTCCGGCACGGCACGCTGAGCCTTTGGTTATTTCCTCTTCCTGGTGGGAAATGAGAGTTAAATTTGCCCGTCCAGACACCTCCAGCTAGTCTCTCATTGGTTCTCGCTATTCCTGTTCATCTTCCGCAGAAATTGCAAACTGGGCCAAACAGGAGGTTAAAGGGACTGACTCTCCAAGTCGGGAGAGTGTTAGTAAAGCGTCTGGAATGTTGCACCCGAGTACCAGGGTACGAAAACTGAGACATATTTGAACACGTCTCCCGATCACATGGTTGATCATACTCTAGGTTCCACATGCATGTTTTAGCTGAAGGAAGAATACCTTAAACCTGGGTAGTTAAAACCCGTGGAATGGGTATCATGCAATGTGACTTCAAAGGGTCTTCATTTGCTCACCGAACCTCTCCAATCCTATCACTGCTGCGTTTATGTCCCTGTACACATGCTTGATTCTCTTTCGGAGACATAGCAATCCATAGGTTTTAAGATACTTAAGAGTCAGGTACATTCTTAGGCGTTTAATATGCGGTGTTGAGTCCATTTCGTTGAGCAAGGAGTAGCTCTTGTCTATTCCATATTTGGCTTAAGGAACTTTATCTGTGCTCATTTCAATCTCTGGTTTTATGCAGCACCCCAACTCACCTTTACCCTTAAACAAGCATAAGTTGGTTTTCTAAATTTGAGACCCTGTTCTGTTCTGTAATTCAGTTCCTGTGTAGCCAAGTTTACATTCCGTGTATTACTGATATCTTATGATGTTTCTTTTTCTGTGTGACTTATTTCAGTTAGAATCATCGTACCTGAATCCACTCATTGTGCTGCTACGGGCCTGATGACATAGATTTCACTGCTGAGTGATACTGCATTGTACGTAAGTACCACAAGTTCTTTATCCATTTTTCACTTTCTGTGATATTGAACTTGTACGGTAAACGAGGTTCTTGTAAACAGAGGCGTCCCAAACATTGGGGTGGCTGTATCTTTTTGATTTTAATTTCCCTAAGCTATAGGACCATAAGTGGAAGTGCCCTAGGCTCTGTTGCTTTGTTTTTTAGATGTTTCAGGAAACACCATACACTTCTCCCGAGTGTCTGTTGGCAATTGACATCCCGCCCATCAGCATAACAAGGCTCCCAGTTCTCCATGGCCTGTCCTGCCTTTCTGGATTTTACACTTTTTTCAGATGGCCCTTTTGACCGGGGGGAAGTGAGACTTCATTGTAGTGCAGATTTCCTTTGCAAGCTTGCTTGGTTGGCCAAAAAGGGCGTATGCGTTTTTTCCTGAATATATTCAGGAAAAAACGCATACGCCCTTTTTGGCCTAGTGCATCATTGTGGACGTTCTGCCTCTTCTCCTATGCTTTCAATGCAATTCCAGTCTACCTCCTGAAATCGGTTTCCTGCAATTCTGCCCTGCTTTCAAGTCCTCTTGGCAGCCTTACTTCAGTATATTTTTGGACGATAGTTGTCATTTATAACTCTGCAGGTTTGTGAATTACAGTGCCCTGAGCTCCTTTCTTCAACTCGCTTTCTTGTGAGCTGGCCGCAACACCGCAGGATGGCTTCAGGCCCTAATCTGGTTCCGGCACGGCACGCTGAGCCTTTGGTTATTTCCTCTTCCTGGTGGGAAATGAGAGTTAAATTTGCCCGTCCAGACACCTCCAGCTAGTCTCTCATTGGTTCTCGCTATTCCTGTTCATCTTCCGCAGAAATTGCAAACTGGGCCAAACAGGAGGTTAAAGGGACTGACTCTCCAAGTCGGGAGAGTGTTAGTAAAGCGTCTGGAATGTTGCACCCGAGTACCAGGGTATGAAAACTGAGACATATTTGAACACGTCTCCCGATCACATGGTTGATCATACTCTAGGTTCCACATGCATGTTTTAGCTGAAGGAAGAATACCTTAAACCTGGGTAGTTGAAACCCGTGGAATGGGTACCATGCAATATGACTTCAAAGGGTCTTCATTTGCTCACCGAACCTCTCCAATCCTATCACTGCTGCGTTTATGTCCCTGTACACATGCTTGATTCTCTTTCGGAGACATAGCAATCCATAGGTTTTAAGATACTTAAGAGTCAGGTACATTCTTAGGCGTTTAATATGGGGTGTTGAGTCCATTTCGTTGAGCAAGGAGTAGCTCTTGTCTATTCCATATTTGGCTTAAGGAACTTTATCTGTGCTCATTTCAATCTCTGGTTTTATGCAGCACCCCAACTCACCTTTACCCTTAAACAAGCATAAGTTGGTTTTCTAAATTTGAGACCCTGTTCTGTTCTGTAATTCAGTTCCTGTGTAGCCAAGTTTACATTCCGTGTATTACTGATATCTTATGATGTTTCTTTTTCTGTGTGACTTATTTCAGTTAGAATCATCATACCTGAATCCACTCATTGTGCTGCTACGGGCCTGATGACATAGATTTCACTGCTGAGTGATACTGCATTGTACGTAAGTACCACAAGTTCTTTATCCATTTTTCACTTTCTGTGATATTGAACTTGTACGGTAAACTAGGTTCTTGTAAACAGAGGCGTCCCAAACATTGGGGTGGCTGTATCTTTTTGATTTTAATTTCCCTAAGCTATAGGACCATAAGTGGAAGTGCCCTAGGCTCTGTTGCTTTGTTTTTTAGACGTTTCAGGAAACACCATACACTTCTCCCGAGTGTCTGTTGGCAATTTACATCCCGCCCATCAGCATAACAAGGCTCCCAGTTCTCCATGGCCTGTCCTGCCTTTCTGGATTTTACACTTTTTTCAGATGGCCCTTTTGACCGGGGGGAAGTGAGACTTCATTGTAGTGCAGATTTCCTTTGCAAGCTTGCTTGGTTGGCCAAAAAGGGCGTATGCGTTTTTTCCTAGGAAAAAAAGCATACGCCCTTTTTGGCCAAGTGCATCATTGTGGACGTTCTGCCTCTTTTCCTATGCTTTCAATGCAATTCCAGTCTACCTCCTGAAATCGGTTTCCTGCAATTCTGCCCCGCTTTCAAGTCCTCTTGGCAGCCTTACTTCAGTATATTTTTGGACGATAGTTGTCATTTATAACTCTGCAGGTTTGTGAATTACAGTACCCCTGAGCTCCTTTCTTCAACTCGTTTTCTTGTGAGCTGGCCGCAACACCGCAGGATGGCTTCAGGCCCTAATCTGGTTCCGGCACGGCATGCTGAGCCTTTGGTTATTTCCTCTTCCTGGTGGGAAATGAGAGTTAAATTTGCCCGTCCAGACACCTCCAGCTAGTCTCTCATTGGTTCTCGCTATTCCTGTTCATCTTCCGCAGAAATTGCAAACTGGGCCAAACAGGAGGTTAAAGGGACTGACTCTCCAAGTCGGGAGAGTGTTAGTAAAGCGTCTGGAATGTTGCACCCGAGTACCAGGGTACGAAAACTGAGACATATTTGAACACGTCTCCCGATCACATGGGTGATCATACTCTAGGTTCCACATGCATGTTTTAGCTGAAGGAAGAATACCTTAAACCTGGGTAGTTGAAACCCGTGGAATGGGTACCATGCAATATGACTTCAAAGGGTCTTCATTTGCTCACCGAACCTCTCCAATCCTATCACTGCTGCGTTTATGTCCCTGTACACATGCTTGATTCTCTTTCGGAGACATAGCAATCCATAGGTTTTAAGATACTTAAGAGTCAGGTACATTCTTAGGCGTTTAATATGCGGTGTTGAGTCCATTTCGTTGAGCAAGGAGTAGCTCTTGTCTATTCCATATTTGGCTTAAGGAACTTTATCTGTGCTCATTTCAATCTCTGGTTTTATGCAGCACCCCAACTCACCTTTCCCCTTAAAGAAGCATAAGTTGGTTTTCTAAATTTGAGACCCTGTTCTGTTCTGTAATTCAGTTCCTGTGTAGCCAAGTTTACATTCCGTGTATTACTGATATCTTATGATGTTTCTTTTTCTGTGTGACTTATTTCAGTTAGAATCATCGTACCTGAATCCACTCATTGTGCTGCTACGGGCCTGATGACATAGATTTCACTGCTGAGTGATACTGCATTGTACGTAAGTACCACAAGTTCTTTATCCATTTTTCACTTTCTGTGATATTGAACTTGTACGGTAAACGAGGTTCTTGTAAACAGAGGCGTCCCAAACATTGGGGTGGCTGTATCTTTTTGATTTTAATTTCCCTAAGCTATAGGACCATAAGTGGAAGTGCCCTAGGCTCTGTTGCTTTGTTTTTTAGATGTTTCAGGAAACACCATACACTTCTCCCGAGTGTCTGTTGGCAATTTACATCCCGCCCATCAGCATAACAAGGCTCCCAGTTCTCCATGGCCTGTCCTGCCTTTCTGGATTTTACACTTTTTTCAGATGGCCCTTTTGACCGGGGGGAAGTGAGACTTCATTGTAGTGCAGATTTCCTTTGCAAGCTTGCTTGGTTGGCCAAAAAGGGCGTATGCGTTTTTTCCTGAATATATTCAGGAAAAAACGCATACGCCCTTTTTGGCCAAGTGCATCATTGTGGACGTTCTGCCTCTTTTCCTATGCTTTCAATGCAATTCCAGTCTACCTCCTGAAATCGGTTTCCTGCAATTCTGCCCCGCTTTCAAGTCCTCTTGGCAGCCTTACTTCAGTATATTTTTGGACGATAGTTGTCATTTATAACTCTGCAGGTTTGTGAATTACAGTGCCCCTGAGCTCCTTTCTTCAACTCGCTTTCTTGTGAGCTGGCCGCAACACCGCAGGATGGCTTCAGGCCCTAATCTGGTTCCGGCACGGCACGCTGAGCCTTTGGTTATTTCCTCTTCCTGGTGGGAAATGAGAGTTAAATTTGCCCGTCCAGACACCTCCAGCTAGTCTCTCATTGGTTCTCGCTATTCCTGTTCATCTTCCGCAGAAATTGCAAACTGGGCCAAACAGGAGGTTAAAGGGACTGACTCTCCAAGTCGGGAGAGTGTTAGTAAAGCGTCTGGAATGTTGCACCCGAGTACCAGGGTACGAAAACTGAGACATATTTGAACACGTCTCCCGATCACATGGTTGATCATACTCTAGGTTCCACATGCATGTTTTAGCTGAAGGAAGAATACCTTAAACCTGGGTAGTTGAAACCCGTGGAATGGGTACCATGCAATATGACTTCAAAGGGTCTTCATTTGCTCACCGAACCTCTCCAATCCTATCACTGCTACGTTTATGTCCCTGTACACATGCTTGATTCTCTTTCGGAGACATAGCAATCCATAGGTTTTAAGATACTTAAGAGTCAGGTACATTCTTAGGCGTTTAATATGCGGTGTTGAGTCCATTTCGTTGAGCAAGGAGTAGCTCTTGTCTATTCCATATTTGTCTTAAGGAACTTTATCTGTGCTCATTTCAATCTCTGGTTTTATGCAGCACCCCAACTCACCTTTCCCCTTAAACAAGCATAAGTTGGTTTTCTAAATTTGAGACCCTGTTCTGTTCTGTAATTCAGTTCCTGTGTAGCCAAGTTTACATTCCGTGTATTACTGATATCTTATGATGTTTCTTTTTCTGTGTGACTTATTTCAGTTAGAATCATCGTACCTGAATCCACTCATTGTGCTGCTACGGGCCTGATGACATAGATTTCACTGCTGAGTGATACTGCATTGTACGTAAGTACCACAAGTTCTTTATCCATTTTTCACTTTCTGTGATATTGAACTTGTACGGTAAACGAGGTTCTTGTAAACAGAGGCGTCCCAAACATTGGGGTGGCTGTATCTTTTTGATTTTAATTTCCCTAAGCTATAGGACCATAAGTGGAAGTGCCCTAGGCTCTGTTGCTTTGTTTTTTAGATGTTTCAGGAAACACCATACACTTCTCCCGAGTGTCTGTTGGCAATTTACATCCCGCCCATCAGCATAACAAGGCTCCCAGTTCTCCATGGCCTGTCCTGCCTTTCTGGATTTTACACTTTTTTCAGATGGCCCTTTTGACCGGGGGGAAGTGAGACTTCATTGTAGTGCAGATTTCCTTTGCAAGCTTGCTTGGTTGGCCAAAAAGGGCGTATGCGTTTTTTCCTGAATATATTCAGGAAAAAACGCATACGCCCTTTTTGGCCAAGTGCATCATTGTGGACGTTCTGCCTCTTTTCCTATGCTTTCGATGCAATTCCAGTCTACCTCCTGAAATTGGTTTCCTGCAATTCTGCCCCGCTTTCAAGTCCTCTTGGCAGCCCTACTTCAGTATATTTTCGGACGATAGCTGTCATTTATAATTCTGCAGGTTTGTGAATTACAGTGCCCCTGAGCTCCTTTCTTCAACTCGTTTTCTTGTGAGCTGGCCGCAACACCGCAGGATGGCTTCAGGCCCTAATCTGGTTCCGGCACGGCACGCTGAGCCTTTGGTTATTTCCTCTTCCTGGTGGGAAATGAGAGTTAAATTTGCCCGTCCAGACACCTCCAGCTAGTCTCTCATTGGTTCTCGCTATTCCTGTTCATCTTCCGCAGAAATTGCAAACTGGGCCAAACAGGAGGTTAAAGGGACTGACTCTCCAAGTCGGGAGAGTGTTAGTAAAGCGTCTGGAATGTTGCACCCGAGTACCAGGGTACGAAAACTGAGACATATTTGAACACGTCTCCCGATCACATGGTTGATCATACTCTAGGTTCCACATGCATGTTTTAGCTGAAGGAAGAATACCTTAAACCTGGGTAGTTGAAACCCGTGGAATGGGTACCATGCAATATGACTTCAAAGGGTCTTCATTTGCTCACCGAACCTCTCCAATCCTATCACTGCTGCGTTTATGTCCCTGTACACATGCTTGATTCTCTTTCGGAGACATAGCAATCCATAGGTTTTAAGATACTTAAGAGTCAGGTACATTCTTAGGCGTTTAATATGCGGTGTTGAGTCCATTTCGTTGAGCAAGGAGTAGCTCTTGTCTATTCCATATTTGGCTTAAGGAACTTTATCTGTGCTCATTTCAATCTCTGGTTTTATGCAGCACCCCAACTCACCTTTACCCTTAAACAAGCATAAGTTGGTTTTCTAAATTTGAGACCCTGTTCTGTTCTGTAATTCAGTTCCTGTGTAGCCAAGTTTACATTCCGTGTATTACTGATATCTTATGATGTTTCTTTTTCTGTGTGACTTATTTCAGTTAGAATCATCGTACCTGAATCCACTCATTGTGCTGCTACGGGCCTGATGACATAGATTTCACTGCTGAGTGATACTGCATTGTACGTAAGTACCACAAGTTCTTTATCCATTTTTCACTTTCTGTGATATTGAACTTGTACGGTAAACGAGGTTCTTGTAAACAGAGGCGTCCCAAACATTGGGGTGGCTGTATCTTTTTGATTTTAATTTCCCTAAGCTATAGGACCATAAGTGGAAGTGCCCTAGGCTCTGTTGCTTTGTTTTTTAGATGTTTCAGGAAACACCATACACTTCTCCCGAGTGTCTGTTGGCAATTTACATCCCGCCCATCAGCATAACAAGGCTCCCAGTTCTCCATGGCCTGTCCTGCCTTTCTGGATTTTACACTTTTTTCAGATGGCCCTTTTGACCGGGGGGAAGTGAGACTTCATTGTAGTGCAGATTTCCTTTGCAAGCTTGCTTGGTTGGCCAAAAAGGGCGTATGCGTTTTTTCCTGAATATATTCAGGAAAAAACGCATACGCCCTTTTTGGCCAAGTGCATCATTGTGGACGTTCTGCCTCTTTTCCTATGCTTTCGATGCAATTCCAGTCTACCTCCTGAAATCGGTTTCCTGCAATTCTGCCCCGCTTTCAAGTCCTCTTGGCAGCCTTACTTCAGTATATTTTTGGACGATAGTTGTCATTTATAACTCTGCAGGTTTGTGAATTACAGTGCCCCTGAGCTCCTTTCTTCAACTCGCTTTCTTGTGAGCTGGCCGCAACACCGCAGGATGGCTTCAGGCCCTAATCTGGTTCCGGCACGGCACGCTGAGCCTTTGGTTATTTCCTCTTCCTGGTGGGAAATGAGAGTTAAATTTGCCCGTCCAGACACCTCCAGCTAGTCTCTCATTGGTTCTCGCTATTCCTGTTCATCTTCCGCAGAAATTGCAAACTGGGCCAAACAGGAGGTTAAAGGGACTGACTCTCCAAGTCGGGAGAGTGTTAGTAAAGCGTCTGGAATGTTGCACCCGAGTACCAGGGTACGAAAACTGAGACATATTTGAACACGTCTCCCGATCACATGGTTGATCATACTCTAGGTTCCACATGCATGTTTTAGCTGAAGGAAGAATACCTTAAACCTGGGTAGTTGAAACCCGTGGAATGGGTACCATGCAATATGACTTCAAAGGGTCTTCATTTGCTCACCGAACCTCTCCAATCCTATCACTGCTGCGTTTATGTCCCTGTACACATGCTTGATTCTCTTTCGGAGACATAGCAATCCATAGGTTTTAAGATACTTAAGAGTCAGGTACACTCTTAGGCGTTTAATATGCGGTGTTGAGTCCATTTCGTTGAGCAAGGAGTAGCTCTTGTCTATTCCATATTTGGCTTAAGGAACTTTATCTGTGCTCATTTCAATCTCTGGTTTTATGCAGCACCCCAACTCACCTTTCCCCTTAAACAAGCATAAGTTGGTTTTCTAAATTTGAGACCCTGTTCTGTTCTGTAATTCAGTTCCTGTGTAGCCAAGTTTACATTCCGTGTATTACTGATATCTTATGATGTTTCTTTTTCTGTGTGACTTATTTCAGTTAGAATCATCGTACCTGAATCCACTCATTGTGCTGCTACGGGCCTGATGACATAGATTTCACTGCTGAGTGATACTGCATTGTACGTAAGTACCACAAGTTCTTTATCCATTTTTCACTTTCTGTGATATTGAACTTGTACGGTAAACGAGGTTCTTGTAAACAGAGGCGTCCCAAACATTGGGGTGGCTGTATCTTTTTGATTTTAATTTCCCTAAGCTATAGGACCATAAGTGGAAGTGCCCTAGGCTCTGTTGCTTTGTTTTTTAGATGTTTCAGGAAACACCATACACTTCTCCCGAGTGTCTGTTGGCAATTTACATCCCGCCCATCAGCATAACAAGGCTCCCAGTTCTCCATGGCCTGTCCTGCCTTTCTGGATTTTACACTTTTTTCAGATGGCCCTTTTGACCGGGGGAAAGTGAGACTTCATTGTAGTGCAGATTTCCTTTGCAAGCTTGCTTGTTTGGCCAAAAAGGGCGTATGCGTTTTTTCCTGAATATATTCAGGAAAAAACGCATACGCCCTTTTTGGCCAAGTCATCATTGTGGACGTTCTGCCTCTTTTCCTATGCTTTCGATGCAATTCCAGTCTACCTCCTGAAATCGGTTTCCTGCAATTCTGCCCCGCTTTCAAGTCCTCTTGGCAGCCTTACTTCAGTATATTTTTGGACGATAGTTGTCATTTATAACTCTGCAGGTTTGTGAATTACAGTGCCCCTGAGCTCCTTTCTTCAACTCGCTTTCTTGTGAGCTGGCCGCAACACCGCAGGATGGCTTCAGGCCCTAATCTGGTTCCGGCACGGCACGCTGAGCCTTTGGTTATTTCCTCTTCCTGGTGGGAAATGAGAGTTAAATTTGCCCGTCCAGACACCTCCAGCTAGTCTCTCATTGGTTCTCGCTATTCCTGTTCATCTTCCGCAGAAATTGCAAACTGGGCCAAACAGGAGGTTAAAGGGACTGACTCTCCAAGTCGGGAGAGTGTTAGTAAAGCGTCTGGAATGTTGCACCCGAGTACCAGGGTACGAAAACTGAGACATATTTGAACACGTCTCCCGATCACATGGTTGATCATACTCTAGGTTCCACATGCATGTTTTAGCTGAAGGAAGAATACCTTAAACCTGGGTAGTTGAAACCCGTGGAATGGGTACCATGCAATATGACTTCAAAGGGTCTTCATTTGCTCACCGAACCTCTCCAATCCTATCACTGCTGCGTTTATGTCCCTGTACACATGCTTGATTCTCTTTCGGAGACATAGCAATCCATAGGTTTTAAGATACTTAAGAGTCAGGTACACTCTTAGGCGTTTAATATGCGGTGTTGAGTCCATTTCGTTGAGCAAGGAGTAGCTCTTGTCTATTCCATATTTGGCTTAAGGAACTTTATCTGTGCTCATTTCAATCTCTGGTTTTATGCAGCACCCCAACTCACCTTTCCCCTTAAACAAGCATAAGTTGGTTTTCTAAATTTGAGACCCTGTTCTGTTCTGTAATTCAGTTCCTGTGTAGCCAAGTTTACATTCCGTGTATTACTGATATCTTATGATGTTTCTTTTTCTGTGTGACTTATTTCAGTTAGAATCATCGTACCTGAATCCACTCATTGTGCTGCTACGGGCCTGATGACATAGATTTCACTGCTGAGTGATACTGCATTGTACGTAAGTTCCACAAGTTCTTTACCCATTTTTCACTTTCTGTGATATTGAACTTGTACGGTAAACGAGGTTCTTGTAAACAGAGGCGTCCCAAACATTGGGGTGGCTGTATCTTTTTGATTTTAATTTCCCTAAGCTATAGGACCATAAGTGGAAGTGCCCTAGGCTCTGTTGCTTTGTTTTTTAGATGTTTCAGGAAACACCATACACTTCTCCCGAGTGTCTTTTGCAATTTACATCCCGCCCATCAGCATAACAAGGCTCCCAGTTCTCCATGGCCTGTCCTGCCTTTCTGGATTTTACACTTTTTTCAGATGGCCCTTTTGACCGGGGGGAAGTGAGACTTCATTGTAGTGCAGATTTCCTTTGCAAGCTTGCTTGGTTGGCCAAAAAGGGCGTATGCGTTTTTTCCTGAATATATTCAGGAAAAAACGCATACGCCCTTTTTGGCCAAGTGCATCATTGTGGACGTTCTGCCTCTTTTCCTATGCTTTCGATGCAATTCCAGTCTACCTCCTGAAATCGGTTTCCTGCAATTCTGCCCCGCTTTCAAGTCCTCTTGGCAGCCTTACTTCAGTATATTTTTGGACGATAGTTGTCATTTATAACTCTGCAGGTTTGTGAATTACAGTGCCCCTGAGCTCCTTTCTTCAACTCGCTTTCTTGTGAGCTGGCCGCAACACCGCAGGATGGCTTCAGGCCCTAATCTGGTTCCGGCACGGCACGCTGAGCCTTTGGTTATTTCCTCTTCCTGGTGGGAAATGAGAGTTAAATTTGCCCGTCCAGACACCTCCAGCTAGTCTCTCATTGGTTCTCGCTATTCCTGTTCATCTTCCGCAGAAATTGCAAACTGGGCCAAACAGGAGGTTAAAGGGACTGACTCTCCAAGTCGGGAGAGTGTTAGTAAAGCGTCTGGAATGTTGCACCCGAGTACCAGGGTACGAAAACTGAGACATATTTGAACACGTCTCCCGATCACATGGTTGATCATACTCTAGGTTCCACATGCATGTTTTAGCTGAAGGAAGAATACCTTAAACCTGGGTAGTTGAAACCCGTGGAATGGGTACCATGCAATATGACTTCAAAGGGTCTTCATTTGCTCACCGAACCTCTCCAATCCTATCACTGCTGCGTTTATGTCCCTGTACACATGCTTGATTCTCTTTCGGAGACATAGCAATCCATAGGTTTTAAGATACTTAAGAGTCAGGTACACTCTTAGGCGTTTAATATGCGGTGTTGAGTCCATTTCGTTGAGCAAGGAGTAGCTCTTGTCTATTCCATATTTGGCTTAAGGAACTTTATCTGTGCTCATTTCAATCTCTGGTTTTATGCAGCACCCCAACTCACCTTTCCCCTTAAACAAGCATAAGTTGGTTTTCTAAATTTGAGACCCTGTTCTGTTCTGTAATTCAGTTCCTGTGTAGCCAAGTTTACATTCCGTGTATTACTGATATCTTATGATGTTTCTTTTTCTGTGTGACTTATTTCAGTTAGAATCATCGTACCTGAATCCACTCATTGTGCTGCTACGGGCCTGATGACATAGATTTCACTGCTGAGTGATACTGCATTGTACGTAAGTTCCACAAGTTCTTTACCCATTTTTCACTTTCTGTGATATTGAACTTGTACGGTAAACGAGGTTCTTGTAAACAGAGGCGTCCCAAACATTGGGGTGGCTGTATCTTTTTGATTTTAATTTCCCTAAGCTATAGGACCATAAGTGGAAGTGCCCTAGGCTCTGTTGCTTTGTTTTTTAGATGTTTCAGGAAACACCATACACTTCTCCCGAGTGTCTTTTGCAATTTACATCCCGCCCATCAGCATAACAAGGCTCCCAGTTCTCCATGGCCTGTCCTGCCTTTCTGGATTTTACACTTTTTTCAGATGGCGCTTTTGACCGGGGGGAAGTGAGACTTCATTGTAGTGCAGATTTCCTTTGCAAGCTTGCTTGGTTGGCCAAAAAGGGCGTATGCGTTTTTTCCTGAATATATTCAGGAAAAAACGCATACGCCCTTTTTGGCCAAGTGCATCATTGTGGACGTTCTGCCTCTTTTCCTATGCTTTCGATGCAATTCCAGTCTACCTCCTGAAATCGGTTTCCTGCAATTCTGCCCCGCTTTCAAGTCCTCTTGGCAGCCTTACTTCAGTATATTTTTGGACGATAGTTGTCATTTATAACTCTGCAGGTTTGTGAATTACAGTGCCCCTGAGCTCCTTTCTTCAACTCGCTTTCTTGTGAGCTGGCCGCAACACCGCAGGATGGCTTCAGACCCTAATCTGGTTCCGGCACGGCACGCTGAGCCTTTGGTTATTTCCTCTTCCTGGTGGGAAATGAGAGTTAAATTTGCCCGTCCAGACACCTCCAGCTAGTCTCTCATTGGTTCTCGCTATTCCTGTTCATCTTCCGCAGAAATTGCAAACTGGGCCAAACAGGAGGTTAAAGGGACTGACTCTCCAAGTCGGGAGAGTGTTAGTAAAGCGTCTGGAATGTTGCACCCGAGTACCAGGGTACGAAAACTGAGACATATTTGAACACGTCTCCCGATCACATGGTTGATCATACTCTAGGTTCCACATGCATGTTTTAGCTGAAGGAAGAATACCTTAAACCTGGGTAGTTGAAACCCGTGGAATGGGTACCATGCAATATGACTTCAAAGGGTCTTCATTTGCTCACCGAACCTCTCCAATCCTATCACTGCTGCGTTTATGTCCCTGTACACATGCTTGATTCTCTTTCGGAGACATAGCAATCCATAGGTTTTAAGATACTTAAGAGTCAGGTACACTCTTAGGCGTTTAATATGCGGTGTTGAGTCCATTTCGTTGAGCAAGGAGTAGCTCTTGTCTATTCCATATTTGGCTTAAGGAACTTTATCTGTGCTCATTTCAATCTCTGGTTTTATGCAGCACCCCAACTCACCTTTCCCCTTAAAGAAGCATAAGTTGGTTTTCTAAATTTGAGACCCTGTTCTGTTCTGTAATTCAGTTCCTGTGTAGCCAAGTTTACATTCTGTGTATTACTGATATCTTATGATGTTTCTTTTTCTGTGTGACTTATTTCAGTTAGAATCATCGTACCTGAATCCACTCATTGTGCTGCTACGGGCCTGATGACATAGATTTCACTGCTGAGTGATACTGCATTGTACGTAAGTACCACAAGTTCTTTATCCATTTTTCACTTTCTGTGATATTGAACTTGTACGGTAAACGAGGTTCTTGTAAACAGAGGCGTCCCAAACATTGGGGTGGCTGTATCTTTTTGATTTTAATTTCCCTAAGCTATAGGACCATAAGTGGAAGTGCCCTAGGCTCTGTTGCTTTGTTTTTTAGATGTTTCAGGAAACACCATACACTTCTCCCGAGTGTCTGTTGGCAATTTACATCCCGCCCATCAGCATAACAAGGCTCCCAGTTCTCCATGGCCTGTCCTGCCTTTCTGGATTTTACACTTTTTTCAGATGGCCCTTTTGACCGGGGGGAAGTGAGACTTCATTGTAGTGCAGATTTCCTTTGCAAGCTTGCTTGGTTGGCCAAAAAGGGCGTATGCGTTTTTTCCTGAATATATTCAGGAAAAAACGCATACGCCCTTTTTGGCCAAGTGCATCATTGTGGACGTTCTGCCTCTTTTCCTATGCTTTCAATGCAATTCCAGTCTACCTCCTGAAATCGGTTTCCTGCAATTCTGCCCCGCTTTCAAGTCCTCTTGGCAGCCTTACTTCAGTATATTTTTGGACGATAGTTGTCATTTATAACTCTGCAGGTTTGTGAATTACAGTGCCCCTGAGCTCCTTTCTTCAACTCGCTTTCTTGTGAGCTGGCCGCAACACCGCAGGATGGCTTCAGGCCCTAATCTGGTTCCGGCACGGCACGCTGAGCCTTTGGTTATTTCCTCTTCCTGGTGGGAAATGAGAGTTAAATTTGCCCGTCCAGACACCTCCAGCTAGTCTCTCATTGGTTCTCGCTATTCCTGTTCATCTTCCGCAGAAATTGCAAACTGGGCCAAACAGGAGGTTAAAGGGACTGACTCTCCAAGTCGGGAGAGTGTTAGTAAAGCGTCTGGAATGTTGCACCCGAGTACCAGGGTACGAAAACTGAGACATATTTGAACACGTCTCCCGATCACATGGTTGATCATACTCTAGGTTCCACATGCATGTTTTAGCTGAAGGAAGAATACCTTAAACCTGGGTAGTTGAAACCCGTGGAATGGGTACCATGCAATATGACTTCAAAGGGTCTTCATTTGCTCACCGAACCTCTCCAATCCTATCACTGCTGCGTTTATGTCCCTGTACACATGCTTGATTCTCTTTCGGAGACATAGCAATCCATAGGTTTTAAGATACTTAAGAGTCAGGTACACTCTTAGGCGTTTAATATGCGGTGTTGAGTCCATTTCGTTGAGCAAGGAGTAGCTCTTGTCTATTCCATATTTGGCTTAAGGAACTTTATCTGTGCTCATTTCAATCTCTGGTTTTATGCAGCACCCCAACTCACCTTTCCCCTTAAACAAGCATAAGTTGGTTTTCTAAATTTGAGACCCTGTTCTGTTCTGTAATTCAGTTCCTGTGTAGCCAAGTTTACATTCCGTGTATTACTGATATCTTATGATGTTTCTTTTTCTGTGTGACTTATTTCAGTTAGAATCATCGTACCTGAATCCACTCATTGTGCTGCTACGGGCCTGATGACATAGATTTCACTGCTGAGTGATACTGCATTGTACGTAAGTTCCACAAGTTCTTTACCCATTTTTCACTTTCTGTGATATTGAACTTGTACGGTAAACGAGGTTCTTGTAAACAGAGGCGTCCCAAACATTGGGGTGGCTGTATCTTTTTGATTTTAATTTCCCTAAGCTATAGGACCATAAGTGGAAGTGCCCTAGGCTCTGTTGCTTTGTTTTTTAGATGTTTCAGGAAACACCATACACTTCTCCCGAGTGTCTTTTGCAATTTACATCCCGCCCATCAGCATAACAAGGCTCCCAGTTCTCCATGGCCTGTCCTGCCTTTCTGGATTTTACACTTTTTTCAGATGGCCCTTTTGACCGGGGGGAAGTGAGACTTCATTGTAGTGCAGATTTCCTTTGCAAGCTTGCTTGGTTGGCCAAAAAGGGCGTATGCGTTTTTTCCTGAATATATTCAGGAAAAAACGCATACGCCCTTTTTGGCCAAGTGCATCATTGTGGACGTTCTGCCTCTTTTCCTATGCTTTCGATGCAATTCCAGTCTACCTCCTGAAATCGGTTTCCTGCAATTCTGCCCCGCTTTCAAGTCCTCTTGGCAGCCTTACTTCAGTATATTTTTGGACGATAGTTGTCATTTATAACTCTGCAGGTTTGTGAATTACAGTGCCCCTGAGCTCCTTTCTTCAACTCGCTTTCTTGTGAGCTGGCCGCAACACCGCAGGATGGCTTCAGACCCTAATCTGGTTCCGGCACGGCACGCTGAGCCTTTGGTTATTTCCTCTTCCTGGTGGGAAATGAGAGTTAAATTTGCCCGTCCAGACACCTCCAGCTAGTCTCTCATTGGTTCTCGCTATTCCTGTTCATCTTCCGCAGAAATTGCAAACTGGGCCAAACAGGAGGTTAAAGGGACTGACTCTCCAAGTCGGGAGAGTGTTAGTAAAGCGTCTGGAATGTTGCACCCGAGTACCAGGGTACGAAAACTGAGACATATTTGAACACGTCTCCCGATCACATGGTTGATCATACTCTAGGTTCCACATGCATGTTTTAGCTGAAGGAAGAATACCTTAAACCTGGGTAGTTGAAACCCGTGGAATGGGTACCATGCAATATGACTTCAAAGGGTCTTCATTTGCTCACCGAACCTCTCCAATCCTATCACTGCTGCGTTTATGTCCCTGTACACATGCTTGATTCTCTTTCGGAGACATAGCAATCCATAGGTTTTAAGATACTTAAGAGTCAGGTACACTCTTAGGCGTTTAATATGCGGTGTTGAGTCCATTTCGTTGAGCAAGGAGTAGCTCTTGTCTATTCCATATTTGGCTTAAGGAACTTTATCTGTGCTCATTTCAATCTCTGGTTTTATGCAGCACCCCAACTCACCTTTCCCCTTAAAGAAGCATAAGTTGGTTTTCTAAATTTGAGACCCTGTTCTGTTCTGTAATTCAGTTCCTGTGTAGCCAAGTTTACATTCTGTGTATTACTGATATCTTATGATGTTTCTTTTTCTGTGTGACTTATTTCAGTTAGAATCATCGTACCTGAATCCACTCATTGTGCTGCTACGGGCCTGATGACATAGATTTCACTGCTGAGTGATACTGCATTGTACGTAAGTACCACAAGTTCTTTATCCATTTTTCACTTTCTGTGATATTGAACTTGTACGGTAAACGAGGTTCTTGTAAACAGAGGCGTCCCAAACATTGGGGTGGCTGTATCTTTTTGATTTTAATTTCCCTAAGCTATAGGACCATAAGTGGAAGTGCCCTAGGCTCTGTTGCTTTGTTTTTTAGATGTTTCAGGAAACACCATACACTTCTCCCGAGTGTCTGTTGGCAATTTACATCCCGCCCATCAGCATAACAAGGCTCCCAGTTCTCCATGGCCTGTCCTGCCTTTCTGGATTTTACACTTTTTTCAGATGGCCCTTTTGACCGGGGGGAAGTGAGACTTCATTGTAGTGCAGATTTCCTTTGCAAGCTTGCTTGGTTGGCCAAAAAGGGCGTATGCGTTTTTTCCTGAATATATTCAGGAAAAAACGCATACGCCCTTTTTGGCCAAGTGCATCATTGTGGACGTTCTGCCTCTTTTCCTATGCTTTCGATGCAATTCCAGTCTACCTCCTGAAATCGGTTTCCTGCAATTCTGCCCCGCTTTCAAGTCCTCTTGGGAGCCTTACTTCAGTATATTTTTGGACGATAGTTGTCATTTATAACTCTGCAGGTTTGTGAATTACAGTGCCCCTGAGCTCCTTTCTTCAACTCGTTTTCTTGTGAGCTGGCCGCAACACCGCAGGATGGCTTCAGGCCCTAATCTGGTTCCGGCACGGCACGCTGAGCCTTTGGTTCTTTCCTCTTCCTGGTGGGAAATGAGAGTTAAATTTGCCCGTCCAGACACCTCCAGCTAGTCTCTCATTGGTTCTCGCTATTCCTGTTCATCTTCCGCAGAAATTGCAAACTGGGCCAAACAGGAGGCTAAAGGGACTGACTCTCCAAGTCGGGAGAGTGTTAGTAAAGCGTCTGGAATGTTGCACCCGAGTACCAGGGTACGAAAACTGAGACATATTTGAACACGTCTCCCGATCACATGGTTGATCATACTCTAGGTTCCACATGCATGTTTTAGCTGAAGGAAGAATACCTTAAACCTGGGTAGTTGAAACCCGTGGAATGGGTACCATACAATATGACTTCAAAGGGTCTTCATTTGCTCACCGAACCTCTCCAATCCTATCACTGCTGCGTTTATGTCCCTGTACACATGCTTGATTCTCTTTCGGAGACATAGCAATCCATAGGTTTTAAGATACTTAAGAGTCAGGTACACTCTTAGGCGTTTAATATGCGGTGTTGAGTCCATTTCGTTGAGCAAGGAGTAGCTCTTGTCTATTCCATATTTGGCTTAAGGAACTTTATCTGTGCTCATTTCAATCTCTGGTTTTATGCAGCACCCCAACTCACCTTTCCCCTTAAACAAGCATAAGTTGGTTTTCTAAATTTGAGACCCTGTTCTGTTCTGTAATTCAGTTCCTGTGTAGCCAAGTTTACATTCCGTGTATTACTGATATCTTATGATGTTTCTTTTTCTGTGTGACTTATTTCAGTTAGAATCATCGTACCTGAATCCACTCATTGTGCTGCTACGGGCCTGATGACATAGATTTCACTGCTGAGTGATACTGCATTGTACGTAAGTACCACAAGTTCTTTATCCATTTTTCACTTTCTGTGATATTGAACTTGTACGGTAAACGAGGTTCTTGTAAACAGAGGCGTCCCAAACATTGGGGTGGCTGTATCTTTTTGATTTTAATTTCCCTAAGCTATAGGACCATAAGTGGAAGTGCCCTAGGCTCTGTTGCTTTGTTTTTTAGATGTTTCAGGAAACACCATACACTTCTCCCGAGTGTCTGTTGGCAATTTACATCCCGTCCATCAGCATAACAAGGCTCCCAGTTCTCCATGGCCTGTCCTGCCTTTCTGGATTTTACACTTTTTTCAGATGGCCCTTTTGACCGGGGGGAAGTGAGACTTCATTGTAGTGCAGATTTCCTTTGCAAGCTTGCTTGGTTGGCCAAAAAGGGCGTATGCGTTTTTTCCTGAATATATTCAGGAAAAAACGCATACGCCCTTTTTGGCCAAGTGCATCATTGTGGACGTTCTGCCTCTTTTCCTATGCTTTCGATGCAATTCCAGTCTACCTCCTGAAATCGGTTTCCTGCAATTCTGCCCCGCTTTCAAGTCCTCTTGGCAGCCTTACTTCAGTATATTTTTGGACGATAGTTGTCATTTATAACTCTGCAGGTTTGTGAATTACAGTGCCCCTGAGCTCCTTTCTTCAACTCGCTTTCTTGTGAGCTGGCCGCAACACTGCAGGATGGCTTCAGGCCCTAATCTGGTTCCGGCACGGCACGCTGAGCCTTTGGTTATTTCCTCTTCCTGGTGGGAAATGAGAGTTAAATTTGCCCGTCCAGACACCTCCAGCTAGTCTCTCATTGGTTCTCGCTATTCCTGTTCATCTTCCGCAGAAATTGCAAACTGGCCCAAACAGGAGGTTAAAGGGACTGACTCTCCAAGTCGGGAGAGTGTTAGTAAAGCGTCTGGAATGTTGCACCCGAGTACCAGGGTACGAAAACTGAGACATATTTGAACACGTCTCCCGATCACATGGTTGAACATACTCTAGGTTCCACATGCATGTTTTAGCTGAAGGAAGAATACCTTAAACCTGGGTAGTTGAAACCCGTGGAATGGGTACCATGCAATATGACTTCAAAGGGTCTTCATTTGCTCACCGAACCTCTCCAATCCTATCACTGCTGCGTTTATGTCCCTGTACACATGCTTGATTCTCTTTCGGAGACATAGCAATCCATAGGTTTTAAGATACTTAAGAGTCAGGTACACTCTTAGGCGTTTAATATGCGGTGTTGAGTCCATTTCGTTGAGCAAGGAGTAGCTCTTGTCTATTCCATATTTGGCTTAAGGAACTTTATCTGTGCTCATTTCAATCTCTGGTTTTATGCAGCACCCCAACTCACCTTTCCCCTTAAACAAGCATAAGTTGGTTTTCTAAATTTGAGACCCTGTTCTGTTCTGTAATTCAGTTCCTGTGTAGCCAAGTTTACATTCCGTGTATTACTGATATCTTATGATGTTTCTTTTTCTGTGTGACTTATTTCAGTTAGAATCATCGTACCTGAATCCACTCATTGTGCTGCTACGGGCCTGATGACATAGATTTCACTGCTGAGTGATACTGCATTGTACGTAAGTACCACAAGTTCTTTATCCATTTTTCACTTTCTGTGATATTGAACTTGTACGGTAAACGAGGTTCTTGTAAACAGAGGCGTCCCAAACATTGGGGTGGCTGTATCTTTTTGATTTTAATTTCCCTAAGCTATAGGACCATAAGTGGAAGTGCCCTAGGCTCTGTTGCTTTGTTTTTTAGATGTTTCAGGAAACACCATACACTTCTCCCGAGTGTCTGTTGGCAATTGACATTCCGCCCATCAGCATAACAAGGCTCCCAGTTCTCCATGGCCTGTCCTGCCTTTCTGGATTTTACACTTTTTTCAGATGGCCCTTTTGACCGGGGGGAAGTGAGACTTCATTGTAGTGCAGATTTCCTTTGCAAGCTTGCTTGGTTGGCCAAAAAGGGCGTATGCGTTTTTTCCTGAATATATTCAGGAAAAAACGCATACGCCCTTTTTGGCCAAGTGCATCATTGTGGACGTTCTGCCTCTTTTCCTATGCTTTCGATGCAATTCCAGTCTACCTCCTGAAATCGGTTTCCTGCAATTCTGCCCCGCTTTCAAGTCCTCTTGGCAGCCTTACTTCAGTATATTTTTGGACGATAGTTGTCATTTATAACTCTGCAGGTTTGTGAATTACAGTGCCCCTGAGCTCCTTTCTTCAACTCGTTTTCTTGTGAGCTGGCCGCAACACCGCAGGATGGCTTCAGGCCCTAATCTGGTTCCGGCACGGCACGCTGAGCCTTTGGTTATTTCCTCTTCCTGGTGGGAAATGAGAGTTAAATTTGCCCGTCCAGACACCTCCAGCTAGTCTCTCATTGGTTCTCGCTATTCCTGTTCATCTTCCGCAGAAATTGCAAACTGGGCCAAACAGGAGGCTAAAGGGACTGACTCTCCAAGTCGGGAGAGTGTTAGTAAAGCGTCTGGAATGTTGCACCCGAGTACCAGGGTACGAAAACTGAGACATATTTGAACACGTCTCCCGATCACATGGTTGATCATACTCTAGGTTCCACATGCATGTTTTAGCTGAAGGAAGAATACCTTAAACCTGGGTAGTTGAAACCCGTGGAATGGGTACCATGCAATATGACTTCAAAGGGTCTTCATTTGCTCACCGAACCTCTCCAATCCTATCACTGCTGCGTTTATGTCCCTGTACACATGCTTGATTCTCTTTCGGAGACATAGCAATCCATAGGTTTTAAGATACTTAAGAGTCAGGTACACTCTTAGGCGTTTAATATGCGGTGTTGAGTCCATTTCGTTGAGCAAGGAGTAGCTCTTGTCTATTCCATATTTGGCTTAAGGAACTTTATCTGTGCTCATTTCAATCTCTGGTTTTATGCAGCACCCCAACTCACCTTTCCCCTTAAAGAAGCATAAGTTGGTTTTCTAAATTTGAGACCCTGTTCTGTTCTGTAATTCAGTTCCTGTGTAGCCAAGTTTACATTCTGTGTATTACTGATATCTTATGATGTTTCTTTTTCTGTGTGACTTATTTCAGTTAGAATCATCGTACCTGAATCCACTCATTGTGCTGCTACGGGCCTGATGACATAGATTTCACTGCTGAGTGATACTGCATTGTACGTAAGTACCACAAGTTCTTTATCCATTTTTCACTTTCTGTGATATTGAACTTGTACGGTAAACGAGGTTCTTGTAAACAGAGGCGTCCCAAACATTGGGGTGGCTGTATCTTTTTGATTTTAATTTCCCTAAGCTATAGGACCATAAGTGGAAGTGCCCTAGGCTCTGTTGCTTTGTTTTTTAGATGTTTCAGGAAACACCATACACTTCTCCCGAGTGTCTGTTGGCAATTTACATCCCGCCCATCAGCATAACAAGGCTCCCAGTTCTCCATGGCCTGTCCTGCCTTTCTGGATTTTACACTTTTTTCAGATGGCCCTTTTGACCGGGGGGAAGTGAGACTTCATTGTAGTGCAGATTTCCTTTGCAAGCTTGCTTGGTTGGCCAAAAAGGGCGTATGCGTTTTTTCCTGAATATATTCAGGAAAAAACGCATACGCCCTTTTTGGCCAAGTGCATCATTGTGGACGTTCTGCCTCTTTTCCTATGCTTTCGATGCAATTCCAGTCTACCTCCTGAAATCGGTTTCCTGCAATTCTGCCCCGCTTTCAAGTCCTCTTGGGAGCCTTACTTCAGTATATTTTTGGACGATAGTTGTCATTTATAACTCTGCAGGTTTGTGAATTACAGTGCCCCTGAGCTCCTTTCTTCAACTCGTTTTCTTGTGAGCTGGCCGCAACACCGCAGGATGGCTTCAGGCCCTAATCTGGTTCCGGCACGGCACGCTGAGCCTTTGGTTATTTCCTCTTCCTGGTGGGAAATGAGAGTTAAATTTGCCCGTCCAGACACCTCCAGCTAGTCTCTCATTGGTTCTCGCTATTCCTGTTCATCTTCCGCAGAAATTGCAAACTGGGCCAAACAGGAGGCTAAAGGGACTGACTCTCCAAGTCGGGAGAGTGTTAGTAAAGCGTCTGGAATGTTGCACCCGAGTACCAGGGTACGAAAACTGAGACATATTTGAACACGTCTCCCGATCACATGGTTGATCATACTCTAGGTTCCACATGCATGTTTTAGCTGAAGGAAGAATACCTTAAACCTGGGTAGTTGAAACCCGTGGAATGGGTACCATGCAATATGACTTCAAAGGGTCTTCATTTGCTCACCGAACCTCTCCAATCCTATCACTGCTGCGTTTATGTCCCTGTACACATGCTTGATTCTCTTTCGGAGACATAGCAATCCATAGGTTTTAAGATACTTAAGAGTCAGGTACACTCTTAGGCGTTTAATATGCGGTGTTGAGTCCATTTCGTTGAGCAAGGAGTAGCTCTTGTCTATTCCATATTTGGCTTAAGGAACTTTATCTGTGCTCATTTCAATCTCTGGTTTTATGCAGCACCCCAACTCACCTTTCCCCTTAAAGAAGCATAAGTTGGTTTTCTAAATTTGAGACCCTGTTCTGTTCTGTAATTCAGTTCCTGTGTAGCCAAGTTTACATTCTGTGTATTACTGATATCTTATGATGTTTCTTTTTCTGTGTGACTTATTTCAGTTAGAATCATCGTACCTGAATCCACTCATTGTGCTGCTACGGGCCTGATGACATAGATTTCACTGCTGAGTGATACTGCATTGTACGTAAGTACCACAAGTTCTTTATCCATTTTTCACTTTCTGTGATATTGAACTTGTACGGTAAACGAGGTTCTTGTAAACAGAGGCGTCCCAAACATTGGGGTGGCTGTATCTTTTTGATTTTAATTTCCCTAAGCTATAGGACCATAAGTGGAAGTGCCCTAGGCTCTGTTGCTTTGTTTTTTAGATGTTTCAGGAAACACCATACACTTCTCCCGAGTGTCTGTTGGCAATTTACATCCCGCCCATCAGCATAACAAGGCTCCCAGTTCTCCATGGCCTGTCCTGCCTTTCTGGATTTTACACTTTTTTCAGATGGCCCTTTTGACCGGGGGGAAGTGAGACTTCATTGTAGTGCAGATTTCCTTTGCAAGCTTGCTTGGTTGGCCAAAAAGGGCGTATGCGTTTTTTCCTGAATATATTCAGGAAAAAACGCATACGCCCTTTTTGGCCAAGTGCATCATTGTGGACGTTCTGCCTCTTTTCCTATGCTTTCGATGCAATTCCAGTCTACCTCCTGAAATCGGTTTCCTGCAATTCTGCCCCGCTTTCAAGTCCTCTTGGGAGCCTTACTTCAGTATATTTTTGGACGATAGTTGTCATTTATAACTCTGCAGGTTTGTGAATTACAGTGCCCCTGAGCTCCTTTCTTCAACTCGTTTTCTTGTGAGCTGGCCGCAACACCGCAGGATGGCTTCAGGCCCTAATCTGGTTCCGGCACGGCACGCTGAGCCTTTGGTTATTTCCTCTTCCTGGTGGGAAATGAGAGTTAAATTTGCCCGTCCAGACACCTCCAGCTAGTCTCTCATTGGTTCTCGCTATTCCTGTTCATCTTCCGCAGAAATTGCAAACTGGGCCAAACAGGAGGCTAAAGGGACTGACTCTCCAAGTCGGGAGAGTGTTAGTAAAGCGTCTGGAATGTTGCACCCGAGTACCAGGGTACGAAAACTGAGACATATTTGAACACGTCTCCCGATCACATGGTTGATCATACTCTAGGTTCCACATGCATGTTTTAGCTGAAGGAAGAATACCTTAAACCTGGGTAGTTGAAACCCGTGGAATGGGTACCATACAATATGACTTCAAAGGGTCTTCATTTGCTCACCGAACCTCTCCAATCCTATCACTGCTGCGTTTATGTCCCTGTACACATGCTTGATTCTCTTTCGGAGACATAGCAATCCATAGGTTTTAAGATACTTAAGAGTCAGGTACACTCTTAGGCGTTTAATATGCGGTGTTGAGTCCATTTCGTTGAGCAAGGAGTAGCTCTTGTCTATTCCATATTTGGCTTAAGGAACTTTATCTGTGCTCATTTCAATCTCTGGTTTTATGCAGCACCCCAACTCACCTTTCCCCTTAAACAAGCATAAGTTGGTTTTCTAAATTTGAGACCCTGTTCTGTTCTGTAATTCAGTTCCTGTGTAGCCAAGTTTACATTCCGTGTATTACTGATATCTTATGATGTTTCTTTTTCTGTGTGACTTATTTCAGTTAGAATCATCGTACCTGAATCCACTCATTGTGCTGCTACGGGCCTGATGACATAGATTTCACTGCTGAGTGATACTGCATTGTACGTAAGTACCACAAGTTCTTTATCCATTTTTCACTTTCTGTGATATTGAACTTGTACGGTAAACGAGGTTCTTGTAAACAGAGGCGTCCCAAACATTGGGGTGGCTGTATCTTTTTGATTTTAATTTCCCTAAGCTATAGGACCATAAGTGGAAGTGCCCTAGGCTCTGTTGCTTTGTTTTTTAGATGTTTCAGGAAACACCATACACTTCTCCCGAGTGTCTGTTGGCAATTTACATCCCGTCCATCAGCATAACAAGGCTCCCAGTTCTCCATGGCCTGTCCTGCCTTTCTGGATTTTACACTTTTTTCAGATGGCCCTTTTGACCGGGGGGAAGTGAGACTTCATTGTAGTGCAGATTTCCTTTGCAAGCTTGCTTGGTTGGCCAAAAAGGGCGTATGCGTTTTTTCCTGAATATATTCAGGAAAAAACGCATACGCCCTTTTTGGCCAAGTGCATCATTGTGGACGTTCTGCCTCTTTTCCTATGCTTTCGATGCAATTCCAGTCTACCTCCTGAAATCGGTTTCCTGCAATTCTGCCCCGCTTTCAAGTCCTCTTGGCAGCCTTACTTCAGTATATTTTTGGACGATAGTTGTCATTTATAACTCTGCAGGTTTGTGAATTACAGTGCCCCTGAGCTCCTTTCTTCAACTCGCTTTCTTGTGAGCTGGCCGCAACACTGCAGGATGGCTTCAGGCCCTAATCTGGTTCCGGCACGGCACGCTGAGCCTTTGGTTATTTCCTCTTCCTGGTGGGAAATGAGAGTTAAATTTGCCCGTCCAGACACCTCCAGCTAGTCTCTCATTGGTTCTCGCTATTCCTGTTCATCTTCCGCAGAAATTGCAAACTGGCCCAAACAGGAGGTTAAAGGGACTGACTCTCCAAGTCGGGAGAGTGTTAGTAAAGCGTCTGGAATGTTGCACCCGAGTACCAGGGTACGAAAACTGAGACATATTTGAACACGTCTCCCGATCACATGGTTGATCATACTCTAGGTTCCACATGCATGTTTTAGCTGAAGGAAGAATACCTTAAACCTGGGTAGTTGAAACCCGTGGAATGGGTACCATGCAATATGACTTCAAAGGGTCTTCATTTGCTCACCGAACCTCTCCAATCCTATCACTGCTGCGTTTATGTCCCTGTACACATGCTTGATTCTCTTTCGGAGACATAGCAATCCATAGGTTTTAAGATACTTAAGAGTCAGGTACACTCTTAGGCGTTTAATATGCGGTGTTGAGTCCATTTCGTTGAGCAAGGAGTAGCTCTTGTCTATTCCATATTTGGCTTAAGGAACTTTATCTGTGCTCATTTCAATCTCTGGTTTTATGCAGCACCCCAACTCACCTTTCCCCTTAAACAAGCATAAGTTGGTTTTCTAAATTTGAGACCCTGTTCTGTTCTGTAATTCAGTTCCTGTGTAGCCAAGTTTACATTCCGTGTATTACTGATATCTTATGATGTTTCTTTTTCTGTGTGACTTATTTCAGTTAGAATCATCGTACCTGAATCCACTCATTGTGCTGCTACGGGCCTGATGACATAGATTTCACTGCTGAGTGATACTGCATTGTACGTAAGTACCACAAGTTCTTTATCCATTTTTCACTTTCTGTGATATTGAACTTGTACGGTAAACGAGGTTCTTGTAAACAGAGGCGTCCCAAACATTGGGGTGGCTGTATCTTTTTGATTTTAATTTCCCTAAGCTATAGGACCATAAGTGGAAGTGCCCTAGGCTCTGTTGCTTTGTTTTTTAGATGTTTCAGGAAACACCATACACTTCTCCCGAGTGTCTGTTGGCAATTGACATCCCGCCCATCAGCATAACAAGGCTCCCAGTTCTCCATGGCCTGTCCTGCCTTTCTGGATTTTACACTTTTTTCAGATGGCCCTTTTGACCGGGGGGAAGTGAGACTTCATTGTAGTGCAGATTTCCTTTGCAAGCTTGCTTGGTTGGCCAAAAAGGGCGTATGCGTTTTTTCCTGAATATATTCAGGAAAAAACGCATACGCCCTTTTTGGCCAAGTGCATCATTGTGGACGTTCTGCCTCTTTTCCTATGCTTTCGATGCAATTCCAGTCTACCTCCTGAAATCGGTTTCCTGCAATTCTGCCCCGCTTTCAAGTCCTCTTGGCAGCCTTACTTCAGTATATTTTTGGACGATAGTTGTCATTTATAACTCTGCAGGTTTGTGAATTACAGTGCCCCTGAGCTCCTTTCTTCAACTCGTTTTCTTGTGAGCTGGCCGCAACACCGCAGGATGGCTTCAGGCCCTAATCTGGTTCCGGCACGGCACGCTGAGCCTTTGGTTATTTCCTCTTCCTGGTGGGAAATGAGAGTTAAATTTGCCCGTCCAGACACCTCCAGCTAGTCTCTCATTGGTTCTCGCTATTCCTGTTCATCTTCCGCAGAAATTGCAAACTGGGCCAAACAGGAGGCTAAAGGGACTGACTCTCCAAGTCGGGAGAGTGTTAGTAAAGCGTCTGGAATGTTGCACCCGAGTACCAGGGTACGAAAACTGAGACATATTTGAACACGTCTCCCGATCACATGGTTGATCATACTCTAGGTTCCACATGCATGTTTTAGCTGAAGGAAGAATACCTTAAACCTGGGTAGTTGAAACCCGTGGAATGGGTACCATGCAATATGACTTCAAAGGGTCTTCATTTGCTCACCGAACCTCTCCAATCCTATCACTGCTGCGTTTATGTCCCTGTACACATGCTTGATTCTCTTTCGGAGACATAGCAATCCATAGGTTTTAAGATACTTAAGAGTCAGGTACACTCTTAGGCGTTTAATATGCGGTGTTGAGTCCATTTCGTTGAGCAAGGAGTAGCTCTTGTCTATTCCATATTTGGCTTAAGGAACTTTATCTGTGCTCATTTCAATCTCTGGTTTTATGCAGCACCCCAACTCACCTTTCCCCTTAAACAAGCATAAGTTGGTTTTCTAAATTTGAGACCCTGTTCTGTTCTGTAATTCAGTTCCTGTGTAGCCAAGTTTACATTCCGTGTATTAGTGATATCTTATGATGTTTCTTTTTCTGTGTGACTTATTTCAGTTAGAATCATCGTACCTGAATCCACTCATTGTGCTGCTACGGGCCTGATGACATAGATTTCACTGCTGAGTGATACTGCATTGTACGTAAGTACCACAAGTTCTTTATCCATTTTTCACTTTCTGTGATATTGAACTTGTACGGTAAACGAGGTTCTTGTAAACAGAGGCGTCCCAAACATTGGGGTGGCTGTATCTTTTTGATTTTAATTTCCCTAAGCTATAGGACCATAAGTGGAAGTGCCCTAGGCTCTGTTGCTTTGTTTTTTAGATGTTTCAGGAAACACCATACACTTCTCCCGAGTGTCTGTTGGCAATTGACATCCCGCCCATCAGCATAACAAGGCTCCCAGTTCTCCATGGCCTGTCCTGCCTTTCTGGATTTTACACTTTTTTCAGATGGCCCTTTTGACCGGGGGGAAGTGAGACTTCATTGTAGTGCAGATTTCCTTTGCAAGCTTGCTTGGTTGGCCAAAAAGGGCGTATGCGTTTTTTCCTGAATATATTCAGGAAAAAACGCATACGCCCTTTTTGGCCAAGTGCATCATTGTGGACGTTCTGCCTCTTTTCCTATGCTTTCGATGCAATTCCAGTCTACCTCCTGAAATCGGTTTCCTGCAATTCTGCCCCGCTTTCAAGTCCTCTTGGGAGCCTTACTTCAGTATATTTTTGGACGATAGTTGTCATTTATAACTCTGCAGGTTTGTGAATTACAGTGCCCCTGAGCTCCTTTCTTCAACTCGTTTTCTTGTGAGCTGGCCGCAACACCGCAGGATGGCTTCAGGCCCTAATCTGGTTCCGGCACGGCACGCTGAGCCTTTGGTTATTTCCTCTTCCTGGTGGGAAATGAGAGTTAAATTTGCCCGTCCAGACACCTCCAGCTAGTCTCTCATTGGTTCTCGCTATTCCTGTTCATCTTCCGCAGAAATTGCAAACTGGGCCAAACAGGAGGCTAAAGGGACTGACTCTCCAAGTCGGGAGAGTGTTAGTAAAGCGTCTGGAATGTTGCACCCGAGTACCAGGGTACGAAAACTGAGACATATTTGAACACGTCTCCCGATCACATGGTTGATCATACTCTAGGTTCCACATGCATGTTTTAGCTGAAGGAAGAATACCTTAAACCTGGGTAGTTGAAACCCGTGGAATGGGTACCATACAATATGACTTCAAAGGGTCTTCATTTGCTCACCGAACCTCTCCAATCCTATCACTGCTGCGTTTATGTCCCTGTACACATGCTTGATTCTCTTTCGGAGACATAGCAATCCATAGGTTTTAGGATACTTAAGAGTCAGGTACACTCTTAGGCGTTTAATATGCGGTGTTGAGTCCATTTCGTTGAGCAAGGAGTAGCTCTTGTCTATTCCATATTTGGCTTAAGGAACTTTATCTGTGCTCATTTCAATCTCTGGTTTTATGCAGCACCCCAACTCACCTTTCCCCTTAAACAAGCATAAGTTGGTTTTCTAAATTTGAGACCCTGTTCTGTTCTGTAATTCAGTTCCTGTGTAGCCAAGTTTACATTCCGTGTATTACTGATATCTTATGATGTTTCTTTTTCTGTGTGACTTATTTCAGTTAGAATCATCGTACCTGAATCCACTCATTGTGCTGCTACGGGCCTGATGACATAGATTTCACTGCTGAGTGATACTGCATTGTACGTAAGTACCACAAGTTCTTTATCCATTTTTCACTTTCTGTGATATTGAACTTGTACGGTAAACGAGGTTCTTGTAAACAGAGGCGTCCCAAACATTGGGGTGGCTGTATCTTTTTGATTTTAATTTCCCTAAGCTATAGGACCATAAGTGGAAGTGCCCTAGGCTCTGTTGCTTTGTTTTTTAGATGTTTCAGGAAACACCATACACTTCTCCCGAGTGTCTGTTGGCAATTTACATCCCGTCCATCAGCATAACAAGGCTCCCAGTTCTCCATGGCCTGTCCTGCCTTTCTGGATTTTACACTTTTTTCAGATGGCCCTTTTGACCGGGGGGAAGTGAGACTTCATTGTAGTGCAGATTTCCTTTGCAAGCTTGCTTGGTTGGCCAAAAAGGGCGTATGCGTTTTTTCCTGAATATATTCAGGAAAAAACGCATACGCCCTTTTTGGCCAAGTGCATCATTGTGGACGTTCTGCCTCTTTTCCTATGCTTTCGATGCAATTCCAGTCTACCTCCTGAAATCGGTTTCCTGCAATTCTGCCCCGCTTTCAAGTCCTCTTGGCAGCCTTACTTCAGTATATTTTTGGACGATAGTTGTCATTTATAACTCTGCAGGTTTGTGAATTACAGTGCCCCTGAGCTCCTTTCTTCAACTCGCTTTCTTGTGAGCTGGCCGCAACACTGCAGGATGGCTTCAGGCCCTAATCTGGTTCCGGCACGGCACGCTGAGCCTTTGGTTATTTCCTCTTCCTGGTGGGAAATGAGAGTTAAATTTGCCCGTCCAGACACCTCCAGCTAGTCTCTCATTGGTTCTCGCTATTCCTGTTCATCTTCCGCAGAAATTGCAAACTGGCCCAAACAGGAGGTTAAAGGGACTGACTCTCCAAGTCGGGAGAGTGTTAGTAAAGCGTCTGGAATGTTGCACCCGAGTACCAGGGTACGAAAACTGAGACATATTTGAACACGTCTCCCGATCACATGGTTGATCATACTCTAGGTTCCACATGCATGTTTTAGCTGAAGGAAGAATACCTTAAACCTGGGTAGTTGAAACCCGTGGAATGGGTACCATGCAATATGACTTCAAAGGGTCTTCATTTGCTCACCGAACCTCTCCAATCCTATCACTGCTGCGTTTATGTCCCTGTACACATGCTTGATTCTCTTTCGGAGACATAGCAATCCATAGGTTTTAAGATACTTAAGAGTCAGGTACACTCTTAGGCGTTTAATATGCGGTGTTGAGTCCATTTCGTTGAGCAAGGAGTAGCTCTTGTCTATTCCATATTTGGCTTAAGGAACTTTATCTGTGCTCATTTCAATCTCTGGTTTTATGCAGCACCCCAACTCACCTTTCCCCTTAAACAAGCATAAGTTGGTTTTCTAAATTTGAGACCCTGTTCTGTTCTGTAATTCAGTTCCTGTGTAGCCAAGTTTACATTCCGTGTATTACTGATATCTTATGATGTTTCTTTTTCTGTGTGACTTATTTCAGTTAGAATCATCGTACCTGAATCCACTCATTGTGCTGCTACGGGCCTGATGACATAGATTTCACTGCTGAGTGATACTGCATTGTACGTAAGTACCACAAGTTCTTTATCCATTTTTCACTTTCTGTGATATTGAACTTGTACGGTAAACGAGGTTCTTGTAAACAGAGGCGTCCCAAACATTGGGGTGGCTGTATCTTTTTGATTTTAATTTCCCTAAGCTATAGGACCATAAGTGGAAGTGCCCTAGGCTCTGTTGCTTTGTTTTTTAGATGTTTCAGGAAACACCATACACTTCTCCCGAGTGTCTGTTGGCAATTGACATCCCGTCCATCAGCATAACAAGGCTCCCAGTTCTCCATGGCCTGTCCTGCCTTTCTGGATTTTACACTTTTTTCAGATGGCCCTTTTGACCGGGGGGAAGTGAGACTTCATTGTAGTGCAGATTTCCTTTGCAAGCTTGCTTGGTTGGCCAAAAAGGGCGTATGCGTTTTTTCCTGAATATATTCAGGAAAAAACGCATACGCCCTTTTTGGCCAAGTGCATCATTGTGGACGTTCTGCCTCTTTTCCTATGCTTTCGATGCAATTCCAGTCTACCTCCTGAAATCGGTTTCCTGCAATTCTGCCCCGCTTTCAAGTCCTCTTGGCAGCCTTACTTCAGTATATTTTTGGACGATAGTTGTCATTTATAACTCTGCAGGTTTGTGAATTACAGTGCCCCTGAGCTCCTTTCTTCAACTCGTTTTCTTGTGAGCTGGCCGCAACACCGCAGGATGGCTTCAGGCCCTAATCTGGTTCCGGCACGGCACGCTGAGCCTTTGGTTATTTCCTCTTCCTGGTGGGAAATGAGAGTTAAATTTGCCCGTCCAGACACCTCCAGCTAGTCTCTCATTGGTTCTCGCTATTCCTGTTCATCTTCCGCAGAAATTGCAAACTGGGCCAAACAGGAGGCTAAAGGGACTGACTCTCCAAGTCGGGAGAGTGTTAGTAAAGCGTCTGGAATGTTGCACCCGAGTACCAGGGTACGAAAACTGAGACATATTTGAACACGTCTCCCGATCACATGGTTGATCATACTCTAGGTTCCACATGCATGTTTTAGCTGAAGGAAGAATACCTTAAACCTGGGTAGTTGAAACCCGTGGAATGGGTACCATGCAATATGACTTCAAAGGGTCTTCATTTGCTCACCGAACCTCTCCAATCCTATCACTGCTGCGTTTATGTCCCTGTACACATGCTTGATTCTCTTTCGGAGACATAGCAATCCATAGGTTTTAAGATACTTAAGAGTCAGGTACACTCTTAGGCGTTTAATATGCGGTGTTGAGTCCATTTCGTTGAGCAAGGAGTAGCTCTTGTCTATTCCATATTTGGCTTAAGGAACTTTATCTGTGCTCATTTCAATCTCTGGTTTTATGCAGCACCCCAACTCACCTTTCCCCTTAAACAAGCATAAGTTGGTTTTCTAAATTTGAGACCCTGTTCTGTTCTGTAATTCAGTTCCTGTGTAGCCAAGTTTACATTCCGTGTATTACTGATATCTTATGATGTTTCTTTTTCTGTGTGACTTATTTCAGTTAGAATCATCGTACCTGAATCCACTCATTGTGCTGCTACGGGCCTGATGACATAGATTTCACTGCTGAGTGATACTGCATTGTACGTAAGTACCACAAGTTCTTTATCCATTTTTCACTTTCTGTGATATTGAACTTGTACGGTAAACGAGGTTCTTGTAAACAGAGGCGTCCCAAACATTGGGGTGGCTGTATCTTTTTGATTTTAATTTCCCTAAGCTATAGGACCATAAGTGGAAGTGCCCTAGGCTCTGTTGCTTTGTTTTTTAGATGTTTCAGGAAACACCATACACTTCTCCCGAGTGTCTGTTGGCAATTGACATCCCGCCCATCAGCATAACAAGGCTCCCAGTTCTCCATGGCCTGTCCTGCCTTTCTGGATTTTACACTTTTTTCAGATGGCCCTTTTGACCGGGGGGAAGTGAGACTTCATTGTAGTGCAGATTTCCTTTGCAAGCTTGCTTGGTTGGCCAAAAAGGGCGTATGCGTTTTTTCCTGAATATATTCAGGAAAAAACGCATACGCCCTTTTTGGCCAAGTGCATCATTGTGGACGTTCTGCCTCTTTTCCTATGCTTTCGATGCAATTCCAGTCTACCTCCTGAAATCGGTTTCCTGCA
Source organism: Globicephala melas (assembly GCF_963455315.2). Lineage (NCBI taxonomy): Eukaryota > Metazoa > Chordata > Mammalia > Artiodactyla > Delphinidae > Globicephala > Globicephala melas. The sequence continues at coordinate 41,257 of NW_027207276.1, read as the reverse complement.
ATTCTGCCCCGCTTTCAAGTCCTCTTGGCAGCCTTACTTCAGTATATTTTTGGACGATAGTTGTCATTTATAACTCTGCAGGTTTGTGAATTACAGTGCCCCTGAGCTCCTTTCTTCAACTCGTTTTCTTGTGAGCTGGCCGCAACACCGCAGGATGGCTTCAGGCCCTAATCTGGTTCCGGCACGGCACGCTGAGCCTTTGGTTATTTCCTCTTCCTGGTGGGAAATGAGAGTTAAATTTGCCCGTCCAGACACCTCCAGCTAGTCTCTCATTGGTTCTCGCTATTCCTGTTCATCTTCCGCAGAAATTGCAAACTGGGCCAAACAGGAGGCTAAAGGGACTGACTCTCCAAGTCGGGAGAGTGTTAGTAAAGCGTCTGGAATGTTGCACCCGAGTACCAGGGTACGAAAACTGAGACATATTTGAACACGTCTCCCGATCACATGGTTGATCATACTCTAGGTTCCACATGCATGTTTTAGCTGAAGGAAGAATACCTTAAACCTGGGTAGTTGAAACCCGTGGAATGGGTACCATGCAATATGACTTCAAAGGGTCTTCATTTGCTCACCGAACCTCTCCAATCCTATCACTGCTGCGTTTATGTCCCTGTACACATGCTTGATTCTCTTTCGGAGACATAGCAATCCATAGGTTTTAAGATACTTAAGAGTCAGGTACACTCTTAGGCGTTTAATATGCGGTGTTGAGTCCATTTCGTTGAGCAAGGAGTAGCTCTTGTCTATTCCATATTTGGCTTAAGGAACTTTATCTGTGCTCATTTCAATCTCTGGTTTTATGCAGCACCCCAACTCACCTTTCCCCTTAAACAAGCATAAGTTGGTTTTCTAAATTTGAGACCCTGTTCTGTTCTGTAATTCAGTTCCTGTGTAGCCAAGTTTACATTCTGTGTATTACTGATATCTTATGATGTTTCTTTTTCTGTGTGACTTATTTCAGTTAGAATCATCGTACCTGAATCCACTCATTGTGCTGCTACGGGCCTGATGACATAGATTTCACTGCTGAGTGATACTGCATTGTACGTAAGTACCACAAGTTCTTTATCCATTTTTCACTTTCTGTGATATTGAACTTGTACGGTAAACGAGGTTCTTGTAAACAGAGGCGTCCCAAACATTGGGGTGGCTGTATCTTTTTGATTTTAATTTCCCTAAGCTATAGGACCATAAGTGGAAGTGCCCTAGGCTCTGTTGCTTTGTTTTTTAGATGTTTCAGGAAACACCATACACTTCTCCCGAGTGTCTGTTGGCAATTTACATCCCGCCCATCAGCATAACAAGGCTCCCAGTTCTCCATGGCCTGTCCTGCCTTTCTGGATTTTACACTTTTTTCAGATGGCCCTTTTGACCGGGGGGAAGTGAGACTTCATTGTAGTGCAGATTTCCTTTGCAAGCTTGCTTGGTTGGCCAAAAAGGGCGTATGCGTTTTTTCCTGAATATATTCAGGAAAAAACGCATACGCCCTTTTTGGCCAAGTGCATCATTGTGGACGTTCTGCCTCTTTTCCTATGCTTTCGATGCAATTCCAGTCTACCTCCTGAAATCGGTTTCCTGCAATTCTGCCCCGCTTTCAAGTCCTCTTGGGAGCCTTACTTCAGTATATTTTTGGACGATAGTTGTCATTTATAACTCTGCAGGTTTGTGAATTACAGTGCCCCTGAGCTCCTTTCTTCAACTCGTTTTCTTGTGAGCTGGCCGCAACACCGCAGGATGGCTTCAGGCCCTAATCTGGTTCCGGCACGGCACGCTGAGCCTTTGGTTATTTCCTCTTCCTGGTGGGAAATGAGAGTTAAATTTGCCCGTCCAGACACCTCCAGCTAGTCTCTCATTGGTTCTCGCTATTCCTGTTCATCTTCCGCAGAAATTGCAAACTGGGCCAAACAGGAGGCTAAAGGGACTGACTCTCCAAGTCGGGAGAGTGTTAGTAAAGCGTCTGGAATGTTGCACCCGAGTACCAGGGTACGAAAACTGAGACATATTTGAACACGTCTCCCGATCACATGGTTGATCATACTCTAGGTTCCACATGCATGTTTTAGCTGAAGGAAGAATACCTTAAACCTGGGTAGTTGAAACCCGTGGAATGGGTACCATACAATATGACTTCAAAGGGTCTTCATTTGCTCACCGAACCTCTCCAATCCTATCACTGCTGCGTTTATGTCCCTGTACACATGCTTGATTCTCTTTCGGAGACATAGCAATCCATAGGTTTTAAGATACTTAAGAGTCAGGTACACTCTTAGGCGTTTAATATGCGGTGTTGAGTCCATTTCGTTGAGCAAGGAGTAGCTCTTGTCTATTCCATATTTGGCTTAAGGAACTTTATCTGTGCTCATTTCAATCTCTGGTTTTATGCAGCACCCCAACTCACCTTTCCCCTTAAACAAGCATAAGTTGGTTTTCTAAATTTGAGACCCTGTTCTGTTCTGTAATTCAGTTCCTGTGTAGCCAAGTTTACATTCCGTGTATTACTGATATCTTATGATGTTTCTTTTTCTGTGTGACTTATTTCAGTTAGAATCATCGTACCTGAATCCACTCATTGTGCTGCTACGGGCCTGATGACATAGATTTCACTGCTGAGTGATACTGCATTGTACGTAAGTACCACAAGTTCTTTATCCATTTTTCACTTTCTGTGATATTGAACTTGTACGGTAAACGAGGTTCTTGTAAACAGAGGCGTCCCAAACATTGGGGTGGCTGTATCTTTTTGATTTTAATTTCCCTAAGCTATAGGACCATAAGTGGAAGTGCCCTAGGCTCTGTTGCTTTGTTTTTTAGATGTTTCAGGAAACACCATACACTTCTCCCGAGTGTCTGTTGGCAATTTACATCCCGTCCATCAGCATAACAAGGCTCCCAGTTCTCCATGGCCTGTCCTGCCTTTCTGGATTTTACACTTTTTTCAGATGGCCCTTTTGACCGGGGGGAAGTGAGACTTCATTGTAGTGCAGATTTCCTTTGCAAGCTTGCTTGGTTGGCCAAAAAGGGCGTATGCGTTTTTTCCTGAATATATTCAGGAAAAAACGCATACGCCCTTTTTGGCCAAGTGCATCATTGTGGACGTTCTGCCTCTTTTCCTATGCTTTCGATGCAATTCCAGTCTACCTCCTGAAATCGGTTTCCTGCAATTCTGCCCCGCTTTCAAGTCCTCTTGGCAGCCTTACTTCAGTATATTTTTGGACGATAGTTGTCATTTATAACTCTGCAGGTTTGTGAATTACAGTGCCCCTGAGCTCCTTTCTTCAACTCGCTTTCTTGTGAGCTGGCCGCAACACTGCAGGATGGCTTCAGGCCCTAATCTGGTTCCGGCACGGCACGCTGAGCCTTTGGTTATTTCCTCTTCCTGGTGGGAAATGAGAGTTAAATTTGCCCGTCCAGACACCTCCAGCTAGTCTCTCATTGGTTCTCGCTATTCCTGTTCATCTTCCGCAGAAATTGCAAACTGGCCCAAACAGGAGGTTAAAGGGACTGACTCTCCAAGTCGGGAGAGTGTTAGTAAAGCGTCTGGAATGTTGCACCCGAGTACCAGGGTACGAAAACTGAGACATATTTGAACACGTCTCCCGATCACATGGTTGATCATACTCTAGGTTCCACATGCATGTTTTAGCTGAAGGAAGAATACCTTAAACCTGGGTAGTTGAAACCCGTGGAATGGGTACCATGCAATATGACTTCAAAGGGTCTTCATTTGCTCACCGAACCTCTCCAATCCTATCACTGCTGCGTTTATGTCCCTGTACACATGCTTGATTCTCTTTCGGAGACATAGCAATCCATAGGTTTTAAGATACTTAAGAGTCAGGTACACTCTTAGGCGTTTAATATGCGGTGTTGAGTCCATTTCGTTGAGCAAGGAGTAGCTCTTGTCTATTCCATATTTGGCTTAAGGAACTTTATCTGTGCTCATTTCAATCTCTGGTTTTATGCAGCACCCCAACTCACCTTTCCCCTTAAACAAGCATAAGTTGGTTTTCTAAATTTGAGACCCTGTTCTGTTCTGTAATTCAGTTCCTGTGTAGCCAAGTTTACATTCCGTGTATTACTGATATCTTATGATGTTTCTTTTTCTGTGTGACTTATTTCAGTTAGAATCATCGTACCTGAATCCACTCATTGTGCTGCTACGGGCCTGATGACATAGATTTCACTGCTGAGTGATACTGCATTGTACGTAAGTACCACAAGTTCTTTATCCATTTTTCACTTTCTGTGATATTGAACTTGTACGGTAAACGAGGTTCTTGTAAACAGAGGCGTCCCAAACATTGGGGTGGCTGTATCTTTTTGATTTTAATTTCCCTAAGCTATAGGACCATAAGTGGAAGTGCCCTAGGCTCTGTTGCTTTGTTTTTTAGATGTTTCAGGAAACACCATACACTTCTCCCGAGTGTCTGTTGGCAATTGACATCCCGCCCATCAGCATAACAAGGCTCCCAGTTCTCCATGGCCTGTCCTGCCTTTCTGGATTTTACACTTTTTTCAGATGGCCCTTTTGACCGGGGGGAAGTGAGACTTCATTGTAGTGCAGATTTCCTTTGCAAGCTTGCTTGGTTGGCCAAAAAGGGCGTATGCGTTTTTTCCTGAATATATTCAGGAAAAAACGCATACGCCCTTTTTGGCCAAGTGCATCATTGTGGACGTTCTGCCTCTTTTCCTATGCTTTCGATGCAATTCCAGTCTACCTCCTGAAATCGGTTTCCTGCAATTCTGCCCCGCTTTCAAGTCCTCTTGGCAGCCTTACTTCAGTATATTTTTGGACGATAGTTGTCATTTATAACTCTGCAGGTTTGTGAATTACAGTGCCCCTGAGCTCCTTTCTTCAACTCGTTTTCTTGTGAGCTGGCCGCAACACCGCAGGATGGCTTCAGGCCCTAATCTGGTTCCGGCACGGCACGCTGAGCCTTTGGTTATTTCCTCTTCCTGGTGGGAAATGAGAGTTAAATTTGCCCGTCCAGACACCTCCAGCTAGTCTCTCATTGGTTCTCGCTATTCCTGTTCATCTTCCGCAGAAATTGCAAACTGGGCCAAACAGGAGGCTAAAGGGACTGACTCTCCAAGTCGGGAGAGTGTTAGTAAAGCGTCTGGAATGTTGCACCCGAGTACCAGGGTACGAAAACTGAGACATATTTGAACACGTCTCCCGATCACATGGTTGATCATACTCTAGGTTCCACATGCATGTTTTAGCTGAAGGAAGAATACCTTAAACCTGGGTAGTTGAAACCCGTGGAATGGGTACCATGCAATATGACTTCAAAGGGTCTTCATTTGCTCACCGAACCTCTCCAATCCTATCACTGCTGCGTTTATGTCCCTGTACACATGCTTGATTCTCTTTCGGAGACATAGCAATCCATAGGTTTTAAGATACTTAAGAGTCAGGTACACTCTTAGGCGTTTAATATGCGGTGTTGAGTCCATTTCGTTGAGCAAGGAGTAGCTCTTGTCTATTCCATATTTGGCTTAAGGAACTTTATCTGTGCTCATTTCAATCTCTGGTTTTATGCAGCACCCCAACTCACCTTTCCCCTTAAACAAGCATAAGTTGGTTTTCTAAATTTGAGACCCTGTTCTGTTCTGTAATTCAGTTCCTGTGTAGCCAAGTTTACATTCCGTGTATTAGTGATATCTTATGATGTTTCTTTTTCTGTGTGACTTATTTCAGTTAGAATCATCGTACCTGAATCCACTCATTGTGCTGCTACGGGCCTGATGACATAGATTTCACTGCTGAGTGATACTGCATTGTACGTAAGTACCACAAGTTCTTTATCCATTTTTCACTTTCTGTGATATTGAACTTGTACGGTAAACGAGGTTCTTGTAAACAGAGGCGTCCCAAACATTGGGGTGGCTGTATCTTTTTGATTTTAATTTCCCTAAGCTATAGGACCATAAGTGGAAGTGCCCTAGGCTCTGTTGCTTTGTTTTTTAGATGTTTCAGGAAACACCATACACTTCTCCCGAGTGTCTGTTGGCAATTGACATCCCGCCCATCAGCATAACAAGGCTCCCAGTTCTCCATGGCCTGTCCTGCCTTTCTGGATTTTACACTTTTTTCAGATGGCCCTTTTGACCGGGGGGAAGTGAGACTTCATTGTAGTGCAGATTTCCTTTGCAAGCTTGCTTGGTTGGCCAAAAAGGGCGTATGCGTTTTTTCCTGAATATATTCAGGAAAAAACGCATACGCCCTTTTTGGCCAAGTGCATCATTGTGGACGTTCTGCCTCTTTTCCTATGCTTTCGATGCAATTCCAGTCTACCTCCTGAAATCGGTTTCCTGCAATTCTGCCCCGCTTTCAAGTCCTCTTGGGAGCCTTACTTCAGTATATTTTTGGACGATAGTTGTCATTTATAACTCTGCAGGTTTGTGAATTACAGTGCCCCTGAGCTCCTTTCTTCAACTCGTTTTCTTGTGAGCTGGCCGCAACACCGCAGGATGGCTTCAGGCCCTAATCTGGTTCCGGCACGGCACGCTGAGCCTTTGGTTATTTCCTCTTCCTGGTGGGAAATGAGAGTTAAATTTGCCCGTCCAGACACCTCCAGCTAGTCTCTCATTGGTTCTCGCTATTCCTGTTCATCTTCCGCAGAAATTGCAAACTGGGCCAAACAGGAGGCTAAAGGGACTGACTCTCCAAGTCGGGAGAGTGTTAGTAAAGCGTCTGGAATGTTGCACCCGAGTACCAGGGTACGAAAACTGAGACATATTTGAACACGTCTCCCGATCACATGGTTGATCATACTCTAGGTTCCACATGCATGTTTTAGCTGAAGGAAGAATACCTTAAACCTGGGTAGTTGAAACCCGTGGAATGGGTACCATACAATATGACTTCAAAGGGTCTTCATTTGCTCACCGAACCTCTCCAATCCTATCACTGCTGCGTTTATGTCCCTGTACACATGCTTGATTCTCTTTCGGAGACATAGCAATCCATAGGTTTTAGGATACTTAAGAGTCAGGTACACTCTTAGGCGTTTAATATGCGGTGTTGAGTCCATTTCGTTGAGCAAGGAGTAGCTCTTGTCTATTCCATATTTGGCTTAAGGAACTTTATCTGTGCTCATTTCAATCTCTGGTTTTATGCAGCACCCCAACTCACCTTTCCCCTTAAACAAGCATAAGTTGGTTTTCTAAATTTGAGACCCTGTTCTGTTCTGTAATTCAGTTCCTGTGTAGCCAAGTTTACATTCCGTGTATTACTGATATCTTATGATGTTTCTTTTTCTGTGTGACTTATTTCAGTTAGAATCATCGTACCTGAATCCACTCATTGTGCTGCTACGGGCCTGATGACATAGATTTCACTGCTGAGTGATACTGCATTGTACGTAAGTACCACAAGTTCTTTATCCATTTTTCACTTTCTGTGATATTGAACTTGTACGGTAAACGAGGTTCTTGTAAACAGAGGCGTCCCAAACATTGGGGTGGCTGTATCTTTTTGATTTTAATTTCCCTAAGCTATAGGACCATAAGTGGAAGTGCCCTAGGCTCTGTTGCTTTGTTTTTTAGATGTTTCAGGAAACACCATACACTTCTCCCGAGTGTCTGTTGGCAATTTACATCCCGTCCATCAGCATAACAAGGCTCCCAGTTCTCCATGGCCTGTCCTGCCTTTCTGGATTTTACACTTTTTTCAGATGGCCCTTTTGACCGGGGGGAAGTGAGACTTCATTGTAGTGCAGATTTCCTTTGCAAGCTTGCTTGGTTGGCCAAAAAGGGCGTATGCGTTTTTTCCTGAATATATTCAGGAAAAAACGCATACGCCCTTTTTGGCCAAGTGCATCATTGTGGACGTTCTGCCTCTTTTCCTATGCTTTCGATGCAATTCCAGTCTACCTCCTGAAATCGGTTTCCTGCAATTCTGCCCCGCTTTCAAGTCCTCTTGGCAGCCTTACTTCAGTATATTTTTGGACGATAGTTGTCATTTATAACTCTGCAGGTTTGTGAATTACAGTGCCCCTGAGCTCCTTTCTTCAACTCGCTTTCTTGTGAGCTGGCCGCAACACTGCAGGATGGCTTCAGGCCCTAATCTGGTTCCGGCACGGCACGCTGAGCCTTTGGTTATTTCCTCTTCCTGGTGGGAAATGAGAGTTAAATTTGCCCGTCCAGACACCTCCAGCTAGTCTCTCATTGGTTCTCGCTATTCCTGTTCATCTTCCGCAGAAATTGCAAACTGGCCCAAACAGGAGGTTAAAGGGACTGACTCTCCAAGTCGGGAGAGTGTTAGTAAAGCGTCTGGAATGTTGCACCCGAGTACCAGGGTACGAAAACTGAGACATATTTGAACACGTCTCCCGATCACATGGTTGATCATACTCTAGGTTCCACATGCATGTTTTAGCTGAAGGAAGAATACCTTAAACCTGGGTAGTTGAAACCCGTGGAATGGGTACCATGCAATATGACTTCAAAGGGTCTTCATTTGCTCACCGAACCTCTCCAATCCTATCACTGCTGCGTTTATGTCCCTGTACACATGCTTGATTCTCTTTCGGAGACATAGCAATCCATAGGTTTTAAGATACTTAAGAGTCAGGTACACTCTTAGGCGTTTAATATGCGGTGTTGAGTCCATTTCGTTGAGCAAGGAGTAGCTCTTGTCTATTCCATATTTGGCTTAAGGAACTTTATCTGTGCTCATTTCAATCTCTGGTTTTATGCAGCACCCCAACTCACCTTTCCCCTTAAACAAGCATAAGTTGGTTTTCTAAATTTGAGACCCTGTTCTGTTCTGTAATTCAGTTCCTGTGTAGCCAAGTTTACATTCCGTGTATTACTGATATCTTATGATGTTTCTTTTTCTGTGTGACTTATTTCAGTTAGAATCATCGTACCTGAATCCACTCATTGTGCTGCTACGGGCCTGATGACATAGATTTCACTGCTGAGTGATACTGCATTGTACGTAAGTACCACAAGTTCTTTATCCATTTTTCACTTTCTGTGATATTGAACTTGTACGGTAAACGAGGTTCTTGTAAACAGAGGCGTCCCAAACATTGGGGTGGCTGTATCTTTTTGATTTTAATTTCCCTAAGCTATAGGACCATAAGTGGAAGTGCCCTAGGCTCTGTTGCTTTGTTTTTTAGATGTTTCAGGAAACACCATACACTTCTCCCGAGTGTCTGTTGGCAATTGACATCCCGTCCATCAGCATAACAAGGCTCCCAGTTCTCCATGGCCTGTCCTGCCTTTCTGGATTTTACACTTTTTTCAGATGGCCCTTTTGACCGGGGGGAAGTGAGACTTCATTGTAGTGCAGATTTCCTTTGCAAGCTTGCTTGGTTGGCCAAAAAGGGCGTATGCGTTTTTTCCTGAATATATTCAGGAAAAAACGCATACGCCCTTTTTGGCCAAGTGCATCATTGTGGACGTTCTGCCTCTTTTCCTATGCTTTCGATGCAATTCCAGTCTACCTCCTGAAATCGGTTTCCTGCAATTCTGCCCCGCTTTCAAGTCCTCTTGGCAGCCTTACTTCAGTATATTTTTGGACGATAGTTGTCATTTATAACTCTGCAGGTTTGTGAATTACAGTGCCCCTGAGCTCCTTTCTTCAACTCGTTTTCTTGTGAGCTGGCCGCAACACCGCAGGATGGCTTCAGGCCCTAATCTGGTTCCGGCACGGCACGCTGAGCCTTTGGTTATTTCCTCTTCCTGGTGGGAAATGAGAGTTAAATTTGCCCGTCCAGACACCTCCAGCTAGTCTCTCATTGGTTCTCGCTATTCCTGTTCATCTTCCGCAGAAATTGCAAACTGGGCCAAACAGGAGGCTAAAGGGACTGACTCTCCAAGTCGGGAGAGTGTTAGTAAAGCGTCTGGAATGTTGCACCCGAGTACCAGGGTACGAAAACTGAGACATATTTGAACACGTCTCCCGATCACATGGTTGATCATACTCTAGGTTCCACATGCATGTTTTAGCTGAAGGAAGAATACCTTAAACCTGGGTAGTTGAAACCCGTGGAATGGGTACCATGCAATATGACTTCAAAGGGTCTTCATTTGCTCACCGAACCTCTCCAATCCTATCACTGCTGCGTTTATGTCCCTGTACACATGCTTGATTCTCTTTCGGAGACATAGCAATCCATAGGTTTTAAGATACTTAAGAGTCAGGTACACTCTTAGGCGTTTAATATGCGGTGTTGAGTCCATTTCGTTGAGCAAGGAGTAGCTCTTGTCTATTCCATATTTGGCTTAAGGAACTTTATCTGTGCTCATTTCAATCTCTGGTTTTATGCAGCACCCCAACTCACCTTTCCCCTTAAACAAGCATAAGTTGGTTTTCTAAATTTGAGACCCTGTTCTGTTCTGTAATTCAGTTCCTGTGTAGCCAAGTTTACATTCCGTGTATTACTGATATCTTATGATGTTTCTTTTTCTGTGTGACTTATTTCAGTTAGAATCATCGTACCTGAATCCACTCATTGTGCTGCTACGGGCCTGATGACATAGATTTCACTGCTGAGTGATACTGCATTGTACGTAAGTACCACAAGTTCTTTATCCATTTTTCACTTTCTGTGATATTGAACTTGTACGGTAAACGAGGTTCTTGTAAACAGAGGCGTCCCAAACATTGGGGTGGCTGTATCTTTTTGATTTTAATTTCCCTAAGCTATAGGACCATAAGTGGAAGTGCCCTAGGCTCTGTTGCTTTGTTTTTTAGATGTTTCAGGAAACACCATACACTTCTCCCGAGTGTCTGTTGGCAATTGACATCCCGCCCATCAGCATAACAAGGCTCCCAGTTCTCCATGGCCTGTCCTGCCTTTCTGGATTTTACACTTTTTTCAGATGGCCCTTTTGACCGGGGGGAAGTGAGACTTCATTGTAGTGCAGATTTCCTTTGCAAGCTTGCTTGGTTGGCCAAAAAGGGCGTATGCGTTTTTTCCTGAATATATTCAGGAAAAAACGCATACGCCCTTTTTGGCCAAGTGCATCATTGTGGACGTTCTGCCTCTTTTCCTATGCTTTCGATGCAATTCCAGTCTACCTCCTGAAATCGGTTTCCTGCAATTCTGCCCCGCTTTCAAGTCCTCTTGGCAGCCTTACTTCAGTATATTTTTGGACGATAGTTGTCATTTATAACTCTGCAGGTTTGTGAATTACAGTGCCCCTGAGCTCCTTTCTTCAACTCGTTTTCTTGTGAGCTGGCCGCAACACCGCAGGATGGCTTCAGGCCCTAATCTGGTTCCGGCACGGCACGCTGAGCCTTTGGTTATTTCCTCTTCCTGGTGGGAAATGAGAGTTAAATTTGCCCGTCCAGACACCTCCAGCTAGTCTCTCATTGGTTCTCGCTATTCCTGTTCATCTTCCGCAGAAATTGCAAACTGGGCCAAACAGGAGGCTAAAGGGACTGACTCTCCAAGTCGGGAGAGTGTTAGTAAAGCGTCTGGAATGTTGCACCCGAGTACCAGGGTACGAAAACTGAGACATATTTGAACACGTCTCCCGATCACATGGTTGATCATACTCTAGGTTCCACATGCATGTTTTAGCTGAAGGAAGAATACCTTAAACCTGGGTAGTTGAAACCCGTGGAATGGGTACCATGCAATATGACTTCAAAGGGTCTTCATTTGCTCACCGAACCTCTCCAATCCTATCACTGCTGCGTTTATGTCCCTGTACACATGCTTGATTCTCTTTCGGAGACATAGCAATCCATAGGTTTTAAGATACTTAAGAGTCAGGTACACTCTTAGGCGTTTAATATGCGGTGTTGAGTCCATTTCGTTGAGCAAGGAGTAGCTCTTGTCTATTCCATATTTGGCTTAAGGAACTTTATCTGTGCTCATTTCAATCTCTGGTTTTATGCAGCACCCCAACTCACCTTTCCCCTTAAAGAAGCATAAGTTGGTTTTCTAAATTTGAGACCCTGTTCTGTTCTGTAATTCAGTTCCTGTGTAGCCAAGTTTACATTCCGTGTATTACTGATATCTTATGATGTTTCTTTTTCTGTGTGACTTATTTCAGTTAGAATCATCGTACCTGAATCCACTCATTGTGCTGCTACGGGCCTGATGACATAGATTTCACTGCTGAGTGATACTGCATTGTACGTAAGTACCACAAGTTCTTTATCCATTTTTCACTTTCTGTGATATTGAACTTGTACGGTAAACGAGGTTCTTGTAAACAGAGGCGTCCCAAACATTGGGGTGGCTGTATCTTTTTGATTTTAATTTCCCTAAGCTATAGGACCATAAGTGGAAGTGCCCTAGGCTCTGTTGCTTTGTTTTTTAGATGTTTCAGGAAACACCATACACTTCTCCCGAGTGTCTGTTGGCAATTTACATCCCGCCCATCAGCATAACAAGGCTCCCAGTTCTCCATGGCCTGTCCTGCCTTTCTGGATTTTACACTTTTTTCAGATGGCCCTTTTGACCGGGGGGAAGTGAGACTTCATTGTAGTGCAGATTTCCTTTGCAAGCTTGCTTGGTTGGCCAAAAAGGGCGTATGCGTTTTTTCCTGAATATATTCAGGAAAAAACGCATACGCCCTTTTTGGCCAAGTGCATCATTGTGGACGTTCTGCCTCTTTTCCTATGCTTTCGATGCAATTCCAGTCTACCTCCTGAAATCGGTTTCCTGCAATTCTGCCCCGCTTTCAAGTCCTCTTGGGAGCCTTACTTCAGTATATTTTTGGACGATAGTTGTCATTTATAACTCTGCAGGTTTGTGAATTACAGTGCCCCTGAGCTCCTTTCTTCAACTCGTTTTCTTGTGAGCTGGCCGCAACACCGCAGGATGGCTTCAGGCCCTAATCTGGTTCCGGCACGGCACGCTGAGCCTTTGGTTATTTCCTCTTCCTGGTGGGAAATGAGAGTTAAATTTGCCCGTCCAGACACCTCCAGCTAGTCTCTCATTGGTTCTCGCTATTCCTGTTCATCTTCCGCAGAAATTGCAAACTGGGCCAAACAGGAGGCTAAAGGGACTGACTCTCCAAGTCGGGAGAGTGTTAGTAAAGCGTCTGGAATGTTGCACCCGAGTACCAGGGTACGAAAACTGAGACATATTTGAACACGTCTCCCGATCACATGGTTGATCATACTCTAGGTTCCACATGCATGTTTTAGCTGAAGGAAGAATACCTTAAACCTGGGTAGTTGAAACCCGTGGAATGGGTACCATACAATATGACTTCAAAGGGTCTTCATTTGCTCACCGAACCTCTCCAATCCTATCACTGCTGCGTTTATGTCCCTGTACACATGCTTGATTCTCTTTCGGAGACATAGCAATCCATAGGTTTTAGGATACTTAAGAGTCAGGTACACTCTTAGGCGTTTAATATGCGGTGTTGAGTCCATTTCGTTGAGCAAGGAGTAGCTCTTGTCTATTCCATATTTGGCTTAAGGAACTTTATCTGTGCTCATTTCAATCTCTGGTTTTATGCAGCACCCCAACTCACCTTTCCCCTTAAACAAGCATAAGTTGGTTTTCTAAATTTGAGACCCTGTTCTGTTCTGTAATTCAGTTCCTGTGTAGCCAAGTTTACATTCCGTGTATTACTGATATCTTATGATGTTTCTTTTTCTGTGTGACTTATTTCAGTTAGAATCATCGTACCTGAATCCACTCATTGTGCTGCTACGGGCCTGATGACATAGATTTCACTGCTGAGTGATACTGCATTGTACGTAAGTACCACAAGTTCTTTATCCATTTTTCACTTTCTGTGATATTGAACTTGTACGGTAAACGAGGTTCTTGTAAACAGAGGCGTCCCAAACATTGGGGTGGCTGTATCTTTTTGATTTTAATTTCCCTAAGCTATAGGACCATAAGTGGAAGTGCCCTAGGCTCTGTTGCTTTGTTTTTTAGATGTTTCAGGAAACACCATACACTTCTCCCGAGTGTCTGTTGGCAATTTACATCCCGTCCATCAGCATAACAAGGCTCCCAGTTCTCCATGGCCTGTCCTGCCTTTCTGGATTTTACACTTTTTTCAGATGGCCCTTTTGACCGGGGGGAAGTGAGACTTCATTGTAGTGCAGATTTCCTTTGCAAGCTTGCTTGGTTGGCCAAAAAGGGCGTATGCGTTTTTTCCTGAATATATTCAGGAAAAAACGCATACGCCCTTTTTGGCCAAGTGCATCATTGTGGACGTTCTGCCTCTTTTCCTATGCTTTCGATGCAATTCCAGTCTACCTCCTGAAATCGGTTTCCTGCAATTCTGCCCCGCTTTCAAGTCCTCTTGGCAGCCTTACTTCAGTATATTTTTGGACGATAGTTGTCATTTATAACTCTGCAGGTTTGTGAATTACAGTGCCCCTGAGCTCCTTTCTTCAACTCGCTTTCTTGTGAGCTGGCCGCAACACTGCAGGATGGCTTCAGGCCCTAATCTGGTTCCGGCACGGCACGCTGAGCCTTTGGTTATTTCCTCTTCCTGGTGGGAAATGAGAGTTAAATTTGCCCGTCCAGACACCTCCAGCTAGTCTCTCATTGGTTCTCGCTATTCCTGTTCATCTTCCGCAGAAATTGCAAACTGGCCCAAACAGGAGGTTAAAGGGACTGACTCTCCAAGTCGGGAGAGTGTTAGTAAAGCGTCTGGAATGTTGCACCCGAGTACCAGGGTACGAAAACTGAGACATATTTGAACACGTCTCCCGATCACATGGTTGATCATACTCTAGGTTCCACATGCATGTTTTAGCTGAAGGAAGAATACCTTAAACCTGGGTAGTTGAAACCCGTGGAATGGGTACCATGCAATATGACTTCAAAGGGTCTTCATTTGCTCACCGAACCTCTCCAATCCTATCACTGCTGCGTTTATGTCCCTGTACACATGCTTGATTCTCTTTCGGAGACATAGCAATCCATAGGTTTTAAGATACTTAAGAGTCAGGTACACTCTTAGGCGTTTAATATGCGGTGTTGAGTCCATTTCGTTGAGCAAGGAGTAGCTCTTGTCTATTCCATATTTGGCTTAAGGAACTTTATCTGTGCTCATTTCAATCTCTGGTTTTATGCAGCACCCCAACTCACCTTTCCCCTTAAACAAGCATAAGTTGGTTTTCTAAATTTGAGACCCTGTTCTGTTCTGTAATTCAGTTCCTGTGTAGCCAAGTTTACATTCCGTGTATTACTGATATCTTATGATGTTTCTTTTTCTGTGTGACTTATTTCAGTTAGAATCATCGTACCTGAATCCACTCATTGTGCTGCTACGGGCCTGATGACATAGATTTCACTGCTGAGTGATACTGCATTGTACGTAAGTACCACAAGTTCTTTATCCATTTTTCACTTTCTGTGATATTGAACTTGTACGGTAAACGAGGTTCTTGTAAACAGAGGCGTCCCAAACATTGGGGTGGCTGTATCTTTTTGATTTTAATTTCCCTAAGCTATAGGACCATAAGTGGAAGTGCCCTAGGCTCTGTTGCTTTGTTTTTTAGATGTTTCAGGAAACACCATACACTTCTCCCGAGTGTCTGTTGGCAATTGACATCCCGTCCATCAGCATAACAAGGCTCCCAGTTCTCCATGGCCTGTCCTGCCTTTCTGGATTTTACACTTTTTTCAGATGGCCCTTTTGACCGGGGGGAAGTGAGACTTCATTGTAGTGCAGATTTCCTTTGCAAGCTTGCTTGGTTGGCCAAAAAGGGCGTATGCGTTTTTTCCTGAATATATTCAGGAAAAAACGCATACGCCCTTTTTGGCCAAGTGCATCATTGTGGACGTTCTGCCTCTTTTCCTATGCTTTCGATGCAATTCCAGTCTACCTCCTGAAATCGGTTTCCTGCAATTCTGCCCCGCTTTCAAGTCCTCTTGGCAGCCTTACTTCAGTATATTTTTGGACGATAGTTGTCATTTATAACTCTGCAGGTTTGTGAATTACAGTGCCCCTGAGCTCCTTTCTTCAACTCGTTTTCTTGTGAGCTGGCCGCAACACCGCAGGATGGCTTCAGGCCCTAATCTGGTTCCGGCACGGCACGCTGAGCCTTTGGTTATTTCCTCTTCCTGGTGGGAAATGAGAGTTAAATTTGCCCGTCCAGACACCTCCAGCTAGTCTCTCATTGGTTCTCGCTATTCCTGTTCATCTTCCGCAGAAATTGCAAACTGGGCCAAACAGGAGGCTAAAGGGACTGACTCTCCAAGTCGGGAGAGTGTTAGTAAAGCGTCTGGAATGTTGCACCCGAGTACCAGGGTACGAAAACTGAGACATATTTGAACACGTCTCCCGATCACATGGTTGATCATACTCTAGGTTCCACATGCATGTTTTAGCTGAAGGAAGAATACCTTAAACCTGGGTAGTTGAAACCCGTGGAATGGGTACCATGCAATATGACTTCAAAGGGTCTTCATTTGCTCACCGAACCTCTCCAATCCTATCACTGCTGCGTTTATGTCCCTGTACACATGCTTGATTCTCTTTCGGAGACATAGCAATCCATAGGTTTTAAGATACTTAAGAGTCAGGTACACTCTTAGGCGTTTAATATGCGGTGTTGAGTCCATTTCGTTGAGCAAGGAGTAGCTCTTGTCTATTCCATATTTGGCTTAAGGAACTTTATCTGTGCTCATTTCAATCTCTGGTTTTATGCAGCACCCCAACTCACCTTTCCCCTTAAACAAGCATAAGTTGGTTTTCTAAATTTGAGACCCTGTTCTGTTCTGTAATTCAGTTCCTGTGTAGCCAAGTTTACATTCCGTGTATTACTGATATCTTATGATGTTTCTTTTTCTGTGTGACTTATTTCAGTTAGAATCATCGTACCTGAATCCACTCATTGTGCTGCTACGGGCCTGATGACATAGATTTCACTGCTGAGTGATACTGCATTGTACGTAAGTACCACAAGTTCTTTATCCATTTTTCACTTTCTGTGATATTGAACTTGTACGGTAAACGAGGTTCTTGTAAACAGAGGCGTCCCAAACATTGGGGTGGCTGTATCTTTTTGATTTTAATTTCCCTAAGCTATAGGACCATAAGTGGAAGTGCCCTAGGCTCTGTTGCTTTGTTTTTTAGATGTTTCAGGAAACACCATACACTTCTCCCGAGTGTCTGTTGGCAATTGACATCCCGCCCATCAGCATAACAAGGCTCCCAGTTCTCCATGGCCTGTCCTGCCTTTCTGGATTTTACACTTTTTTCAGATGGCCCTTTTGACCGGGGGGAAGTGAGACTTCATTGTAGTGCAGATTTCCTTTGCAAGCTTGCTTGGTTGGCCAAAAAGGGCGTATGCGTTTTTTCCTGAATATATTCAGGAAAAAACGCATACGCCCTTTTTGGCCAAGTGCATCATTGTGGACGTTCTGCCTCTTTTCCTATGCTTTCGATGCAATTCCAGTCTACCTCCTGAAATCGGTTTCCTGCAATTCTGCCCCGCTTTCAAGTCCTCTTGGCAGCCTTACTTCAGTATATTTTTGGACGATAGTTGTCATTTATAACTCTGCAGGTTTGTGAATTACAGTGCCCCTGAGCTCCTTTCTTCAACTCGTTTTCTTGTGAGCTGGCCGCAACACCGCAGGATGGCTTCAGGCCCTAATCTGGTTCCGGCACGGCACGCTGAGCCTTTGGTTATTTCCTCTTCCTGGTGGGAAATGAGAGTTAAATTTGCCCGTCCAGACACCTCCAGCTAGTCTCTCATTGGTTCTCGCTATTCCTGTTCATCTTCCGCAGAAATTGCAAACTGGGCCAAACAGGAGGCTAAAGGGACTGACTCTCCAAGTCGGGAGAGTGTTAGTAAAGCGTCTGGAATGTTGCACCCGAGTACCAGGGTACGAAAACTGAGACATATTTGAACACGTCTCCCGATCACATGGTTGATCATACTCTAGGTTCCACATGCATGTTTTAGCTGAAGGAAGAATACCTTAAACCTGGGTAGTTGAAACCCGTGGAATGGGTACCATGCAATATGACTTCAAAGGGTCTTCATTTGCTCACCGAACCTCTCCAATCCTATCACTGCTGCGTTTATGTCCCTGTACACATGCTTGATTCTCTTTCGGAGACATAGCAATCCATAGGTTTTAAGATACTTAAGAGTCAGGTACACTCTTAGGCGTTTAATATGCGGTGTTGAGTCCATTTCGTTGAGCAAGGAGTAGCTCTTGTCTATTCCATATTTGGCTTAAGGAACTTTATCTGTGCTCATTTCAATCTCTGGTTTTATGCAGCACCCCAACTCACCTTTCCCCTTAAAGAAGCATAAGTTGGTTTTCTAAATTTGAGACCCTGTTCTGTTCTGTAATTCAGTTCCTGTGTAGCCAAGTTTACATTCCGTGTATTACTGATATCTTATGATGTTTCTTTTTCTGTGTGACTTATTTCAGTTAGAATCATCGTACCTGAATCCACTCATTGTGCTGCTACGGGCCTGATGACATAGATTTCACTGCTGAGTGATACTGCATTGTACGTAAGTACCACAAGTTCTTTATCCATTTTTCACTTTCTGTGATATTGAACTTGTACGGTAAACGAGGTTCTTGTAAACAGAGGCGTCCCAAACATTGGGGTGGCTGTATCTTTTTGATTTTAATTTCCCTAAGCTATAGGACCATAAGTGGAAGTGCCCTAGGCTCTGTTGCTTTGTTTTTTAGATGTTTCAGGAAACACCATACACTTCTCCCGAGTGTCTGTTGGCAATTTACATCCCGCCCATCAGCATAACAAGGCTCCCAGTTCTCCATGGCCTGTCCTGCCTTTCTGGATTTTACACTTTTTTCAGATGGCCCTTTTGACCGGGGGGAAGTGAGACTTCATTGTAGTGCAGATTTCCTTTGCAAGCTTGCTTGGTTGGCCAAAAAGGGCGTATGCGTTTTTTCCTGAATATATTCAGGAAAAAACGCATACGCCCTTTTTGGCCAAGTGCATCATTGTGGACGTTCTGCCTCTTTTCCTATGCTTTCGATGCAATTCCAGTCTACCTCCTGAAATCGGTTTCCTGCAATTCTGCCCCGCTTTCAAGTCCTCTTGGGAGCCTTACTTCAGTATATTTTTGGACGATAGTTGTCATTTATAACTCTGCAGGTTTGTGAATTACAGTGCCCCTGAGCTCCTTTCTTCAACTCGTTTTCTTGTGAGCTGGCCGCAACACCGCAGGATGGCTTCAGGCCCTAATCTGGTTCCGGCACGGCACGCTGAGCCTTTGGTTATTTCCTCTTCCTGGTGGGAAATGAGAGTTAAATTTGCCCGTCCAGACACCTCCAGCTAGTCTCTCATTGGTTCTCGCTATTCCTGTTCATCTTCCGCAGAAATTGCAAACTGGGCCAAACAGGAGGCTAAAGGGACTGACTCTCCAAGTCGGGAGAGTGTTAGTAAAGCGTCTGGAATGTTGCACCCGAGTACCAGGGTACGAAAACTGAGACATATTTGAACACGTCTCCCGATCACATGGTTGATCATACTCTAGGTTCCACATGCATGTTTTAGCTGAAGGAAGAATACCTTAAACCTGGGTAGTTGAAACCCGTGGAATGGGTACCATACAATATGACTTCAAAGGGTCTTCATTTGCTCACCGAACCTCTCCAATCCTATCACTGCTGCGTTTATGTCCCTGTACACATGCTTGATTCTCTTTCGGAGACATAGCAATCCATAGGTTTTAAGATACTTAAGAGTCAGGTACACTCTTAGGCGTTTAATATGCGGTGTTGAGTCCATTTCGTTGAGCAAGGAGTAGCTCTTGTCTATTCCATATTTGGCTTAAGGAACTTTATCTGTGCTCATTTCAATCTCTGGTTTTATGCAGCACCCCAACTCACCTTTCCCCTTAAACAAGCATAAGTTGGTTTTCTAAATTTGAGACCCTGTTCTGTTCTGTAATTCAGTTCCTGTGTAGCCAAGTTTACATTCCGTGTATTACTGATATCTTATGATGTTTCTTTTTCTGTGTGACTTATTTCAGTTAGAATCATCGTACCTGAATCCACTCATTGTGCTGCTACGGGCCTGATGACATAGATTTCACTGCTGAGTGATACTGCATTGTACGTAAGTACCACAAGTTCTTTATCCATTTTTCACTTTCTGTGATATTGAACTTGTACGGTAAACGAGGTTCTTGTAAACAGAGGCGTCCCAAACATTGGGGTGGCTGTATCTTTTTGATTTTAATTTCCCTAAGCTATAGGACCATAAGTGGAAGTGCCCTAGGCTCTGTTGCTTTGTTTTTTAGATGTTTCAGGAAACACCATACACTTCTCCCGAGTGTCTGTTGGCAATTGACATCCCGCCCATCAGCATAACAAGGCTCCCAGTTCTCCATGGCCTGTCCTGCCTTTCTGGATTTTACACTTTTTTCAGATGGCCCTTTTGACCGGGGGGAAGTGAGACTTCATTGTAGTGCAGATTTCCTTTGCAAGCTTGCTTGGTTGGCCAAAAAGGGCGTATGCGTTTTTTCCTGAATATATTCAGGAAAAAACGCATACGCCCTTTTTGGCCAAGTGCATCATTGTGGACGTTCTGCCTCTTTTCCTATGCTTTCGATGCAATTCCAGTCTACCTCCTGAAATCGGTTTCCTGCAATTCTGCCCCGCTTTCAAGTCCTCTTGGCAGCCTTACTTCAGTATATTTTTGGACGATAGTTGTCATTTATAACTCTGCAGGTTTGTGAATTACAGTGCCCCTGAGCTCCTTTCTTCAACTCGTTTTCTTGTGAGCTGGCCGCAACACCGCAGGATGGCTTCAGGCCCTAATCTGGTTCCGGCACGGCACGCTGAGCCTTTGGTTATTTCCTCTTCCTGGTGGGAAATGAGAGTTAAATTTGCCCGTCCAGACACCTCCAGCTAGTCTCTCATTGGTTCTCGCTATTCCTGTTCATCTTCCGCAGAAATTGCAAACTGGGCCAAACAGGAGGTTAAAGGGACTGACTCTCCAAGTCGGGAGAGTGTTAGTAAAGCGTCTGGAATGTTGCACCCGAGTACCAGGGTACGAAAACTGAGACATATTTGAACACGTCTCCCGATCACATGGTTGATCATACTCTAGGTTCCACATGCATGTTTTAGCTGAAGGAAGAATACCTTAAACCTGGGTAGTTGAAACCCGTGGAATGGGTACCATGCAATATGACTTCAAAGGGTCTTCATTTGCTCACCGAACCTCTCCAATCCTATCACTGCTGCGTTTATGTCCCTGTACACACGCTTGATTCTCTTTCGGAGACATAGCAATCCATAGGTTTTAAGATACTTAAGAGTCAGGTACATTCTTAGGCGTTTAATATGCGGTGTTGAGTCCATTTCGTTGAGCAAGGAGTAGCTCTTGTCTATTCCATATTTGGCTTAAGGAACTTTATCTGTGCTCATTTCAATCTCTGGTTTTATGCAGCACCCCAACTCACCTTTACCCTTAAACAAGCATAAGTTGGTTTTCTAAATTTGAGACCCTGTTCTGTTCTGTAATTCAGTTCCTGTGTAGCCAAGTTTACATTCCGTGTATTACTGATATCTTATGATGTTTCTTTTTCTGTGTGACTTATTTCAGTTAGAATCATCGTACCTGAATCCACTCATTGTGCTGCTACGGGCGTGTTGACATAGATTTCACTGCTGAGTGATACTGCATTGTACGTAAGTACCACAAGTTCTTTATCCATTTTTCACTTTCTGTGATATTGAACTTGTACGGTAAACGAGGTTCTTGTAAACAGAGGCGTCCCAAACATTGGGGTGGCTGTATCTTTTTGATTTTAATTTCCCTAAGCTATAGGACCATAAGTGGAAGTGCCCTAGGCTCTGTTGCTTTGTTTTTTAGATGTTTCAGGAAACACCATACACTTCTCCTGAGTGTCTGTTGGCAATTTACATCCCGCCCATCAGCATAACAAGGCTCCCAGTTCTCCATGGCCTGTCCTGCCTTTCTGGATTTTACACTTTTTTCAGATGGCCCTTTTGACCGGGGGGAAGTGAGACTTCATTGTAGTGCAGATTTCCTTTGCAAGCTTGCTTGGTTGGCCAAAAAGGGCGTATGCGTTTATTCCTGTTCATCTTCCGCAGAAATTGCAAACTGGACCAAACAGGAGGTTAAAGGCGCTGACTCTCCAAGTGGGGAGAGTGTTAGTAAAGCGTCTGGAATGTTGCACCCGAGTACCAGGGGAGGAAAACTGAGACATATTTGAACACGTCTCCCGTTCACACGGTTGATCATACTCTGGGTTCCACATGCATGTTTTAGCTGAAGGAAGAATACCTTAAACCTTGAGAGTTGAGACCCGTGCAATGGGTACCATGCAATATGACTTCAAAGGGTTTTCGTTTGCTCACCGAACCTCCCCAATCCTATCACTGCAGCGTTTATGCCCCTGTACACATGCTTGATTCTCTTTCGGAGACATAGCAATCCATAGGTTTTAAGATACTTTCTAGTCAGGTACATTCTTAGGCGTTTAATATGGGGTGTTGAGTCCATTTCCTTGAGCAAGGAGTAGCTCTTGTCTATTCCATATTTGGCTTAAGGAACTTTATCTGTGCTCATTTCAATCTCTGGTTTTATGCAGCACCCCACCTCACCTTTCCCCTTAAGCAAGCATAAGTTGGTTTTCTAAATTTGAGACGCTGTTCTGATTTGGAATTCAGTTCCTGTGTAGCCAAGTTTACATTCCGTGTATTACTGATATCTTATGATGTTTCTTTTTCTGTGTGACTTATTTCAGTTAGAATCATCGTACCTGAATCCACTCATTGTGCTGCTACGGGCCTGATGACATAGATTTCACTGCTGAGTGATACTGCATTGTATGTAAGTACCACAAGTTCTTTATCCATTTTTCACTTTCTGTGATATTGAACTTGTACGTTAAACGAGGTTCTTGTAAACAGAGGCGTCCCAAACATTGGGGTGGCTGTATCTTTTTTATTTTAACTTCCCTAAGCTATAGGACCATAAGTGGAAGTGCCCTAGTCTATGTTGCTTTGTGTTTTAGATGTTTCAGGAAACACCATACACTTCTCCCGAGTGTCTGTTGGCAATTTACATCCCGCCCATCAGCATAACAAGGCTCCCAGTTCTCCATGGCCTGTCCTGCCTTTCTGGATTTTACACTTTTTTCAGATGGCCCTTTTGACGGGGGGAAGTGAGACTTCATTGTAGTTCAGATTTCCTTTGCAAGCTTGCTTGGTTGGCCAAAAAGGGCGTATGCGTTTTTTCCTGAATATATTCAGAAAAAAACGCATACGCCCTTTTTGGCCAAGTGCATCATTGTGGACGTTCTGCCTCTTTTCCTATGCTTTCAATGCAATTCCAGTCTACCTCCTGAAATTGGTTTCCTGCAATTCTGCCCCGCTTTCAAGTCCTCTTGGCAGCCTTACTTCAGTATATTTTTGGACGATAGTTGTCATTTATAACTCTGCAGGTTTGTGAATTACAGTGCCCCTGAGCTCCTTTCTTCAACTCGCTTTCTTGTGAGCTGGCCGCAACACCGCAGGATGGCTTCAGGCCCTAATCTGGTTCCGGCACGGCACGCTGCGCCTTTGGTTATTTCCTCTTCCTGGTGGGAAATGAGAGTTAAATTTGCCCGTCCAGACACCTCCAGCTTGTCTCTCATTGGTTCTCGCTATTCCTGTTCATCTTCCTCAGAAATTGCAAACTGGGCCAAACAGGAGGTTAAAGGGACTGACTCTCCAAGTCGGGAGAGTGTTAGTAAAGCGTCTGGAATGTTGCACCCGAGTACCAGGGTACGAAAACTGAGACATATTTGAACACGTCTCCCGATCACATGGTTGATCATACTCTAGGTTCCACATGCATGTTTTAGCTGAAGGAAGAATACCTTAAACCTGGGTAGTTGAAACCCGTGGAATGGGTACCATGCAATATGACTTCAAAGGGTCTTCATTTGCTCACCGAACCTCTCCAATCCTATCACTGCTGCGTTTATGTCCCTGTACAGATGCTTGATTCTCTTTCGGAGACATAGCAATCCATAGGTTTTAAGATACTTAAGAGTCAGGTACATTCTTAGGCGTTTAATATGCGGTGTTGAGTCCATTTCGTTGAGCAAGGAGTAGCTCTTGTCTATTCCATATTTGGCTTAAGGAACTTTATCTGTGCTCATTTCAATCTCTGGTTTTATGCAGCACCCCAACTCACCTTTCCCCTTAAGCAAGCATAAGTTGGTTTTCTAAATTTGAGACCCTGTTCTGTTTTGGAATTCAGTTCCTGTGTAGCCAAGTTTACATTCCGTGTATTAGTGATATCTTATGATGTTTCTTTTTCTGTTTGACTTATTTCAGTTAGAATCATCGTACCTGAATCCACTCATTATGCTGCTACGGGCCTGATGACATAGATTTCATTGCTGAGGGATACTGCATTGTACGTAATTACCACAAGTTCTTTATCCATTTTTCACTTTCTGTGATATTGAACTTGTACGGTAAACGAGGTTCTTGTATACAGAGGCGTCCCAAACTTTGGGGTGACTGTGTCTTTTTGATTTTAATTTCCCTAAGCTATAGGACCATAAGTGGAAGTGCCCTAGGCTCTGTTGCTTTGTTTTTTAGATGTTTCAGGAAACACCATACACTTCTCCCGAGTGTCTGTTGGCAATTGACATCCCGCCCATCAGCATAACAAGGCTCCCAGTTCTCCATGGCCTGTCCTGCCTTTCTGGATTTTACACTTTTTTCAGATGGCCCTTTTGACTGGGGGGAAGTGAGACTTCATTGTAGTGCAGATTTCCTTTGCAAGCTTGCTTGGTTGGCCAAAAAGGGCGTATGCGTTTTTTCCTGAATATATTCAGGAAAAAACGCATACGCACTTTTTGGCCAAGTGCATCATTGTGGACGTTCTGCCTCTTTTCCTATGCTTTCAATGCAATTCCAGTCTACCTCCTGAAATCGGTTTCCTGCAATTCTGCCCCGCTTTCAAGTTCTCTTGGCAGCCTTACTTCAGTATATTTTTGGACGATAGCTGTCATTTATAACTCTGCAGGTTTGTGCATTACAGTGCCCCTGAGCTCCTTTCTTCAACTCGCTTTCTTGTGAGCTGGCCGCAACACCGCAGGATGGCTTCAGGCCCTAATCTGGTTCCGGCACGGCACGCTGCGCCTTTGGTTATTTCCTCTTCCTGGTGGGAAATGAGAGTTAAATTTGCCCGTCCAGACACCTCCAGCTAGTCTCTCATTGGTTCTCATTATTCCTGTTCATCTTGCACAGAAATTGCAAACTGGACCAAACAGGAGGTTAAAGGCGCTGACTCTCCAAGTGGGGAGAGTGTTAGTAAAGCGTCTGGAATGTTGCACCCGAGTACCAGGGGAGGAAAACTGAGACATATTTGAACACGTCTCCCGTTCACACGGTTGATCATACTCTGGGTTCCACATGCATGTTTTAGCTGAAGGAAGAATACCTTAAACCTGGAGATTTGAGACCCGTGTAATGGGTACCATACAATATGACTTCAAAGGGTTTTCGTTTGCTCACCGAACCTCCCCAATCCTATCACTGCTGCGTTTATGCCCCTGTACACATGCTTGATTCTCTTTCGGAGACATAGCAATCCATAGGTTTTAAGATACTTACTAGTCAGGTACATTCTTAGGCGTTTAATACGGGGTGTTGAGTCCATTTCGTTGAGCAAGGAGTAGCTCTTGTCTATTCCATATTTGGCTTAAGGAACTTTATCTGTGCTCATTTCAATCTCTGGTTTTATGCAGCACCCCAACTCACCTTCCCCCTTAAGCAAGCATAAGTTGGTTTTCTAAATTTGAGACGCTGTTCTGTTTTGGAATTCAGTTCCTGTGTAGCCAAGTTTACATTCCGTGTATTAGTGATATCTTATGATGTTTCTTGTTCTGTGTGACTTATTTCAGTTAGAATCATCATACCTGAATCCACTCATTGTGCTGCTAAGGGCCTGATGACATAGATTTCATTGCTGAGTGATATTGCTTTGTAAGTAAATACCACAACTTCTTTATCCATTTTTCACTTTCTGCGATGTTGAACATGTACTGTAAACGAGGTTCTTGTAAACAGAAGCGCCCCAAATTTTGGACGGGCTGTGTCTTTTTGATTTTAATTTCCCTAAGCTATAGGACCATAAGTGGAAGTGCCCTAGGCTCTGTTGCTTTCTTTCTTAGATGTTTCAGGAAACACCATACACTTCTCCCGAGTGTCTGTTGGCAATTTACATCCCGCCCATCAGCATAACAAGGCTCCCAGTTCTCCATGGCCTGTCCTGCCTTTCTGGATTTTACACTTTTTTCAGATGGCCCTTTTGACCTGGGGGAAGTGAGACTTCATTGTAGTGCAGATTTCCTTTGCAAGCTTGCTTGGTTGGCCAAAAAGGGCGTATGCGTTTTTTCCTGAATATATTCAGGAAAAAACGCATACGCCCTTTTTGGCCAAGTGCATCATTGTGGACGTTCTGCCTCTTTTCCTATGGTTTCAATGCAATTCCAGTCTACCTCCTGAAATCGGTTTCCTGCAATTCTGCCCCGCTTTCAAGTCCTCTTGGCAACCTTACTTCAGTATATTTTTGGACGATAGCTGTCATTTATAACTCTGCAGGTTTGTGATTTACAGTGCCCCTGAGCTCCTTTCTTCAACTCGCTTTCTTGTGAGCTGGCCGCAACACCGCAGGATGGCTTCAGGCCCTAATCTGGTTCCGGCACGGCACGCTGAGCCTTTCATTAATTCCTCTTCCTGGTGGGAAATGAGAGTTAAATTTGCCCGTCCAGACACCTCCAGCTAGTCTCTCATTGGTTCTCGCTATTCCTGTTCATCTTCCGCAGAAATTGCAAACTGGGCCAAACAGGAGGTTAAAAGGACTGACTCTCCAAGTCGGGAGAGTGTTAGTAAAGCGTCTGGAATGTTGCACCCGAGTACCATAGGAGGAAACCTGAGACATATTTGAACACGTCTCCCGATCACATGGTTGATCATACTCTGGGTTCCACATGCATGATTTAGCTGAAGGAAGAATACTTTAAACCTGGGTAGTTGAAACCCGTGGGATGGGTACCATGCAATATGACTTCAAAGGGTCTTCATTTGCTCACCGAACCGCTCCAATCCTATCACTGCTGCGTTTATGCCCCTGCACACATGCTTGATTCTCTTTCGGAGACATAGCAATCCATAGGTTTTAAGATACTTACTATTCAGGTACATTCTTAGGCGTTTAATATGCGGTGTTGAGTCCATTTCGTTGAGCAAGGAGTAGCTCTTGTCTATTCCATATTTGGCTTAAGGAACTTTATCTGTGCTCATTTCAATCTCTGGTTTTATGCAGCACCCCAACTCACCTTTCCCCTTAAGCAAGCATAAGTTGGTTTTCTAAATTTGAGACCCTGTTCTGTTTTGGAATTCAGTTCCTGTGTAACCAAGTTTACATTCCTTGTATTAGTGATATCTTATGATGTTTCTTTTTCTGTGTGAATTATTTCAGTTAGAATCATCGTACCTGAATCCACTCATTGTGCTGCTACGGGCCTGATGACATAGATTTCATTGCTGAGTGATACTGCATTGTACGTAAGTACCACAAGTTCTTTATCCATTTTTCACTTTCTGTGATTTTGAACTTGTACGGTAAACGAGGTTCTTGTAAACAGAGGCGTCCCAAACTTTGGGGTGGCTGTGTCGTTTTGATTTCAATTTCCCTAAGCTATAGGACCATAAGTGGAAGTGCCCTAGGCTCTGTGGCTTTCTTTCTTAGATGTTTCAGGAAACACCATACACTTCTCCGGAGTGTCTGTTGGCAATTTACATTCCGCCCATTAGCATAACAAGGCTCCCAGTTCTCCATGGCCTGTCCTGCCTTTCTGGATTTTACACTTTTTTCAGATGGCCCTTTTGACCGGGGGGAAGTGAGACTTCATTGTAGTGCAGATTTCCTTTGCAAGTTTGCTTGGTTGGCCAAAAAGGGCGTATGCGTTTTTTCCTGAATATATTCAGGAAAAAACGCATACGCCCTTTTTGGCCAAGTGCATCATTGTGGACGTTCTGCCTCTTTTCCTATGCTTTCAATGCAATTCCAGTCTACCTCCTGAAATCGGTTTCCTGCAATTCTGCCCCGCTTTCAAGTCCTCTTGGCAGCCTTACTTTAGTATATTTTGGGACGATAGCTGTCATTTATAACTCTGCAGGTTTGTGAATTACAGTGCCCCTGAGCTCCTTTCTTCAACTCGTTTTCTTGTGAGCTGGCCGCAACACCGCAGGATGGCTTCAGGCCCTAATCTGGTTCCGGCACAGCACGCTGAGCCTTTGGTTAATTCCTCTTCCTGGTGGGAAATGAGAGTTAAATTTGCCCGTCCAGACACCTCCAGCTAGTCTCTCATTGGTTCTCCCTATTCCTGTTCATCTTCCGCAGAAATTGCAAACTGGGCCAAACAGGAGGTTAAAGGGACTGACTCTCCAAGTCGGGAGAGTGTTAGTAAAGCGTCTGGAATGTTGCACCCGATTACCAGGGGAGGAAAACTGAGACATATTTGAACACGTCTCCCGATCACATGGTTGATCATACTCTAGGTTCCACATGCATGTTTTAGCTGAAGGAAGAATACCTTAAACCTGGGTAGTTGAAACCCGTGGAATGGGTACCATGCAATATGACTTCAAAGGGTCTTCATTTGCTCACCGAACCTCTCCAATCCTAGCACTGCTGCGTTTATGCCCCTGTACACTCGCTTGATTCTCTTTCGGAGACATAGCAATCCATAGGTTTTAAGATACTTACTAGTCAGGTACATTCTTAGGCGTTTAATTTGCGGTGTTGAATCCATTTCATTGAGCAAGGAGTAGCTCTTGTCTATTCCATATTTGGCTTAAGGAACTTTATCTGTGCTCATTTCAATCTCTGGTTTTATGCAGCACACCAACTCACCTTTCCCCTTAAGCAAGCATAAGTTGGTTTTCTAAATTTGAGACGATGTTCTGTTTTGGAATTCAGTTCCTGTGTAGCCAAGTTTACATTCCATGTATTAGTGATATCTTATGATGTTTCTTTTTCTGTGTGACTTATTTCAGTTAGAAGCATCGTACCTGAATCCACTCATTGTGCTGCTAAGGGCCTGATGACATAGAATTCATTGCTGAGTGATATTGCTTTGTAAGTAAATACCACAACTTCTGTATCCATTTTTCACTTTCTGTGATATTGAACTTGTACTGTAAACGAGGTTCTTGTAAACAGAGGCGTCCCAAACTTTGGGGTGGCTGTGTCTTTTTGATTTTAATTTCCCTAAGCTATAGGACCATAGGCGGAAGTGCCCTAGGCTCTGTTGCTTTGTTTTTTAGGTGTTTCAGGAAACACCATACACTTCTCCCGAGTGTCTGTTGGCAATTTACATCCCGCCCATCAGCATAACAAGGCTCCCAGTTCTCCATGGCCTGTCCTGCCTTTCTGGATTTTACACTTTTTTCAGATGGCCCTTTTGACCGGGGGGTAGTGAGACTTCATTGTAGTGCAGATTTCCTTTGCAAGCTTGCTTGGTTGGCCAAAAAGGGCGTATGCGTTTTTTCCTGAATATATTCAGGAAAAAACGCATACGCCCTTTTTGGCCAAGTGCATCATTGTGGACGTTCTGCCTCTTTTCCTATGCTTTCAATGCAATTCCAGTCTACCTCCTGAAATCGGTTTCCTGCAATTCTGCCCCGCTTTCAAGTCCTCTTGGCAACCTTACTTCAGTATATTTTTGGACGATAGCTGTCATTTATAACTCTGCAGGTTTGTGATTTACAGTGCCCCTGAGCTCCTTTCTTCAACTCGCTTTCTTTTGAGCTGGCCGCAACACCGCAGGATGGCTTCAGGCCCTAATCTGGTTCCGGCACGGCACGCTGAGCCTTTCGTTAATTCCTCTTCCTGGTGGGAAATGAGAGTTAAATTTGCCCGTCTAGACACCTCCAGCTAGTCTCTCATTGGTTCTCGCTATTCCTGTTCATCTTCCGCAGAAATTGCAAACTGGGCCAAACAGGAGGTTAAAGGGACTGACTCTCCAAGTCGGGAGAGTGTTAGTAAAGCGTCTGGAATGTTGCACCCGAGTACCATAGGAGGAAAACTGAGACATATTTGAACACGTCTCCCGATCACATGGTTGATCATACTCTGGGTTCCACATGCATGATTTAGCTGAAGGAAGAATACTTTAAACCTGGGTAGTTGAAACCCGTGGAATGGGTACCATGCAATATGACTTCAAAGGGTCTTCATTTGCTCACCGAACCACTCCAATCCTATCACTGCTGCGTTTATGCCCCTGCACACATGCTTGATTCTCTTTTGGAGACATAGCAATCCATAGGTTTTAAGATACTTACTATTCAGGTACATTCTTAGGCGTTTAATATGCGGTGTTGAGTCCATTTCGTTGAGCAAGGAGTAGCTCTTGTCTATTCCATATTTGGCTTAAGGAACTTTATCTGTGCTCATTTCAATCTCTGGTTTTATGCAGCACCCCAACTCACCTTTCCCCTTAAGCAAGCATAAGTTGGTTTTCTAAATTTGAGACCCTGTTCTGTTTTGGAATTCAGTTCCTGTGTAACCAAGTTTACATTCCGTGTATTAGTGATATCTTATGATGTTTCTTTTTCTGTGTGAATTATTTCAGTTAGAATCATCGTACCTGAATCCACTCATTGTGCTGCTACGGGCCTGATGACATAGATTTCATTGCTTAGTGATACTGCATTGTACGTAAGTACCACAAGTTCTTTATCCATTTTTCACTTTCTGTGATTTTGAACTTGTACGGTAAACGAGGTTCTTGTAAACAGAGGCGTCCCAAACTTTGGGGTGGCTGTGTCGTTTTGATTTCAATTTCCCTAAGCTATAGGACCATAAGTGGAAGTGCCCTAGGCTCTGTTGCTTTCTTTCTTAGATGTTTCAGGAAACACCATACACTTCTCCCGAGTGTCTGTTGGCAATTTACATCCCGCCCATCAGCATAACAAGGCTCCCAGTTCTCCATGGCCTGTCCTGCCTTCTGGATTTTACACTTTTTTCAGATGGCCCTTTTGACCGGGGGGAAGTGAGACTTCATTTTAGTGCAGATTTCCTTTGCAAGTTTGCTTGGTTGGCCAAAAAGGGCGTATGCGTTTTTTCCTGAATATATTCAGGAAAAAACGCATACGCCCTTTTTGGCCAAGTGCATCATTGTGGACGTTCTGCCTCTTTTCCTATGCTTTCAATGCAATTCCAGTCTACCTCCTGAAATCGGTTTCCTGCAATTCTGCCCCGCTTTCAAGTCCTCTTGGCAGCCTTACTTTAGTATAGTTTGGGACGATAGCTGTCATTTATAACTCTGCAGGTTTGTGAATTACAGTGCCCCTGAGCTCCTTTCTTCAACTCGCTTTCTTGTGAGCTGGCCGCAACACCGCAGGATGGCTTCAGGCCCTAATCTGGTTCCGGCACGGCACGCTGAGCCTTTGGTTATTTCCTCTTCCTGGTGGGAAATGAGAGTTAAATTTGCCCGTCCAGACACCTCCAGCTAGTCTCTCATTGGTTCTCCCTATTCCTGTTCATCTTCCGCAGAAATTGCAAACTGGGCCAAACAGGAGGTTAAAGGCGCTGACTCTCCAAGTGGGGAGAGTGTTAGTTAAGCGTCTGGAATGTTGCACCCGAGTACCAGGGGAGGAAAACTGAGACATATTTGAACACGTCTCCCGTTCACACGGTTGATCATACTCTGGGTTCCACATGCATGTTTTCGCTGAAGGAAGAATACCTTAAACGTGGGTAGTTGAAACCCGTGGAATGGGTACCATGCAATATGACTTCAAAGGGTCTTCATCTGCTCACCGAACCTGTCCAATCCTATCACTGCTGCGTTAATGCCCCTGTACACACGCTTGATTCTCTTATGGAGAAATAGCAATCCATATGTTTTAAGATACTAGTCAGGTACATTCTTAGGCGTTTAATATGGGGTGTTGAGTCCATTTCTTTGAGCAAGGAGTAGCTCTTGTCTATTGCATATTTGGCTTAAGGAACTTTATCTGTGCTCATTTCAATCTCTGGTTTTATGCAGCACCCCAACTCACCTTTACCCTTAAACAAGCATAAGTTGGTTTTCTAAATTTGAGACCCTGTTCTGTTCTGTAATTCAGTTCCTGTGTAGCCAAGTTTACATTCCGTGTATTACTGATATCTTATGATGTTTCTTTTTCTGTGTGACTTATTTCAGTTAGAATCATCGTACCTGAATCCACTCATTGTGCTGCTACGGGCCTGATGACATAGATTTCACTGCTGAGTGATACTGCATTGTACGTAAGTACCACAAGTTCTTTATCCATTTTTCACTTTCTGTGATATTGAACTTGTACGGTAAACGAGGTTCTTGTAAACAGAGGCGTCCCAAACATTGGGGTGGCTGTATCTTTTTGATTTTAATTTCCCTAAGCTATAGGACCATAAGTGGAAGTGCCCTAGGCTCTGTTGCTTTGTTTTTTAGATGTTTCAGGAAACACCATACACTTCTCCCGAGTGTCTGTTGGCAATTGACATCCCGCCCATCAGCATAACAAGGCTCCCAGTTCTCCATGGCCTGTCCTGCCTTTCTGGATTTTACACTTTTTTCAGATGGCCCTTTTGACCGGGGGGAAGTGAGACTTCATTGTAGTGCAGATTTCCTTTGCAAGCTTGCTTGGTTGGCCAAGAAGGGCGTATGCGTTTTTTCCTGAATATATTCAGGAAAAAACGCATACGCCCTTCTTGGCCAAGTGCATCATTGTGGACGTTCTGCCTCTTTTCCTATGCTTTCAATGCAATGCCAGTCTACCTCCTGAAATCGGTTTCCTGCAATTCTGCCCCGCTTTCAAGTCCTCTTGGCAGCCTTACTTCAGTATATTTTTGGACGATAGTTGTCATTTATAACTCTGCAGGTTTGTGAATTACAGTGCCCCTGAGCTCCTTTCTTCAACTCGTTTTCTTGTGAGCTGGCCGCAACACCGCAGGATGGCTTCAGGCCCTAATCTGGTTCTGGCACGGCACGCTGAGCCTTTGGTTATTTCCTCTTCCTGGTGGGAAATGAGAGTTAAATTTGCCCGTCCAGACACCTCCAGCTAGTCTCTCATTGGTTCTCGCTATTCCTGTTCATCTTCCGTAGAAATTGCAAACTGGGCCAAACAGGAGGTTAAAGGGACTGACTCTCCAAGTCGGGAGAGTGTTAGTAAAGCGTCTGGAATGTTGCACCCGAGTACCAGGGTACGAAAACTGAGACATATTTGAACACGTCTCCCGATCACATGGTTGATCATACTCTACGTTCCACATGCATGTTTTAGCTGAAGGAAGAATACCTTAAACCTGGGTAGTTGAAACCCGTGGAATGGGTACCATGCAATATGACTTCAAAGGGTCTTCATTTGCTCACCGAACCTCTCCAATCCTATCACTGCTGCGTTTATGTCCCTGTACACATGCTTGATTCTCTTTCGGAGACATAGCAATCCATAGGTTTTAAGATACTTACTAGTCAGGTACATTCTTAGGCGTTTAATATGCGGTGTTGAGTCCATTTCGTTGAGCAAGGAGTAGCTCTTGCCTATTCCATATTTGGCTTAAGGAACTTTATCTGTGCTCATTTCAATCTCTGGTTTTACGCAGCACCCCAACTCACCTTTCCCCTTAAGCAAGCATAAGTTGGTTTTCTAAATTTGAGACCCTGTTCTGTTTTGGAATTCAGTTCCTGTGTAGCCAAGTTTACATTCCGTGTATTAGTGATATCTTATGATGTTTCTTTTTCTGTGTGACTTATTTCAGTTAGAATCATCGTACCTGAATCCACTCATTATGATGCTACGGGCCTGATGACATAGATTTCATTGCTGAGGGATACTGCATTGTACGTAATTACCACAAGTTCTTTATCCATTTTTCACTTTCTGTGATATTGAACTTGTATGGTAAACGAGGTTCTTGTAAACAGAGGCGTCCCAAACTTTGGGGTGACTGTGTCTTTTTGATTTTAATTTCCCTAAGCTATAGGACCATAAGTGGAAGTGCCCTAGGCTCTGTTGCTTTGTTTTTTAGATGTTTCAGGAAACACCATACACTTCTCCCGAGTGTCTGTTGGCAATTTACATCCCGCCCCTCAGCATAACAAGGCTCCCAGTTCTCCATGGCCTGTCCTGCCTTTCTTTATTTTACACTTTTTTCAGATGGCCCTTTTGACCGAGGGGAAGTGAGACTTCATTGTAGTGCAGATTTCCTTTGCAAGCTTGCTTGGTTGGCCAAAAAGGGCGTATGCGTTTTTTCCTGAATATATTCAGGAAAAAACGCATACGCACTTTTTGGCCAAGTGCATCATTGTGGACGTTCTGCCTCTTTTCCTATGCTTTCAATGCAATTCCAGTCTACCTCCTGAAATCGGTTTCCTGCAATTCTGCCCCGCTTTCAAGTTCTCTTGGCAGCCTTACTTCAGTATATTTTTGGACGATAGCTGTCATTTATAACTCTGCAGGTTTGTGCATTACAGTGCCCCTGAGCTCCTTTCTTCAACTCGCTTTCTTGTGAGCTGGCCGCCACACCGCAGGATGGCTTCAGGCCCTAATCTGGTTCCAGCACGGCACGCTGCGCCTTTGGTTATTTCCTCTTCCTGGTGGGAAATGAGAGTTAAATTTGCCCGTCCAGACACCTCCAGCTAGTCTCTCATTGGTTCTCATTATTCCTGTTCATCTTCCACAGAAATTGCAAACTGGACCAAACAGGAGGTTAAAGGCGCTGACTCTCCAAGTGGGGAGAGTGTTAGTAAAGCGTCTGGAATGTTGCACCCGAGTACCAGGGGAGGAAAACTGAGACATATTTGAACACGTCTCCCGTTCACACGGTTGATCATAGTCTGGGTTCCACATGCATGTTTTAGCTGAAGGAAGAATACCTTAAACCTGGAGAGTTGAGACCCGTGTAATGGGTACCATGCAATATGACTTCAAAGGGTCTTCATTTGCTCACCAAACCTCTCCAATCCTATCACTGCTGCGTTTATGCCCCTGCACACATGCTTGATTCTCTTTTGGAGACATAGCAATCCATAGGTTTTAAGATACTTACTAGTCAGGTACATTCTTAGGCGTTTAATATGGGGTGTTGAGTCCATTTCGTTGAGCAAGGAGTAGCTCTTGTCTATTCCATATTTGGCTTAAGGAACTTTATCTGTGCTCATTTCAATCTCTGGTTTTATGCAGCACCCCAACTCACCTTTCCCCTTAAGCAAGCATAAGTTGGTTTTCTAAATTTGAGACCCTATTCTGTTTTGGAATTCAGTTCCTGTGTAGCCAAGTTTACATTCCGTGTATTAGTGATATCTTATGATGTTTGTTTTTCTGTGTGACTTATTTCCGTTAGAATCATCGTACCTGAATCCATTCATTGTGCTACTACGGGCCTGATAACATAGATTTCATTGCTGAGTGATACTGCATAATACGTAAGTACCACAAGTTCTTTATCCATTTTTCACTTTCTGTGATATTGAACTTGTACGGTAAACGAGGTTCTTGTAAACAGAGGCGTCCCAAACTTTGGGGTGGCTGTGTCTTTTTGATTTTAATTTCCCTAAGCTATAGGACCATAAGTGGAAGTGCCCTAGGCTCTGTTGCTTTGTTTTTTAGATGTTTCAGGAAACACCATACACTTCTCCCGAGTGTCTGTTGGCAGTTTACATCCCGCCCATCAGCATAACAAGGCTCCCAGTTCTCCATGGCCTGTCCTGCCTTTCTGGATTTTACACTTTTTTCAGATGGCCCTTTTGACTGGGGGGAAGTGAGACTTCATTGTAGTGCAGATTTCCTTTGCAAGCTTGCTTGGTTGGCCAAAAAGGGCGTATGCGTTTTTTCCTGAATATATTCAGGAAAAAACGCATACGCCCTTTTTGGCCAAGTGCATCATTGTGGACGTTCTGCCTCTTTTCCTATGCTTTCAATGCAATTCCAGTCTACCTCCTGAAATCGGTTTCATGCAATTCTGCCCCGCTTTCAAGTCCTCTTGGCAACCTTACTTCAGTATATTTTTGGACGATAGCTGTCATTTATAACTCTGCAGGTTTGTGATTTACAGTGCCCCTGAGCTCCTTTCTTCAACTCGCTTTCTTTTGAGCTGGCCGCAACACCGCAGGATGGCTTCAGGCCCTAATCTGGTTCCGGCACGGCACGCTGAGCCTTTCGTTAATTCCTCTTCCTGGTGGGAAATGAGAGTTAAATTTGCCCGTCCAGACACCTCCAGCTAGTCTCTCATTGGTTCTCGCTATTCCTGTTCATCTTCCGCAGAAATTGCAAACTGGGCCAAACAGGAGGTTAAAGGGACTGACTCTCCAAGTCGGGAGAGTGTTAGTAAAGCGTCTGGAATGTTGCACCCGAGTACCAGGGTACGAAAACTGAGACATATTTGAACACGTCTCCCGATCACATGGTTGATCATACTCTACGTTCCACATGCATGTTTTAGCTGAAGGAAGAATACCTTAAACCTGGGTAGTTGAAACCCGTGGAATGGGTACCATGCAATATGACTTCAAAGGGTCTTCATTTGCTCACCGAACCGCTCCAATCCTATCACTGCTGCGTTTATGCCCCTGCACACATGCTTGATTCTCTTTCGGAGACATAGCAATCCATAGGTTTTAAGATACTTACGAGTCAGGTACATTCTTAGGCGTTTAATATGCGGTTTTGAGTCCATTTCGTTGAGCAAGGAGTAGCTCTTGTCTATTCCATATTTGGCTTAAGGAACTTTATCTGTGCTCATTTCAATCTCTGGTTTTATGCAGCACCCCAACTCACCTTTACCCTTAAACAAGCATAAGTTGGTTTTCTAAATTTGAGACCCTGTTCTGTTCTGTAATTCAGTTCCTGTGTAGCCAAGTTTACATTCCGTGTATTACTGATATCTTATGATGTTTCTTTTTCTGTGTGACTTATTTCAGTTAGAATCATCGTACCTGAATCCACTCATTGTGCTGCTACGGGCCTGATGACATAGATTTCACTGCTGAGTGATACTGCATTGTCCGTAAGTACCACAAGTTCTTTATCCATTTTTCACTTTCTGTGATATTGAACTTGTACGGTAAACGAGGTTCTTGTAAACAGAGGCGTCCCAAACATTGGGGTGGCTGTATCTTTTTGATTTTAATTTCCCTAAGCTATAGGACCATAAGTGGAAGTGCCCTAGGCTCTGTTGCTTTGTTTTTTAGATGTTTCAGGAAACACCATACACTTCTCCCGAGTGTCTGTTGGCAATTTACATCCCGCCCATCAGCATAACAAGGCTCCCAGTTCTCCATGGCCTGTCCTGCCTTTCTGGATTTTACACTTTTTTCAGATGGCCCTTTTGACGGGGGGAAGTGAGACTTCATTGTAGTGCAGATTTCCTTTGCAAGCTTGCTTGGTTGGCCAAAAAGGGCGTATGCGTTTTTTCCTGAATATATTCAGGAAAAAACGCATACGCCCTTTTTGGCCAAGTGCATCATTGTGGACGTTCTGCCTCTTTTCCTATGCTTTCGATGCAATTCCAGTCTACCTCCTGAAATCGGTTTCCTGCAATTCTGCCCCGCTTTCAAGTCCTCTTGGCAGCCTTACTTCAGTATATTTTTGGACGATAGTTGTCATTTATAACTCTGCAGGTTTGTGAATTACAGTGCCCCTGAGCTCCTTTCTTCAAGTCGCT
This sequence comes from Globicephala melas, assembly GCF_963455315.2. NCBI lineage: Eukaryota > Metazoa > Chordata > Mammalia > Artiodactyla > Delphinidae > Globicephala > Globicephala melas. The sequence goes on along the minus strand of NW_027207276.1, from coordinate 3,631 downwards.
TTCTTGTGAGCTGGCCGCAACACCGCAGGATGGCTTCAGGCCCTAATCTGGTTCCGGCACGGCACGCTGAGCCTTTGGTTATTTCCTTTTCCTGGTGGGAAATGAGAGTTAAATTTGCCCGTCCAGACACCTCCAGCTAGTCTCTCATTGGTTCTCGCTATTCCTGTTCATCTTCCGCAGAAATTGCAAACTGGGCCAAACAGGAGGTTAAAGGGACTGACTCTCCAAGTCGGGAGAGTGTTAGTAAAGCGTCTGGAATGTTGCACCCGAGTACCAGGGTACGAAAACTGAGACATATTTGAACACGTCTCCCGATCACATGGTTGATCATACTCTAGGTTCCACATGCATGTTTTAGCTGAAGGAAGAATACCTTAAACCTGGGTAGTTGAAACCCGTGGAATGGGTACCATGCAATATGACTTCAAAGGGTCTTCATTTGTTCACCGAACCTCTCCAATCCTATCACTGCTGCGTTTATGTCCCTGTACACATGCTTGATTCTCTTTCGGAGACATAGCAATCCATAGGTTTTAAGATACTTACTAGTCAGGTACATTCTTAGGCGTTTAATATGGGGTGTTGAGTCCATTTCGTTGAGCAAGGAGTAGCTCTTGTCTATTCCATATTTGGCTTAAGGAACTTTATCTGTGCTCATTTCAATCTCTGGTTTTATGCAGCACCCCACCTCACCTTTCCCCTTAAGCAAGCATAAGTTGGTTTTCTAAATTTGAGACGCTGTTCTGTTTTGGAATTCAGTTCCTGTGTAGCCAAGTTTACATTCCGTGTATTAGTGATATCTTATGATGTTTCTTTTTCTGTGTGACTTATTTCAGTTAGAATCATCATACCTGAATCCACTCATTGTGCTGCTAAGGGCCTGATGACATAGATTTCATTGCTGAGTGATATTGCTTTGTAAGTAAATACCACAACTTCTTTATCCATTTTTCACTTTCTGCGATGTTGAACATGTACTGTAAACGAGGTTCTTGTAAACAGAGGCGCCCCAAATTTTGGAGTGGCTGTGTCTTTTTGATTTTAATTTCCCTAAGCTATAGGACCATAAGTGGAAGTGCCCTAGGCTCTGTTGCTTTGTTTTTTAGATGTTTCAGGAAACACAATACACTTCTCCCTAGTGTCTGTTGGCAATTTACATCCCGCCCATCAGCATAACAAGGCTCCCAGTTCTCCATGACCTGTCCTGCCTTGCTGGATTTTACACTTTTTTCAGATGGCCCTTTTGACCGGGGGGAAGTGAGACTTCATTGTAGTGCTGATTTCCTTTGCAAGCTTGTTTGGTTGACCAAAAAGTGCGTATGCGTTTTTTCCTGAATATATTCAGGAAAAAACGCATACGCCCTTTTTGGCCAAGTGCATCATTGTGGACGTTCTGCCTCTTTTCCTATGCTTTCAATGCAATTCCAGTCTACCTCCTGAAATCGGTTTCCTGCAATTCTGCCCCGCTTTCAAGTCCTCTTGGCAGCCTTACTTCAGCATATTTTTGGACGATAGCTGTCATTTATAACTCTGCAGGTTTGTGAATTACAGTGCCCCTGAGCCCCTTTCTTCAACTCGCTTTCTTGTGAGCTGGCCGCAACACCGCAGGATGGCTTCAGGCCCTAATCTGGTTCCGGCACGGCACGCTGAGCCTTTGGTTCTTTCCTCTTCCTGGTGGGAAATGAGAGTTAAATTTGCCCGTCCAGACACCTCCAGCTAGTCTCTCATTGGTTCTCCCTATTCCTGTTCATCTTCCGCAGAAATTGCAAACTGGGCCAAACAGGAGGTTAAAGGCGCTGACTCTCCAAGTGGGGAGAGTGTTAGTAAAGCGTCTGGAATGTTGCACCCGAGTACCAGGGGAGGAAAACTGAGACATATTTGAACACGGCTCCCATTCACACGGTTGATCATACTCTGGGTTCCATATGCATGTTTTAGCTGAAGGAAGAATACCTTAAACCTGGAGAGTTGAGACCCGTGTAATGGGTACCATGCAATATGACTTCAAAGGGTCTTCATTTGCTCACCAAACCTCTCCAATCCTATCACTGCTGCGTTTATGCCCCTGCACACATGCTTGATTCTCTTTTGGAGACATAGCAATCCATAGGTTTTAAGATACTTACTAGTCAGGTACATTCTTAGGCGTTTAATATGGGGTGTTGAGTCCATTTCGTTGAGCAAGGAGTAGCTCTTGTCTATTCCATATTTGGCTTAAGGAACTTTATCTGTGCTCATTTCAATCTCTGGTTTTATGCAGCACCCCAACTCACCTTTCCCCTTAAGCAAGCATAAGTTGGTATTCTAAATTTGAGACCCTGTTCTGTTTTGGAATTCAGTTCCTGTGTAGCCAAGTTTACATTCCGTGTATTAGTGATATCTTATGATGTTTCTTTTTCTGTGTGAATTATTTCAGTTAGAATCATCGTACCTGAATCCACTCATTGTGCTGCTACGGGCCTGATGACATAGATTTCATTGCTGAGTGATACTGCATTGTACGTAAGTACCACAAGTTCTTTATCCATTTTTCACTTTCTGTGATTTTGAACTTGTACGGTAAACGAGGTTCTTGTAAACAGAGGCGTCCCAAACTTTGGGGTGGCTGTGTCGTTTTGATTTCAATTTCCCTAAGCTATAGGACCATAAGTGGAAGTGCCCTAGGCTCTGTTGCTTTCTTTCTTAGATGTTTCAGGAAACACCATACACTTCTCCCGAGTGTCTGTTGGCAATTTACATCCCGCCCATCAGCATAACAAGGCTCCCAGTTCTCCATGGCCTGTCCTGCCTTCTGGATTTTACACTTTTTTCAGATGGCCCTTTTGACCGGGGGGAAGTGAGACTTCATTGTAGTGCAGATTTCCTTTGCAAGTTTGCTTGGTTGGCCAAAAAGGGCGTATGCGTTTTTTCCTGAATATATTCAGGAAAAAATGCATACGCCCTTTTTGGCCAAGTGCATCATTGTGGACGTTCTGCCTCTTTTCCTATGCTTTCAATGCAATTCCAGTCTACCTCCTGAAATCGGTTTCCTGCAATTCTGCCCCGCTTTCAAGTCCTCTTGGCAGCCTTACTTTAGTATAGTTTGGGACGATAGCTGTCATTTATAACTCTGCAGGTTTGTGAATTACAGTGCCCCTGATCTCCTTTCTTCAACTCGCTTTCTTGTGAGCTGGCCGCAACACCGCAGGATGGCTTCAGGCCCTAATCTGGTTCCGGCACAGCACGCTGAGCCTTTGGTTAATTCCTCTTCCTGGTGGGAAATGAGAGTTAAATTTGCCCGTCCAGACACCTCCAGCTAGTCTCTCATTGGTTCTCCCTATTCCTGTTCATCTTCCGCAGAAATTGCAAACTTGGCCAAACAGGAGGTTAAAGGGACTGACTCTCCAAGTCGGGAGAGTGTTAGTAAAGCGTCTGGAATGTTGCACCCGAGTACCAGGGGAGGAAAACTGAGACATATTTGAACACGTCTCCCGATCACATGGTTGATCATACTCTAGGTTCCACATGCATGTTTTAGCTGAAGGAAGAATACCTTAAACCTGGGTAGTTGAAACCCGTGGAATGGGTACCATGCAATATGACTTCAAAGGGTCTTCATTTGGTCACCGAACCTCTCCAATCCTAGCACTGC